>NW_017729024.1:18651398-18676345 GCF_001723915.1 Gavialis gangeticus | reverse complement strand
CAAAGTATGTAGCATGTGGAAGAATTGAGGTTGTGTGAATAAGAGTTGGTTTCACCATGTAAAGTATCTAGGTTCTAGTCTTAGCTTGGCCAGAAGTTTCAGTGATACAAGTTCAAATGTTGAAGAGTGGGCTTCCTATTTCTGTTGTTGATATTGAGGGAAGAGTTTACTTAATGGCTGATGCCTGCAAATGGACAGGGATAGCCCATGGATTTAAAAAAAAAAAAAGGGCCCGCACTCACTGCCTGTAGCAGGGGTTGTGGTGGCTCTGAGACCTCCTGGCAGAGCCACCCACCCTTCAGCCCCCACTTCCCAATGACCCCCCCGCCCGGCCCTACTCCTGATGGCTGCCCCATCTGGCTCAGCCTCCCAGCAATTAAAAAAGCATCCCATTGACTGGCTCTGGAAGAGGCAATCAGGGCCTCTGGGTGCTTGTGACAGAGCCCCCCCCATGCAAGGCAGAGCAGTGGGAGGCAGCAGGGATTACCCCCACCACCTGGCACCCACATGGCAGCTGCCACCTGACATGGGTGCAGCATAGCTTGGCATGGTGCCACACAATGTCTGGGAGCAGAGATGGCTCCAGGTGTCAGCTGGAGCCTGGCAACACTCAGTCTCTGTAGCCCCAGCTCCTGAACAGTGTGTGGCACCCTGCTGAGCTGCACTACACCCACGTGATGCGACACCTGCTGTGCGGGTGCCAGGTGGGGGGGGGCAATCTCCACCCCCCCACTGCCCCATATTGTGTAGGGGGGTGGCTCTGCCATGAGTGTCCAGAGCCCCCAATTGCTGCTGCTGCATCCAGTGAGTGCAGGGCTTTTTTTTTTTTTATTGCCAGGATGCTGGGGCCAGGCAGGGCAGCCATCGGGGACAGAGCTGGGCAGGGGGAAGATGAGGGAGGCGGGGCTTTAGAGGGGGCTCTTCCATATGGCTCCAGAGCCCCCACAGTCACTGTTACTTCCAGTGAGTGTGTTTTTTCCCCTCCCAGACTGCTGGGGCCAGGCCGGGGGGGGGCGCAATTGGGAAATGGGGGCTGCACAGAGGGGGCTCTGCCAGGAGGCCTCAGAGCCCCCACAGCCCCTGCTACAGCCAGTGAGTGCAGGACTTTTTAGTTTAGTTTTTTTTTTTTTTAAGTGCCAGGGTCCTGGAGCCAGATGCGAGATGGGGTCAGGCAGAACAGCCATGGGGGCTTCTTGTGCGGCTCCCTCTGCCTGGGGACAGGCAGACACAGCTGGAGGAGCCCCAGGAGAACCTGCAGGCATGCAGCTATGCCTGCCTCTCCCCCACCAATCCGAATCTCCAAATCTTTTCTGAATTGATTTGGAGGCTTCAAATTCAATTTGGATCTTTTAATGGGTCTCGTGATTTGAATCAGGATGAATCTACTCCAAATCAAATCAGCAACCAAAGCTTCACACAGTCCTAGTAATTAACTGTCTGTTCCCAGTTGCAGTTTAGCCTAAGTCTTTCCATCCTCTTCACCAATTTTTCCCAGTTCCCAGAATCACAGGTAGGAGCTCTGAGACTGGAACAACTGCCCCAAGTGAAAAGGCAGCTCTAGTCTTGGCTTCATCTATAACAATGCTTAACAGCATAATGATCTAACAGTAAGTTAATTGTATGAGGATTAGTTTGAAAACTTTATAGCAATGTTATGACATACAGTTTTCCTTTATGTAAGACATTACTTTCATTTAATTCATTCCTAGGTTTACAAACCTATGGTAACACCTACTTTATTATTTTGAATGTGAAATAAGGTCTCAGTCTTCTGCACTGCATGCTTCTCAAATATCTGATGTTCTGTTGCAGATTATTAGGAGTCTATTTCTATGTCAAGCTGGCCTGAATACAGGGTATCTTCCTATCAATGTAAGACTTTATTAACAATAAAATAAGAGAAAACAGTTTAAACATGACTGAAGGAGGATAATTCCAGATCATTTTTGCAAATTTTTATAATGAGCAGGAAAGGATAAAAATACAATACTTTTAATGAGCGAAGGAGCCCATGTTTGCTAAACAAGGCAATCTAGTCAATGATCTCACTTCATCAGAAAAGATGGGATTTCTCTCTCTTGCATGACTGATAGACATTACTTTGAGTCTGGTGTCATAATTTTTTAAGAAAACTGAATAGTACTTTTCTGCCCAAATAGCTGTTACACTTATCAATGCCATTAACTCAAATATACTAAATGCTTGCTAATAAAATCATCTATCATACTGTGTATCTGCATGCCCAGCAGAGCTAGCAAAAAATTTAGACAACATTCACAAATATTCAAATTCAAATTCATTTCAGACTTCTTTTGGTGCCCTCCTTGTTACTAAATATTTGTAAACATTCATGTAAATCATTCATCATTCTCATAAAAGATTAAATTAATTGAAATCAGAGCAGATTCATGATTTTTGACCCTGTTCAAAAAAACAGGACCAAAATAGAACATTTTATCATTGATTTTAACCTCTCATATTCCACAGGTCCTTACATTTCACCCAATTACCCTTATAATGAACCAAATAACCTGTGTTTTCCTTACACACAACTTCCAGAAAAGCATCTGGTTCTTGATCTGAGGACATAAAGGTTAGGGACAGAAGTTACACATAAACCAGTATAAGTGATTGGAAACCAGTTCAATTCTATGATACAACAGATTTTAGTGGACATAAACAGCTTTTAAAATGGCCAAAACCAGTTTAAGATAAACCTGGAGGGATGTACTATCAGACTTAACTGATTTAGGTTTAACTGTTTTATTGAACTTCTGTCCCAGCTCCCTTCCATATTCAAGTTAACTCACAGTCCCCCAGCATCCTAAGATGCTTAGCAGGGTGGGTGAACTAGCTTTGGCCTAAGCTGTCCATACAGAGAGTTATAAATTCACCTTCTTTTACTCATTATTCCTTTATTTCAAGCCTCTTATAGCCAAGGTATAGTACTATAAATTTACTTTCAGATTACTAGTCCTCTATAAACCCTAGGTCTATTTAAGAGTAATATCTTCCTTGGATGCAGTCCTCCATGCCATAGATATGGTCTGTGCTCCTTGTTTTGGGGAAGTATAATTTTGCAGTAAAACACATTTTGTCTGAATAGTTCCAGCTTACCAAAGGAACCAGATCTTCCTATATGGCAGCCCTCCCTTCATTTTTATCAACTATTCTGCCTATCTTTGAATCATCAACACATCTTATCAGCAGCAATTTTATAATTTACATCTAAATCACTAAGAAAATACTTAATATTAGGACTTGTAAAATTTCCATGTAACACCCTCATCAGGTGGCAATTCCTCATATTTCACAGAATGCAGGTGATGACATACACAATTCCTTGATCCATTAGCCAATTTTAATTTCTCTAATACATGCTCCACTGTAAAATTCTACTTTTTAAAATCAAAATATTGAATGCTAATGAAATCAAATTCTTTACCTATGCCTGTAAGTATATTACATCAGCCATCAGCTAAACTTGTAATCTCAAATCTTTTATCAGGTTTGTTTAACCTGTCCTATTTTCTATGAAACATTTATTAAACTTGTTTTATATTTATGTGTTTTCATTTTTTTCATTATTTTCCAGTTAATATCTTTACTTCACCAAGAGGGGCTGTTAGGCACAGCTGACCTATTTTCTTTGATTGTTGAAATATTACTTTTGGCTATCTAATAAACATTTCTTTAAAAACTCCTACTTTTTTCAGCTATTTAGTTTTTTTCTTTCCAATATATTTTGGTCATAATTTTCTTCACTTTAAGAAAATTAGCATTTTTCAAGCACCAAGTAAATGTATGCATGTTATACTGGTCAGAAATGGTGCCTGTCTATCCATAATACATGTAATCAGAAAAAAAATCACTCTTTTTCAGTTAATCACCAGTTTCCAGCTGCCTGCAAAAAACCTTGGCCATACTGTAGGCCATGGCTGTCAACTGAAAGACTGCAGGCTTCATGTGGCCCACAAGGGGTTAAACTGAAGCTCCTGGGCTCAGAAGCTGGCCCCTGGCCCTCTCTCCATGGCTATGAGATCTCCGGGATCCCTCTTCCTTTAACTTCTCCTTTCCTACCCCAGGACAAGGGTGGTGCACTTCAGTGTAGCCTGTAATGCTGGGGATGGAAGCTTGTAGCTTGAGGCACTTGAGCAGTGTGATGCAGCTAGAGAACTTATGGTGAGGAAAAGTTTCCAGGTGTGTGGTGTAGCATGGCAGGGGAGGGAGTAGGCACATATGCAGCAGAGAAACTTGCAATGCGCATCCTCCTCAGGGTCCCTGGCTCCTACTCTGTATAGCTCCCACCGATGTGGTCCAGGGGTGTGCTGCCTCCACCTGCTTAGAAATTGAACTGCCCTGCTGTAGGCCTCCCAACTGAACCTCCCATAACAATAAAATGTCCAACAAATATATTTCATGGACTTACCAAAGTATCCAGTTTTACATGCCTTAACTTCTGTTTGCCTATGTACCTGAGGGACCTAAATGCACTTGATTTTTAAATGGTGAGTGTTCAGCACTTTCTGAAACATGGGTTGCTTTATTGTGCAACATGAATTCAGGCATCAAAAAAAAGTACTAATTACTTTGAAACTCTTGAAATATTTATATATAGCAATTGTGAGATCAAGACATATCAGATCATATAGTAAACAACACACAAAAGAACAATGTGGTTAGCATCTCATCTGTCTGCCATTGATTCCTCAGCCCAAATGACCAGGTACCCATTTGTAGCAAGAAACCCTTTTGTCTGCCCCCTGTTCCCCTCAGATGTGAAGCTCCGCCATATGGCAAAAGCCTCTCTTTTAGTATTTGCCCCCTTTTTGGGATGCTTTCTCTTTTCTACCTTTTCTTCCTTCTCTCTTTTTCTTTTATTATATCATAATTTTTTTTATATAAGGTGTATTTGTAATGAAAATACATCTTGTAGATGCTTTTACAAATGTACTTTAAGTTTAAAAGTAAGTTGCATCATGTAACAATATTAGCAAAGAGCAGGAATCTCTGTATGGAGCAGGTCCCTGAATGAATCATGGTTGATTGTGTAACACAGTAGCTAGTCTGGATAAGCATGTTAATGAGCAGCAATTAACACCTACAAAATCAGAGACCAAGAAGAAGAAAGAATCAATAAGAGCCAGGAATTCCCAGACACTTCATTGTTACAAGTTCGGGAGCCCCCATTTGAATTAGTCAATGCTGGAAACAGGCCCTTGGGGCTGAAATACCCCCTGATCAACCATTTCCAGAGCTCTTTTCATCATGGCAGTGAAACAATCAAAATTCATCAATGGACTCCTGAGACTGCACATACATGCGGACGTGACCCCTTGGGCTGATAGCTGCCATCCAGCAGCTACTAAGAGGGATGTCCCTCGACGTCAATGACCCCGGATTGGGTAAGCCCGAGAATTAGGGAGTCACAAAATTCTGCCAGAGAGGGATAAAAGGCAGTGAAGAATGACCCCCAAAGGCGCCCTCTTTGACCTGACCAGCACCCAGCTGGCAACCCCCTTCTGAAGCAACATTGCACTGAAAGAAGCCTCGACTGGCCATTGACGGTGGACTCCAGTGCTTGGGGGTAGGTATATCTTGGCACCAGTGCTTAGTGTTCAGAGCCAGCTACTGTGAGTGTGTGTGCGTGCGCGCGCTTGAATGTGTGTGTGTCTGAGGGGATCAGCACCAAGGTTTATGGTTTGACTTTTGCATCTGTCCAATAAACTAGAATTTTATGATGATCCTGTGAGTTGGAGTTTTGTAGCCAATACATTTACTACTGAGTCAACTGGAAGTAGCCTTTAGCTTTAATCTGGAAGGGGGCTTGAAGTTATGCCTGCAGAGTTGTAGCAAAATGTCTTACCTACTCTGCCACCATGCCCCAATTATAAAATATACACCCGTAAATACACAAGTACATATATTAACATACATGTATATCCATAGACTTAGTCAGTTGCCCTCAGGCAGTCATGGTATAATGCAGTTTTAAAATGCGTGAATCATCTCTGTTTTCAGATTAGTGGATATTCCCAAATGCAAAATAGGTCTTAAAACTATAGCCTTCTGAAATACAGAATCAGTCAGAAAGCATTTAGCATGGAATGGTCTCAGGGCTGTATTTCCCAAATGAATTCTAAGCTACATTTTTAAAAGATATATATTTAAAAAAATAGGCTTACCTTAGACATGATTCCGTTTATATTAAAATGTCTGCAGTTGCTGTGCCCTATTCCCCGATTCCCTATTGCCAGCAATTGCTTGTTAATGTCATGTTATTTGTTCCATCCCTTTTCATTTTGTCACGTAACTATAAATCCACGACCGCTGGCTTCCCATCTGTACACACGATACCTCAGTGAACTTAATATTTTCAGTACTCCTGCTGATTTTCTTAATCTAATCCCCAATTTTTCTCCAACTTTATAGGAAGATGGCATTGCCATTTCCAGGTTAATAATGACCTTATGAAAATGTATGCATCTCGTGTAGAATAAGAATGACCGTACAGCTGCCAGTTCAGATAAAGAAGTGACTCTGATTATCTCAGATGATGTAGCTAACACTGACTAAGCTCTGTTGATGAGTGATTTATGCCTCTGATTTTTCCATGGAGAGCACCTTGAAACATGTATTGATGCAAATTTAAGCTGGTTTATGTAAGTTTTAGTTTAGAAGTAAAAGGAAAACAATCCCAAACACATGTATTTACAGGTGTATATGGCTGTGTGCAGTCATATGGGTCTAGACCCAGTTACTCAAAAGTTCCCTTTGATATAACTATATAGTGCATAAAAGCATCATTATCATCCTGAAGGCTTTGAAAACCATGGAGGGTTCTGGTGGGAGGGATGGAATTCTTGGTACAATCCGTGCTCCCAAAGTTATTCATGACTATTTAACACAAAATATATAAGCACGCCTCAGAGCTCTATCCCCTGCTGGGTTCTGGACTTATGCATTCAATTTGCATGGTTAAGATATGAATTTCTCTCAGCACAGTCTACCCTGTAGCCAGGGGAGTAGGTAGTAGGGCTGCGCGAGGCTTCGGACAGAGCTCCGGATCTGGAGAAGCTTCGGATGCTTCAGAGTCCAAAGAAGCACATCCGGGTCAAAGTGCTGGCCTTGTTAGGCTTCCTGAAATGGTTCAGAGCTTCCAAAGAGCTTCGGAGCCACCTCAGAGCCACCTCGGAGATCTGGCCATAGGGTATAATGGGGAAACAATAAAATATCTATAACTTTGGTGTTTTTTGTTCAATTTGTTCAAGTTTTTTGGTGGGTCCTCCCTTTTCAATGACATATAGGTCTATTTGACATTTATTATTATAGTCTACCAGCACCATCATACCCATTTTCATGTTCTTCTCTTCTGTATATGTTTAACACTGGCATCTTCCTTAATTTCAAATTTGTAATAGTTTTTCCATATTCTGAATATGGAATGCAAACAAGATGGAGACCATATCCAACTCCATTTTGAGCATCTTCCCTGAAAACTGGGGTGTCAGCCAAATTGTTGATTTAGCATCCCTGACCACATTATACAGACCCAAACTAGATATTCCACTCTCATCTTCAGCGTCTTTACTGCCTCTGTTATATATACAATATAATTCCTCAGGAGCTGGGGTGTGCCGCCTGTTTCCACACCAATAACATTGGTGCATGCACTGGCACTTCCAATATATATTTAATCACTCATTTATTCCGATTTCCATAGCCACTCCTCCATGCAGTTCTTTAAAATCCTTTGCTGCAGTTCCCAATCTCAACAGCACATTTAAAGGTGAAGTTTTCCTCTGTGAAGAGCTTCCTTTGTATGGCATCATTAAGTAGCCCACACAAATCTGTCTCTGAGAGCCTAATTAAGTCCATTCTTAAAACTTCAATCTTCTGAAATTCTGAAGTTCTGTTGTAAAAGATTAAATAGATTCATCTTCAAGTTGGTCTCTCTTATGGAGCCCAAATCTTTCTGCAATAATCAATTACTTGTGTCATACATATCTTTGAACAATTTCCACTATGTTTTTAAGGGTTTTGCCTGCTTGTTTTTCTGGGGTTAGAAGGCTGTGCAATAAATTATGTTTTTCCTCCTGAACTCAGTTATGTGGTACAATGATTCGATAGAAGAATCTCATTTACTCAAAAAAACCCTGCTCTAGTCACTGCATATTATTTAGGCCAATCTTCTATCATATGCTCCTATTGTTCCAATACAGCTAGCCATTATGTTTCCGGCAGATTTCAGGTACTCACAGCTAAGTAGACTCTTCTGGCAAAATTAACGCATGCCCCACTTGTAGGATCCCATCCTTCTTGCCAGTTGTTGGGTTTGTGCAAATGCAGTCATAGATAAGGTGACTCAGCCCACATGTGTGGGTAAGAGTTGCTGCCATGCTATATACATTTTGAATGGAAAGTAAAACTAAGAATTAATTGTCACTGACAGATTGAACAAACAAAAGTTAGGCTTAAATTCCTACATGCACCTCAAAATACATCATACCCTGGATCTATCCCTGCCCATAGATGACAAAACAACTGAAGCACTTAAGTCTAAGCATGTGTTTCAGATTGCAGATTTCAGTGTTGCTAAATCAGCTAATTCCGATCAACAGAGAGTTAACTTTAAGTACAGAAAAGAGGCAGGGGTTTAATACTTACTCCCTGCATCATCATTTCCCGCTGGTTAGCATAGGTATCTATTTCCATGCTTAGTGTGATGAATGTTGTGCATTTCATTTTTACTTGAGTAACGTATATGAAAGATAGGAACCTGGATTTGTGGATTCCATTCTAAGAGCCGGGCACTTACAGTTAGATGCAGAAAAGCTCAGTGTAATCCACATCTAAGTCCCTTTTTGAATGTGGTCTCCACCAGATGACAAGAAATGTATAACTTAGCCATCTGATCTGTTGTGCTGCTCAGGTTATTTATTTTTTGCATTGTGAGTTGTACCTGATGCTGCATTTCAGGTAGCATTAAGATGGCAAATTGTGTACAGGATGTCCCCAACATACAGTCTGGAATAAAAATGGACACTGTTTATACAGGCTTTAAAAAAAAAACCCAAAAACTATCACAATAGGAAGAATTAGCTGAGGATAGTATAAATAAAAGAAGCTAAAATTAATTGCAAGGCCATAGTTTGCAATGAGCATAAGAACAGTTTTTATGGGGTAAAGAAAAATAAATGTTAAAGGAAGACATGGGATTATAATTTAATAGAGAAACTTTTAAAATGATAAGCTTATGTAACTGTGCAATTTTATCATCATTTCTTCTACTTTTGCTGTACTCTCTTTAATTAGACTGTAAGCTCTTCAGGGCAAGAAGAGGGTGCATTTGTCTAGCACAAGGTGATGCCCAGAATGACTGGACCATTTTGAGACTTCTGTAATAATAGTAATAGGTGGACAATTTTCAGTTTCAGTTTCCCAAGAGCTATGCTGGTCAGTCATCTATGATTTTTAAGTACCAATAAAAGCAAAAGCAAGGCTTTAAGGCTAAGACATATAATGTAAATGCACTTAAGTATGCTTTAGATCCTTAGATTCCCTTTTCTTATGAAACAACTGGATCAGGCCCTTAATTTCATTCCTTCCTTCAGTCGTGTTTTGTTATTCTGCTTAAATATAAAATGTTGTCCTTGAATTTTTTTAAATTAAAAAATCCTAAAAGTCCTCAATACCTTCAGCATGTATGCAGGATCTGATAGTGCAAACAGCAATGAACATGAATAATTTTCCTCACAGTGAACACAACTAAGCAGTTTATGTAAGCCAACTTTCTATTATTAATATTTACAGACTGGAACATTATGGGAAACATAAAGAAAGAACAATTGACATAAAGAAAGAACAGTTACTAGTTGGTTGCAAACAGATTTTTTGTACCAACTCTTAAATGACTTCATTACCATCAGACAACACAAAGTAGGGAAATAAAAAAAATCAAACCAAAAGCCATTTCAGTATGAAAACTCAAAATGATTTATTCTTACGCAGTTAAAACTAGATCTTTCTAATATGTTTTTACTCTAAATGAAATTTCAGTACACTACTGTGAAATATTTCAAGTTTGACAAATCAATATGTATTTTCTGACAGAAAAAAATGCAGTTGAAAATTTTTCAAACAACTAATTGACAACACCAAATATAAAGTCCCTATTTCCAGTATATATACAATCTGCTGTCTAAAAGCATAATTGCTCTGTCTCCTGTGTCACCCCTAATGTATAAGAACAGCTCCCTGTTAATATCTGCAAAGGCACCTCTAACTCCTCCTTCAAATCCCTTCGTACTTTTTAAAAAATTAGCAGTGGTTATACAGCTGGTATGCTGTGACCACTGCTGATCAATATGGCTTTCATTGTGTTCCTTCTTTGTCTGTTGAATTTGTGTTGCCTACAGGCGTATATTGTACGCTCTTCAAGGCAGGAACCTACTTTTTGTCACAGCATGGTAGAGTGTGGGTACAGTGGAATCCAGGTTTCTAGGCATCAGCACCACAACTTTGGTAGCTAGCTGTACAAGCCCATCTGTATTGCTCTACCAACCCAACTTAACCTTTACTTTCAGGAAGCAAAAAACAGTCCTTTCTCTGTGTCCTTTCAATTTTTGACCTGTTGAGATCAACATTAAGCTATACTATCAACTAATCCCAATAATTGTGAGTCTATACTATCAACTAATCCCAATAATTGTGATGATGGTTTTGGTGATGTGAATGCCTTCCCAGTAAGAACTGGAGAAAGGCCACCAAAATAGCTATTAGATATCAACATCTGGTTGTTAGTGAGTTGGCCACAGTGTGAATAAACATCTATCTCCAAACCCCTATTTTATTCAAATGACATAGGATTATATCCATTCAACTTTCAAACATATTCATGTACTTTAATATATTCATTCAGTGAACCTAAATCTGCTCTCTCTCCCCAAAGATACAATTCAGACAATTTTCCACATCCAACCAATGCTCAAGATACAAGTTATAGTTTTTTGGTTGTTTACCGTAATTTCTTCAGAAGGCCTAGAACACAGTATTTGGAGTGCAAACAGGTGATTAGAGAAACCTTGTTATTCACTGACAAAAAAAAGTTATTGTGCATACGCAAATAGATTAGTTGTATGCGATCATGACAAATAATGGGACTAAAATAAAACTGATAAGTAGAAGCTAGGATTTGACATATTTCTTTGCAAATAGCCTATTAAGAATACAGAAGCTCATTAGGGAATTCTTTCATTTTTTTCCATGTATTTATGAGATTCATTGTGGGAATCAGCTATTACTTTTTAATGTGTTATGCTTGTTTGTTCCCAATTGGAAGATTTGCTGTCTCTATTTTTCATTAAACAGCTTTACATTTTTTGGAGAATTTTTTCCTTCTCTCTCTCCCCATAAGCTCTGATTATTTACTGTTTTTGTTACGGTGTCACCTAGCAGCCCTATTCATAGACCAGGACCTGATTAAGATAGATACTGTACAAACAAGTTTTTCTTTTGTTTTTTTCCAAGTGACCTAGCACTACCCATGGCATCAAAAATGTATTAGGCCCAGACCCCTTGCCACTGTAAGACAGTTACACATTTACTGTCAACAGCCTTTTGGGAGGATGGTAGGGTTCAGCCACTTCCCTATTTGAAGCCAAGAATGTCTCCTACTTCAGTTAGTCTCTCTTCCTGAGCTCAAGGTAGAGATGTTATTTTTGTACAAGCTTTGTTGCTATGTTACTTGCATAATGCTTGCATCTTCCAAAACTTTTTAGGGCCTGATCACCCTCTCAATGAAGTTATAGGCAAAATCCCCACTGTCATCCTTGAAGAGGGAACAGCCCAAGAAGCTGAAATTAGGCTTAGACCCAAAGAACTAACTGGGGTGCTCAAGTGCCCTGGGTTGAAGCTGAGCATGACACACCACTAATGGCTGTGCTGCTGGCAGCTGGACCAGCAATACAGTTGCTACTATTTTTGCATTACCTTCCCTCAGGGCCAGTGTTGAGGTCTGGTTTCTCAGTCTTTGTTATGCAGTTAAATACATCAGTATCTTCCACGTAACATATTTTGATAAGACCATCTGTGTAGGCTCAAATACTAATTGTCCTCCATTTTATTCATGTTAATCCAAATTAATGCCATAAAAGCTCATGCATCTCAGATTCAGTTAGTCTATAAGGTGCATCTCTATTCTGGCATTATTTTTCTTTCATTTATGTTATATTTTAATGTAGAAGTGTTTTAATTTTGCTTTCATTTCTCACAGGTTTCTGGTTATTTCTTAGTTTATCATTTTCAATTTGTCTTAGTCCAAGACTTCAGTTGATAGCTAACGTTTGCCTTACACATTGTGTGCTATTTTTTTCTGTCCTATATATCTGCTACTATTTCCTTGCTAAGTAGTTTTTCTTGACTATTGTAAGGAATCGTGCGAACAGAGTAGCTGAACGAGCAATTCTTAAAACTCTTGAATCATTAAAGGAGTTTACTAGTATACGGCCCCTGTGTTATGATTGCTGGGTTATGAAGACATAAATTGCTGCAGCGGCATCTGCTTGACCTGTTTAATCACCAACCTATATACATGCACTGCTGTCTGAAGAACAGGGGACAATAAAACTCTCCTTAACCCTTTGAGCACATTTAGAATACGGTAAGCATTTTTCCTAGGGAAAGTTCATTCCAGTATGGACAAGGATATCTGACAAAGTTCCCTGCTACATTTCTCAGGAGTGAACTGATTAATTTAAAAGGGTAACTTTAATTTTAAGAAGGACCAGGAAGTTAGAATTAGCTCAAGAAAGGCACTTTAAACAAAGCAACAATAGGAGCTCTACGTTTTACAGCATACTTTTTCTTTTCATAGCTGCACTATTTGTGGACTGAAAATTAGAAAGGCAATGCAGGATGAATAATTTTACTTTACCCTTCTTCGTAGCTGGCCCCAGGCAAGCTGGAAAATTAACTTTGCGTGCTTTTTGTACTATTAACACAGTATCCAAAGAGCATAATTATTACAGGCAATCCACATAGCACAACACTAAGTGTTGAGTACTCAAGGGAAGATCAAAGCAAGATGCTACTGTACTTGCAGAATGAATGGAATTCTTTTCTTGGAACAAGCTATAAATCAGAATAAGTAATGATGAACTAAATTTATTAAGCCCCTTTTGTTGGTAATGAAATGAAGACAACACATCTTCCAACTCCCTATAAAATATAGTCATGTGAATTTGAAAACAAAACAAAACAGTCTAGGTAGCAGAAAAATCAAAGCGTAAGTAGTACAATATGCAACAATCAATGTAGAAGACTTTTTGAACACCTTAAAAATTACAGTTCTAAATCCCTGTTATACAGCTCCTAAAGTCCTTTGGTAACAGGGAAATAAAAGGAAAGGTTTAGCTTCTCTGGTTTAGTTCCTCCATTCTCTTTTCCCTGATACCAGAAATCCATGAACAAATAATAGATGGGCAAGGAAGGCTCCCAGAGAAGAGGGGAAAAAAAAAAGATTTGTGCCTTTTTTCCCTCTCTAACTTCTCACCCTGCTGCACAGCAGCCATTTTGTACAACGATTATCACTTGTTTCTCTGCCATGTAATGAAGAAGCAGCTTATATGATATCATCAAGACACTGTGGCTTTGATCTACTGTCAGTTTCTGAGGTCAGAAAGGGATTAGTCCCTCAAGAGAAGCTTGGTAAGGTGTTTGGTGGGTTGTTTTTCACCTCCCTTGTATCATGGTATCTTGGAAGCTTGGTTTCATGAGAATAAGTAGGAAGAACATGATCTATCTAGCCTGCTCTCAGAGGTCAAGAGGGCAATAGACTGGGATATATGTAGTAAACCTTAATAGCCTACAGAGTGAAAGACTTTAGCTAGGTTTTTACCAAATTATTTCCTAACAAGGTCCAAACCAAATGGCTTTTAATCTTCTAAGGTTACTGATTTTCTGCTCAAATTATGTAAAATGTCTCTGTGATGACTTATCAGTGCTCTCTCATGCTATTAACACACTAAACTGACCAGAATATACAAAACATTAACAAGTTTTTTAGATGATTATCTGCATTAAGCAGTTTGAAACCTTCCAATGGAAAGAAGAAGGTGTCAAATATACGGTTCGCAGGCTGGATTTGATTTGCAGATCCATTCTATCCAGCCTGCTGGGCAAACAGGAGTTGGGGCAGGGGCATGTCTTGGGGGTGGTCTGCCACAGAATCTGGGGCCCTTGGGCCCTAGTGCATGGCAGTCAGTGGCAGGAGAGTAAGTAAGGGCAGATGTAACTTCAGTCATCCTCTGACCACTTTACCTGTTGCCACCACTGTGTCCCTGTCTCCTTAGCTACTGGACCTGCTGCCACAGCATACTGGAGCCAAAGCTACAGATGCCACTGTATGCCCTGTGCACCATGGCCTATATCAGAGTCAATGATGCCTCCAAAGCATGAAGCATGTTGCTGCAACTCTATCTCCAGCACAGGGCATGTGGCAGTAGCCAGAGCTGTGGCTGAGGAGCAAACCCTGGGCTGGAGCTGCCACCACCACCATGACTGCCGCTGCATGCCCCAGCCTGGAACCAGAGCTGCTGCTACATGCTCTGAGCTGAATCCAGCTAACAAGGAGACCCATGGTCTGGATCTGGCTCAAGGCATGAGATGAGTTTAACACCCTGCTCTAGAAGAAATAATACTCTCTAGTCTGAGATTATAGTTCAGTTGTAAAAAAAAGAAATGTTTAGATCATGACAAAACTGAAACCACCAAATGAAGTGCATTACCAAAACTCTGCATCCTCCATTTAATATGTAGAGACAGATCCCTGCATTGAGGATAGATCAACCTTACCATAATCTAAAGTCAGATGGCAAGTCTACATGCTCATTAATGCATTTTTCCTTATGCACATAAAATTTAGTTACTCTAACGTGAGGTACTAAATAAATATGCATTAGGCTGCTCTACTGTACAGTAGTGAAAATGCAAGCTTTTTTAGTGATGCTTAATGCGCAATAGCCTACTTTTACTGTGCATTAGTATACTAGCACAGTTTTTGATGTGATGCTTTAATGTGCAGTAAAATAGGCTACTGCAAATTAAAGTGCACATGCAGACATGTCCACACACTACTAAAAGTATGAACACAACCTCCATAAAGAAGCTATTAGTACTAGATAAATAATTTGGAGGCATGAGTTTGACAACAGAAAAAAAAATTCAGAACAATTACAAGACCTTCATGCATGAAAAGATTTTTATTTCAGGTTTGGTGACAGTACATAGCCAAGTCTGTGGTAGACTAGCCAAACCCCAGAATACTTAGAAAATTACAAGTGTCACCAATAACAGTTGTTGCCCACTGTGGACATAAGACAAAAACTGTCTGACCATCTTTAGTTCAGAATGTGAACCAATAAATTCCAACTTGATTTAGGATTAAAGGCCTCATCCTAAAAATTACTATATTCTTCACTCTTGAGATTTCCCAGCTCCAGTTAAAGTTGTGGGTACTTAGCACCTTCAAAGTTAAGGTAATATCTGTAGGTGTGTTCATCTAGATACTGAAATTTGAAAAACATGGAAGAATTTCAGTGACACTCATGATCCTCTATTCCCTACACACTTTGAAAATCCCACGCTTTGGCCTCAAATGCTACTTTATAGGTGAGCACAAGTGTAAACATAAATATAGGTGTGGTTAGGGTCAGCCTTTTTATTTTCAAATTTTGTAAACAACCCCCCACCCCAAATGTATACAGCCCTTACATTTAAATTGACCTAATTAGGTTGATTGAAATGTCCATTTGTGCAGGTGTTCAGAGGGGTTAAATCAGGCAAAGAAATGTATGCTCAATCTAATTGAGTTCACCTGAGTAGGTGCTCTAACTTAGACCGAGATTGGGCTAACCTGATCTAGGAAAGCGTTAACCCGATCTTGCAAATGCCTGGAATACATTTGCAGTATACATCATGGGGAGAGGAAAACCCAGCCACTAAACCCAGCCCAGCCTGAATTATTCCCACTCCCCTGCCTCCCTCTCCCCTCTCCCCATTCCTTCCAACTGGGAAACACTCCCCTGTAGACCCACCAGTCTCTCCCCACCCCAAATTACTTAATCCAGTTTCCTTGCAAAACTCCAGAAGTGGTGAATGCATATAAAAGATGCTCGTGGAAGCAGAGAACTGCTGCATGTGTCCACTCCTGGTCAAGGGGTAGGTGGCTTGCTTTAAGCTGCCTACACCTACAGCGGGTGCTGTAAGCACTTATTCACATCTAAAAACTATTACGGGTAAAATTAGCTTGGTGTACACGTTAATATATTAAGCCTTACATAGAAGAAGATTCCCTTAAAGAGCAAAAAAAGCTGATCTCTGAAAGTGGAAATGGCATTTGTGTATCAAATGGCAAGTAATAAGAAATAATTTTTAAGAACTATTACATATATTTATCTATACCATTTACATATTCAGAAACATTCACCAAATTACTCTCTCTCTCTTCCCCCTCATTGTAGAACTGTAATATAAAATCAGCACACATCTTATGAACATTGGGGGAAAAAAAGGCAAAATAATCAAAATTACTTTTAGTGAATAAGAAAGAGGTTTCCACTCCTAGTATTTCCAGCATTATCTACCAATGTATTTTATATAAGTGTAAGTGAGAATAAGAAGAGGCAGGAGGGAAGTTACAAGGCAGAAAAAGTATTCAAGGATGGGGTTATGTGTCTTGGCCCTGGTCATTATTGTAGTTTTATTTTCAGATCATAACAGCACCTTGAAGCTGCACTACATTTATAGCATTCATTATTATTTGTATTGCTGTAATGTGCAGGATTCCTATTTGAAAACAGGTACCCACACAATAAGCATTGTGTAAGTGCACAGTCAAACTATCTCTGTACCCAAAGAGCTGATAAACTAGGGCTGTGCAAAGCTTCAGTCCCTGATTTGATTGGTGGAGATTCGGCCCAATTAGGTGGCCAAATCTCCAAATCCAAATCAAATCAGGAAACACTTTAATCTCTCTGAATCTAATCGGAATCCTCCGAATCAATTCAGAGAGATTTGGAAAGATTCGGTGGTTCAGACATAGACACAGCTTTAAATGTTTTTTCTACAGACCTCAAGGTACCAGGCAGCTTGTGAATGCTGAGATGCTGGGGTGGATGGAGTGGCCCACAAGAGCATGCGGGGGCTCCCCAGAGCACTCAGCAGCAGACCAGAGAGTGCCAGAGAGTGTCCTGGGGCCCCCCTACACTCCTGTTGTGTGCTCCATCCACCCCTGCATCACAGCGTTCATGAGCAGCACTTTGTACCTCAAGATATGAAGAAAAAACATTTAAAGCCGTGTCATTGGCCAAATTGCTGATTTGCCAAATCAGCACCGAATCTTAGGACTCAGATTGGGCTGAATCCAAATCAACGAATCGAATCACTGTCCCTGATTTGGGCCAAATCCAAATCCAATACGGCCCATTTTGCACATCCCTACTAATAACTTAATCCAACGAAGATGAGAAAAACAAAAGAATCATTAACCTGACAGCTTCATAATACAGAACGCTTATAGAAGAGTCTGGAACTGAACCCATGTTGCATTAGTCAGAGTCTCTGCCTTTCTCCATCATTTTTTACTATGTGTGGGTGTATTTTTGCAAGCCAGACTATTTTGGATCTATCTTTGTCAAAAGCTGTATAGAACTCTCTGGTTGGACAGAATGTGTGTGCAAACCCTCTTTTGCTGGCAAAAAAAAATTGGGCCAGAACTTCTTATCAGTGTAAACCCCCTCCCTCTCCTCTCAGGATAAACCTAGAGACAGAGACAGACAGATAGAGATTCTAAATGTATAATTCTAAATGTATTTCAACAATGAAAAAAGATTGCTTACTTGGAAACAAGAGTTCCATTTCATTACCCTTCTGATACATATGTCACTCTGTTTTCACAAGAAATGTAGAATTTTCTCTCTATTTCTTTCTGAAGGGAAATAAATGATGAAAAAAGTAGCTAGGAGCATTTGCATTCTAGAATACTCCAAAAAGCAAAGACTTATACCTGGCAAGCTCCTGTTCAAAATGCAAAATTTTCATGAGAAACTTTCCAATAAGATTTTTTTTTTATTGAAACTGATAGGTTTCCTTAAAAATGGTTTTGACAAATTGGCATTTCCCTGTAGAGAAATATTTAGCTGAAAAAAACCTAACTCAAGTAAATAAAAATCTTCCTCTTAATTGTTTTTCAACTGAGCATGTTATGCTGCATACGAATAATGTTTTAGTATCTACAGATCTGCAACTTGTGAATGTATAATTTCTGCATTGTGATAGGGTGAATACATAATGGTTTAAGCATAAGTTACACGCGAGCATGTGACAACACACAAAATTTCTTTGTGGGAATTGTTGTTGCTGTCTGGCCCTAAGCATGAACACAAGTAAGGAATCTTACTGAGCACATTGTTAACTCAGTAAAAATGACGGCATCCTGCTTTTTGTGGAAAAGATGCTGTCACTTTTCATTGCCAGGGCAAGAAAAGAGGGATTGAGATTGATATTGAGATTGAGAGAGTGAGTCAGATAGTAGGTATGAAATAATACTTCAATTGCAAGGCTTTCTTGGAATTTTGTAATTGGCACTTTCACCCTGGAGGATTAATAATAATTATTAAAATTTTATATACACTAAAAATGTAGGGCCTGAGTTTTAGACAGAAGTTGACTTGTTTTGTACATGCTACTGATGGAATTTGATTATAGAACCATTAATTTGCCACCGTTCTGGCACAAGTTTTTGTACAATACTGTTCCCCAGGATTTTGAATTTAAATTATACCTGGCCATTATTATTTAGCAGCCCAACTGGAACACATTCTACTGAGTGACTAACTGTAGGCAAATTTGCATTCATTTCAGGGTTACTTACTGCTGTGTAAGGAACATTATAGTCATTTATGGGTAGTTGTATGTAGCACTAGGGCATATTTGATTGACCTGCTAAGAGTATTAGTTGGAAAAAAATATTGGTATTAAGGCAAAAAGTGACCTAGTTACATATATTATCATAATACGCTAGGTCCCCATCTTTCAAACAAGCACAAACAATACACGTTCATGTTTTACTGATACAATCTCTCTACTGATTTTACAGCATTTAAAATAGGTAAAACTGATTTTTTTCATTTCTACCTCATATATAAATACCTAATCAAATGCAGGATTACAAAGAAGCTGAAAATTTAAACATATTTTTCTCTGTGAACAGCATAGCAATAGAAATCTGCAAAATTTTGGCAGATGCCTTTTACATGAATAAAATAGGATTTTTTTGTAGTTTAAAAAGATTTTTTCTCTCTAAATGTGGACATATAGATTGCCTATAAATATGTTCTGATATGTTCTAATTTATCAAGTCTGTTCTAATATGTTCTAATTAATCAAGCTAGAGCATTCTAATTAGAATGCTCTAGCATCACCTCAGCGTCACATGTATTAAGCCTCCCATGTTTCAATATGGCCATAGGTGTCCTTTAAAAAACCTCATTGCACAGGCTTTATTTAACGTGGCCATACAGCCATTTTGAAGTGGGGGGAGCAGGGGCTTAATTCACATGACATTAAGCCGTTATAATAGAGCAGCTGTCTGGGAATGTGTCGTTCCCCCCCCCCCGCAACCTCCGAGTAGTCATAAATTTTATACATATTTCTACATATTCTGCTTTCATTTATACTAGTAAAATCAACAGGAGTGTCCTTAAAGTATTGAGAAAGAAAATAGGTTTTCACCCTTTCTCTTTCTCCCCTGCCCCCCACCCCCCCCGAGAGCAAGACACTCAGTGGAACACATTCTCAAATGATAGTGAACTACTTTGCCACCTGCCCACAGAAATCCAGAGCAAACATAAGTTATTACCTCCTGTTAATTGTGACAGATAAACAGATAAGTGATTTGCTCCCTCTTACATTCTGGACTTGTGTTATCACCAAATATTATTTTGTTGACAATTGTAGGACAGGATGTCTTATGCCTTCCCATTAAAAAAACCCCCAAAACAAAACACCTAGGAGGTTAAAACCAAGCTTCCACAAGTTTCTATTCAGAGGTTTAGAAGGAACATGTAATTGTAGACTGAAATTTCTCCCTTAACAGCCACAGGTTAGTCATGGAGATCTCAGGACTTCTGTAGAGGGTGGGCTCCTGTATTGAGGGTAAGCCCTTTTATGTTAATTGCTGATCACTTCATTTATTTTGAGCCTTGCTACTACTGCTCATTGCTTACACCCAGTTCATTCTTCTAGCTCCTCAAAGGGGATTTGCCAGTGAGAGTGGGAATCCACAGGAATTAATATTAACTATCAGCTCCCACTAGTTTCCCAGGGAGTGATTCTGTGATTCCAGGTGAAATTACTTCTTCCACAGGTCACGTCTCTTCTTATTTAGATATTCCCTTCTTATGAATATTAAGCTGAACATGAAAAACTGAATAGAGAAATTCACATTTGCTCTCATTATTATACTACCCACAGCAGAAGTCAAAAAGACTTATCGGGCTAGCACAGCAGTTAAAGTAAAATGTGAAACTGTGCATGCCAGAAATATCCTGTTCCTTTTATTAAATGTAGTTTCAGTGCACATTATATAACAACCAGTACAAATGTATAGGGCATGGAAAATCTTAGAACATGACATTTCTACATTAGACTCATGATTATATTGTCATTCCTGCCCTGTGGATCTGAAAAGAAGAAAGGATGGTTGTTCTGTGTCATTCAGTGAAGATGGAACTATAAAGTCATCCAGTGATTAAACTAAGGAAAGCAATGATAGTCTTGCTAAGGGACCCATTACATGAAAACTAGACTTGTTACATTGTTGTAGTGTTGGCCATGAATGCCTCATTGTTATTCAGTCTTTCACACATGCACAGTGGATGTGATGCTGAGAAGATTCTAGAAGTTCACCTTTTAACCTCAGTGAGGTATTGACCCATTTTTGGAGTAGTGAGTATACATAGTGACCACCTGGCAACAGGGTGAGTCATGGGAAAAGGTATACAAAAACTTCATGAGTTGAAACGAATCATGATTGGCTAGGACAGTGAAGTTCTGAGTGAGAGGTCACCTCATGATACAATTGGTCAAGAATAGGAGTGACAGCTGCTGTCCTGTGAGAAGCATTTAAGACCATCACTGAGGAGAAAGTGCACGCAACTGGGGTGTAGCTGTGTTCAACTGGTGTGTGACTGGGCATGACTGAGGTGTCTGTTGGTGTGAGGAGATTAGTGTGAAACCGTGAAGCTTGATTGTGTTGGCTGGGTTTGTGAGATAATCTTGAGTAAGGGTGAAAGCTTGATTAATCAAGTCTGCTCTGACATGCTCTCTGACATGCTGTAATTACAAATTTATACATTTTTAATATATAGAATCTAATTATTGGGGGGTCATCTTATAATCAGGGTCGACTTCTATTCAAGTAACTGTGGTATGTAAATACTAGTGCATTATATCACTAATTTGCTTCAGATTTTAAGACTTTATTTTGAAACTACATACAACTCATTTATATTTATCTATATATAATGCAGGGATTTTACCAGAACCTAGATTACTAGAGACATATGTTTTCAAATTTGTACCACATTACACAAGGAAGAATGCTAGTCCTGTATTTAATGCACTGAACTTGGCTTACTTCCTACCTTTGATATACAAATAATAAGAAGAAGAACAACAACAATAACAATAACTTGATTGTAGTTATTTAAGAACTGTAGCTCAATTCCCTATTTACAAAATTAGAGTAGAACTTCTCTACATTAGTGTTGAGAAGGTAAGTTCATTTAAACTGCTCTATGTCTGTTTAATTATGTTTGTTATTTGTACTACGAGACTGAGAATCTGGAGAAGAAGCCACTACTATTTTATTAATGTTAGTAAGTCTATGTACACACTTAATATTTGTGAAGTGTTCAGAGAGTATATTTATGGAGATTACAAAAGCAAGCAGTGAATGCTATCCAAGCACTTCACAATAACCAACTAATTTATCTTCACCTCATCCCTGATAGCAAGGAAATATTATTTCCATTTTACATATGGGAAACCAAGCCACAGCGTAATTAATGAATGCCTAACATCTCAGAGAGAACCTGAGGCAGTCCCAGGAACTGAATACAGATTTCCAGACCACGGACTTTACCACAAGTTCCACCTCATCCCATAGACTTGTATATTTTAATGTATAAACTTCTACCATTTCCCTCTTCCAAGGAATTTGTACACCAAGCCATTTGTACACCTTCCCTAGGTTAGTCTTCTTCCAGTCAGAAGTAATCTTTGCAGAATTCCCTGGATGGTTACAATATGGGCTCAAACTGTTCTTTTTCTGAAATATTTTCACACATTCATTCTAGCTTAACACAATCAGAAGTAGTAATTGGCAACTGGCATTATATAAAAACTAGACAATTAGAAAACAAAAAACTTGCAATCGATAAATAATGTATTGGAAATGGTGATCATGTCTGCAAGAATTTTCTATATTATTGATAGTCTCAGTCCCTAAACATTACTAAACCTCTGTACTTTCATAACAAAAGTGGTGCAGATGGAACACCCAGGTGATGGATGGTGTCAGTATCCCACACACATAAACCTACTCAGAAGTGTAGCTCTACATTCAAATAAATGTGAAGATGAGTGTCAGGCACTGATAAAAGAATCAACCACTGAATCCACTTGCCATATGTCCATTTTTAGGAATGTCTTTAAAAGAGAGAGAGAAAGGATAGCATTGCTTATTTAAGCCCTAGGAGTTACATAATGTATGTGAATTCCAATCCACAACTCAAAGAATGCTTCTATTTTTGTTAATCTTTCTTACTTACCGTGATTATCTGTGACCCCTATAATGTAAAGTTTACAATTATTAAAATGCCATTTTCTTTTCTAGCTGCCATGAACCAATGTGCATTGCCAAGTAGGTGTGAGAATGGAGCTGAGTCCATATAACATCCTCTCTTCTAACCTATCTATCCAAACTAACCTTTTAGTTTTGGGAGGCCTGGTTCATAATTTTTTGAATATTTGAAGTTGGCAATATTATTTAACTGACATGAAAATCCATTTTAAGCTTTATCATGTCCTGTGATCTTTTAGAAGTAATATCTACTAAAATGCATAGTTTTTCTGCCTGTACACAATAGTTAGTGTCCAATCTTGCCAATTAAAGTCAGTAACTAGAAGTTGCAGTGACCTCATTAGAACACCTGCTAAAATACAGGGGACTTGAAACATTTCCACCTTGGAAAAAAGAGGCATTTGTGCTGTATTCTAAACCAAAAGCATTTTAGGGAATCTACAAGATTTACTTACTAATTTCCAAATTTTGTCTCTTCTGAGAATAGGCTATGTACTGAGCTGCTTCCATGCAGAACCTATCTCAAACTGACCAAACTGACTGCTCGTAGACAGCATGTCCAGGTTTTCCACCCTTACAACACTCCATATCTA
The DNA here is from genome assembly GCF_001723915.1 of Gavialis gangeticus. NCBI lineage: Eukaryota > Metazoa > Chordata > Crocodylia > Gavialidae > Gavialis > Gavialis gangeticus. The sequence goes on along the minus strand of NW_017729024.1, from coordinate 18,652,828 downwards.
ACAACATGAAGAGTCCTACTGATTTCAGTCAGGTTCCACTCAGTAAATAAGTGTAGTGAGCAGGCAAATAATAATTGCTTGTAATGGACAGAGTAGATAGGCTGTCTGCTCTGTAGTAATTACTTTACAAAGAACCAAGAATTAAATTTATGACAATTCTTATTTTCAAAATTTATAGGTCATATGAAACATGCACTACAAATATGTTACTGAAGCTGCTCTATGAAGGAAAGAGCAAAATAATTTATCTCTGCAGTAGCTCATACTCTTGTCAGAGCAGCAAGTCTGAATAATAAACACTGGAGTCAATGACCAGGAAAAACAGGGCTGGCAGAAAAAATATTAAGAATTATTGGGCTATGAAGAAATAATTGAGGAAAGGAATCCCTCTTGTAATTCTAGTATTTTTTTTTATATAACCACAAGACTATAGTTTTACACCTGAATCCTCAGGTGCACTTGGAATGGGCTAGATTGTGAATCCTTTACTTCACCCAGACAGTGGCACTGATTGCATTATACAAATGAGTAATTTTTTCCACAAGTGTGTATTACGGGTTCATAATCTGGCCCTTCTGAAAATTCCACTGATAAAATTATGTATTCCAAGAGAATTTTAAGATGGTCATTTTTTGACCTTTGAGTACTAAGGTGTAAACAATTTCTATGTCCTTGTTTGTTATCTGGCTACAGTAAGTTAAAAGCAAATAGCACTTGCATCAATTTCCATAATCTGGGGATCCAATCCCAGACAAAATAATTTAAATTGAGTTTTTTCTCTTGAAAACACTGGGTCTTAACAAGAGGATATATTCAACTTCAAACACAGAAGACACATGACACGTTTGTATAAACTCCAAGAACAATGAAAAATACCCATTGTTGGGTACTTGTTTGGTACCCAACAAATATATATTCTGGGTTTTGTTGCACTTCATAATTGGCCAGGAATCTATTCTGGGATGTGCTTGAAGGGGAAGACATCCCCAAGAGGGAGTGGGCTGAGAGACTACAAACCAGCATGGGTATATCAGAGGACATCTAATTACTAGTGTTTGCAGGAAGTGTATTTTCAGAAGGAAACAAAAGGGACCCTATTGCTTGCAGCAGCTTTTCAGAGCTCAGTTCACTGTGTTACCAGTAAGGATTAAAGGAGTCCATTTTCCCCAGAGCAGCAGAAGCCTCTGCCATCTAGTGATGGATCATAGTTATAGCTGTTAGGGCTGTGTGAAATTTGGCCGCCAGTTTTGTTTCAACACTGTTTCACTCGTTTCGAGGTCGAAAGAGAAAAATCAAAACAAAACAGATATGGTCGAAACATCCTTGAAACAAAATCATAGAATCATAGAAGTAGGGTCAGAAGAGACCTTGTAGATCTTCAAGTTCGGCCCCCTGCCTGGGCGGGAGAAAAAAAACCCAAAAAACCAAAA
>NW_017729024.1:18645164-18651209 GCF_001723915.1 Gavialis gangeticus | reverse complement strand
ATGCCAGGGGGCGCTAGGGGAAACAGTGTCTCCCCCAAACCCTTCTGGTCCCCCCTAGTGAGTTTATAGACAGTCACCAGGTCCCCCCTCAGCCTTCTCTTGTGAAGGCTGAACAGGTTTAGGTCCCGCAGTCTTTCATTGTAGGGTCTGCCCTGTTGTCCTCGGATCATGTGCATGGCCCTCCTCTGGACCCTTTCAATGTTGTCCACCTCCCTCCTGAAATGGGGCACATGGAACTGGACACAGTACTCCAGCTGTGGCCTGACCAGTGTTGCATAGAGGGGGAGGATCACCTCCCTGGCTCTAGTTGAGATGCACCTGTGGATGCACGACAAGGTCCGGTTAGCCCTGCCAACCGTGACCTCGCATTGTCGGACCATGTTCATCTTGGAGTCAATAATGACTCCAAGTTCCCTTTTTGCCTCCGTGCTCTCAAGAAGCATGGAAAATGAGTGCAAGAAAATGACGCAAGTCAAAACTTTTTGCTGTTTCAACACTGTTTTGATGTTTCACCCATAGACTATAATAGGGAAGGTTGAAAAAGCCTATAACTTTATCATTTCTGGCCTGATTTGGACAAAACTTGCAGGAGTGATATCCCCTTCTGAGTGCATGAAGCCTGCCAAGCTTCAAGGAGATAGATGGAAGGGCTTTGGAGAAACTGCACCCCAAAGTCTTGCAAGCAAAATTCATGTCACAAGGCTGCTTCATTTTAGTACTTCAAACTACAAATATGATCTGCCATTTTTAAAAAGTACAGTCTGTCCTCCTGTTTTGACTGTCTTATTTCTTGCCTTCCAGACCCAAGCAGTTTATTTATCTCCTTGTATAGGCAGGTCATCAGTTTGGGGCAGAATATAAGCCAAGAAGTACAGTATAATTTGTATGTAGTTCGCTGATATTGATATAGTTTGAGGTATAATATTGAGTTATTTATCTACATGGTTCTCCAATGATTTAAATGAACAAAAGGAAGTATGGAAAACAAACAATATTCTTAACTCAGTTTGTACATTATTCCTTCAAGGATGAAAAGTGACCTGCAGGGTTTGTAGTTGGTTTATTTTTTTGGTGGTCTGTGTTGCCACCATTTTATGCTCCTACTTCCTGCCTCATTTGTTCTGTTAAATTTAGCAGTTATCACTTTTTCACTTAAATCACCCCCAAAGGGTAATATTACTGTTCTCATTCATTTTCCCGTGAGCCCTTTTAGATAAAAACTGTAAGCCAGTAGCTAAATGAGGCAAGATTTCCCTGTGGATCTCAATAAACGTTTGATCTGGTGTCTTGTCTGTATACAGTAAACCATCAGCTTTTCTCCATTGAGCGTTCTTGTTACATCAGTTGACTTTAAAGTTATATTTACTTTTATTCAAATACTCATTGTATATGAAAGTTGAACAGAAAATATTTGATTTTGATATAGTATCACTATTTGTCTATTTATACTTTGGTTCTGTAATTATTTGCGAGTCTCAATGCCTCTGTGATAATTAGAAAACAGATACTAGATTTCAAAATCAGAGTCTGCTGGTCAAAAACTAAATCTTTCAACATAACATATAGCAAACTCAAAGCATAAACAAACATGTATATGCAACACTGACTGCTGCAGCATATATAACAAATTGAAAAATCAATTCAGTTAATAGGACTATGGTCTTCTAAAGAGATTAAGCTAGATGGGTGTACAGGTTACTGAATACTGACACACAGTACTCTAATATCACAATTATAAACAGTGCAGTTCACAAAATTTTTTTTCCATTTAAAATTTTGTTTTGAAAAGCATGAAAATTCCAACAATATTGAATCTATTTTTAACATAAGTGGATTTGCAGCAAAAACAACAAAACTTTTCTTTTTCTATTATATCTCTTTAACGTTATTATTCACTCATTATGTAACTATTGACAATTGTTCAGTTCAAAATCTGCAATGGATGAAACTTCAGAAAAAATGATTTGGAGGGATTAAATTTCCAAAAAAATAATTCATATTTCTTAATGAAGCATTTCTACAGTATGCACATCTGTATGTCTTGCCTAGAAGGGGAGGGGGAGAGGAATAAGATGCAAAGAAATTGGGTAGTTTTCCAGTGACTGCAAGAATTATTTTTCTCTTCCTTTCTATCTCTCTCTCTCCCTCATACATGCACGCGCACACACACACACACACGGGTTTGTTAATGCTAATGCACAACATAAGACAGAACATAAGAAGTGTATGACAAGAATAGCATGCCATATTCAGGGTGTGAGTATACCATGGCTTCATACAGTGGCATAATGGCATTTTCCATTTTTGTTTCAATTCCCTTTTTAATAATTCCTAACATTCTTTTTTCCATTTTGACAGCTACTGAGCTCCACACAGTAACTCTAAGGACTCTCTTCTGAGTGGTAATACCTAATGTTACACACATATATATGTTGATAGGATGTACAAGGTACATGGCTCAGGGGCTGGAGCCCAGCTGCAGTGGGTTAGAGCAGGGGTGGGCAAAATATGGCCCATGGTCCAGATCCGGTCCGCCAGCCCATTCTATCTGACCTGAGGGGCCTTTAAAAATTTTAGAAAATTAATTTATATCTGCCTGTTGCTGCCTGGCAAAGATGACAGGTGGCCAGTGGCAGCAGGACACAGCAGGAGCCTGTGACTGAGCAACAAGGCTAGCCTGGCTCCAACCCGCCCTGCCACCCTCTTCCTGTCCTCAGCCCCCAACCAGAAGCCTCTGCAGCTTCTGGCTCTGTGCCCCTGGAGCTGTTCCCCCTCCCTCCGTCTGAGTGGAAAATAAGGTACGATTGGAGGGAGTGCCTGGAACTGGTAGTTGTGGGAAGTGCTGGGGCCTTCATGGAGTGGTGTAGTGGCAGGAGGCCAGTGTGGAGAAGCGGGAGCCATGTGGTGTGCAGCAGGTGGTGGAGCCACAGCAGGCAGTGGAGCCATGGTGGTCCCCAGCGGGCAGTGGGGCCACAGCAGGCCCCAGCAGGCAGCAGAGAGGGCCCTGATATGTGGCAGAACCATGGCCAGGCCCCAGCAGGTGGCAGGGCTGCAGTGGGACCCGGGAGGCAGCGGAACCACAGTCGGCAGCAGAGCTGTCTTGGGCCCCAGCAGTTGGTGGGGTTGCAGTGGGTGGTGGAGCAGTAGCAAGAGGGAGGTGGCAGAGCTGTAGCTGGGAGCCAGTGGGTGGCAGAGCTGCAGCAGGACCCGGTAGGTAGCAGAGCCCCAGTGGGGCCATGGCAGTCCCCAACAGGCAGCACAGCCGCAACCGGGTCTCAGTGGGCAGTGGGGAGGCAACGGGCCCCAGGTGACAGAGCCACTGTGGGTGATAGGCCCCACTGGGCAGCAAAGCTGTGGCCGAGCCAAGTCAGGACCCAGCTGGCAGCAGAGCCCCAGTGGGTGGCGGCGCAGGTGCAGTGGGCCCCAGTGGGCAACACAGCCATGTGGGGCTCTGGCAGATGGTGGAGCCATGGTGAGTGGCGGGGTTGCAGCAGGCGGTGGAGTCACAGTGGGGCTGCAGCAGGCAGTGGGCCCTGGTGGGGGCTGCAGGGAGCACTGCGGGAAGCAGGGGGCTGCAGGGAGCAGTGGGCAAGCCTGCAGGAAGGAACGCAGGGAAATGTGGTGGCGGGCAGAAACATTGGAGCCTGAAAACTGCCATCATGCTCTCTGACAAAAATGATTCTTTCACATTTAATTACTACTAAGCAATATGATGTGCAATAATTATTCAGCATGTAGCATGTGCCTTCTGACTTCCAATAAAAGAGAAAGATTTGCATACTTAACTTCACATTGCACATAAAAAGATCATCCACATCAGATGTTAGAGTTGAATTTTTAAATATCAAAATTCCCTCTATTCCCATTGCAACAGAAAAAGACCTAAAATGTTATATTTGTTTCTGGCCTAATCAATTCAGCTATTAATGCTAGTCATCCTCTTTGATGGCAATCAAAGCTTTCTCTGTGATTTTATGTATACTTTGGGGAATAAAACCAGTGATCCATGAAAAAAAAATTGATATATATTTATTTATTTTGGTAAGTTATTGGATTCTTCAGGACACAGAGAAGAGAGGAAAAAATGAAAAATCAGCTCATATGATGCAGATATATGAGAAAACCAAGAACAAGGAAGCACTTCACTTGAACCAATTGCTTAGCTTTTTACAAGGATTTCAGTATAAACTTTAAGGATGTTGAACAGTACTTTACAATGAAAGTATCAGAGGGTTTTTTTTAATTGCTTCTTTGGCAATCAGCTCCAGAACTCTCTATCCATGTTCTTTGTATGGATGAACTTTAGCCCACCTAGTAAGAATGATTGCCAGATGTCTTAATCCAATTTGATAATCTCACAATTAGACAAATTCTTCTTACAGCGGATTCATTTAGATCAAGCTGGCTTTTGAGAGACAGGTAAGGTTAGTGATAATTTGTATAGCATTTATAATTTATTATAGCCCAGCTACTCAAGGCAAAGGTGATCTGTATTTGTGTCAAATGGACCCTGTTCTTTTTAAATCTTTAATCAATTTGGATTTAGCAAAGAATGTATCAGTGTTATATAATGACCCTCGGCCTTGTGTATTACAGGATTTGTATTGGCTCCATTCACTCTCCTTAGAAGCAGTAGAAAGGTATCCTTGGTCAAACTCAAACTGGACACTGAAGACTGATTTCATTGGTCCTAAGTTTTCTATTCTCACACTTGTCCAATTGGTCAGGTTATTGAATAAGCTATGCCAAGAACAACTACAGTGAAACATTACTATCACAGGCCTCAAGAAAAGGTTTTATTTGTCTAATCATGGTTCAGATACCTAACATATATGAAGTAAAGTGCAGTCCTCTTTAGAAATCAGTCAGGAGCTGTATGGAGTACCTCAAAGTTAAAATAAGTGCCTTTAATTTCCACATTATTTACCTAATGACTTGCAAGGGCAAAATAAAAAGCCCTCAAAACTTAGTGAAATAAAATGAATATAACAATAATATCCTCTGAATTTAGGGGATACTATTCCTGAATCACTTACGCTTTCCATGGTCAAATGTATTGAATTCAGTGGATAGATATTTTCATTCTGCAGTATTAAAAATATGATTTAAATATTTTCCTTATAATTTATGAATAAACAATAACTTTGTCCTCTCTCAAAGAAGTATAAAAAGATTATTTTAAGTGTAACATTTTTCAATGTGTCCCTAAAGCAAAATGACATGAGAGTTACAAATAAATGCCCCAATTCAAAACATGTATTCATGTTTATTTCTAAAATTTATATCAGACATTCATTTTTAGAAAATCAATATTTGTAATAAGTTCAACACAATTAACTTGAAATAATGACAAAAATATTGTTATGAGTGATTAGCTCACAGGTTATTTTAATGAACATCTCTCCAGTTCTCAACATAATTGAAATTATAAAATGAAACTCATATTAATGCGTTTCTAGCCTTACAACAGTTTTGAGTAGGCTTCCCAGATTTGCACAAATATCCACACAATTAGTAGACATACAAATTGGACTCTAATCTTTGTAAGCTTGGATTTACACTTCAAAATAAAATAATCAGCAACAATTGGGCAATATACATGTGGCAGGACGGGGCCTGGGGGTCCGTGACCTCCCCTAGCGCCCCTACCTTCCGTGCCAAATCGGGTCTTGAATGCACCCTCTATCTTGCCTGCCACGTCTTGCTGGTATCTCATTAATGGGAGGCTGCCTTCCTGCCCTCCTTGACACGGCTCTGCCCAATTGCCCGCCTGCTTGGTCTCACAGGTGCCCCCTCGCTTCTCTCACGGCCCTCACCGCACCGGGGCTTTAATAAGCTCGCCCCCTCCCGGGGCTCCTCAATAAACTCTCCCCCTCCCGGGGCTTCCCCCATACAGACAGTGCCCCACTGGGGCCTGTCCCTCCGTGCCCATGCTTTCACCCCAACTGGGGTCTGTCTCACGTCTCTCGCGCTCCCCGCCCACTCTCGGGCCTTGCTCGCACTTCTCGCCCTCAGGGCTCAGGCGGCCTCGGCCTTACCTGGCTC
>NW_017729024.1:18630743-18640164 GCF_001723915.1 Gavialis gangeticus | reverse complement strand
CTCACGCTCCCCGCCCGCTCTCGGGCCTTGCTCGCACTTCTCACCCTCAGGGCTCAGGTGGCCTCAGCCTCACCTGGCCCCAGACCCCTTCCTCGGGTCCTACGCCCACTGGGCTCCTCCCAATTGGGGCTCAGGCGGCCTCAGCCTTACCTGGCCCCCAGACTCCTTTCCTGGGTCTCACGCCCCACTGGGGCTCCTCCCGATAATCGCCCACCCAGGGACCAGGGTCGGGACACCCCATTGAGGCCTCCTCCAACCCCTACAGCCTCACCCTATCCTCCAGTGACACAACCAAAACCATAAGCACAAAACCCCTGGGCTAACACATAAATTCCCAGCCAACCTGGCTTGTTTCCATATACATCCCCATCAGGATTTTCTCGAGCTCCTACCTCCTTGGCAGCCAGAGGGGGACTGGCTCTGGCCTCGGCCTATGCTGTTTATAAAGGCCAGGCCCTGCCCCCTTCCGGTCAGCTGACCAGACCAGTTGTCACAGCAACCCGCACCTGTGCTGCCCTGGTGATTGGCAGCTGAGCTCCTAGCACTACCTCCAGTAGCAGGCACCTTAGTGTCCTGCTACAATACATATGACACTAGACTGCTTAGTTAAATAGAACATCAAATATTGTCTCATTTCTGTTATTGCCATTACAGTTAATAGAAGTTGGGATGTATATTTTTGGAATATTTAACTCTCAAAACTTCTACTCTAGTACTTTATTGTCTTCTTTTAACTCTTGAAATTAAAATTACTGTATGATCTATACTCAAAATATTAAATTAAGCAAACATTTATTTTTATAATTTTTGGCTGGGCCTGTATATTATCTAGTGCCAAAATAAGCCTCTACTTGTGAGTAGTCAGTAACAGCTCTATATCAGAAAGAGCCTCAAAAAGGCATTTGGGATTCATAATTGCTATTTTCCCTTGCTCCTCTTGGGAAATAAATTGCTGTAATCCTGGACAAAAATGGTGCACTTCCCCTTTTAGTTTCAGAAAAAGTGATGATGGGGGTGGTTGAAGCCAAGCTACTAGCCACCTGATCAATGGCTCCAGTAATACCTGCAGTCCTCTACAGATCCTGATGTAAGAGCTGGAGGGACTAAGCAAAGAATTATCCCTCTCACAGCCCCCTGCTTTGCTGTATAAAACAGGATAATGAAACCTAGTGCTAAGCTGGTGTACAATTATGGATAACATGTAGCTTTTCAGGAAAAGCCATCAGTTCCCCTGCATTAAAAATCTTTTAGGCTAGGTTACATCTGTATTAAGTCTCATGTTGGTTTGCCTAACTTCAAAATTACTTTGTCTGCTTTTTATCATTTTAGGCAAAATAGATTTTTTTTAACTTGGTGGCAGGTGGCTTTAACCTAATGCTTATTTAAACTAGAGCTTTAAGTTAACAAATAATTAAACAAAGCAAAATAACTAAACAGAAATGTTTGTGCTGAGGTGTTTGAAAAATGATGCTAAAATTAGATTAAAGAAAAGCTTAATTTTATTTTAAAATAGTAACTGATAGCTACCTGTATTTATTACATCCATTATTTATGCTTGTGTCGGGGGGGGGGGGGGGAGGGGGGTACTGTGATATACACTGCATTTCAAATTCAAATGGATAATTATTTTGCTCTTTCATCAGAACAACATTGTAGATTCCAGGTGACATTTTGGTTGAAAATACAACTCTCAATTCTAAATAATGTCACATGATTAAATATTTCCCCATAAATTTACTGAGCTGTAACACTGTAAAGATTTGTATACTTTTGGTGACTCTGAAGCTTAATACATGGATGGATAAAATGCTGCATTCTGACCTTCCCAAAAAGTGCATTTCAACATTCTATAGTTCCGTAATCGTGACACCAGAAACCTAAAAAAGGAAAGTAGTTTGATTCACAGAGATTGTTGCTGATAATGGAAACATATCTATGCTGCTACCTAAAAATAAACAACCAAATCACATGAACACCCAGAAAGAAAACACATCTATTTTACATTTACTGTGCCAGCCCTGGAGTAGTCACTGGCTGCATACAGGGATCACGGAGGAGTGTGGTACATTAGAAATCTAAATCCCAAACCATAATTCAGATAGAGTATGGGCACTGCCATACTTGCTGGAGGATACATGAAAGAAAGCTAATAAGTAAATTACCCTTATCTATACACAAAGTTATTCTTTGTGTAAGGGACGTCAATAAAATAATAATATTTGACTTCATGTTTCATAATATTCTCCATATGACTGATGGAAGTAAAATATGATACACATTATCAGAAGAACTTTGAAATAATTCTGGCTCTTTGGCTCCAACCATTTACCATTTCTGAGAACAGAGTATAAGCAAACTGTCTTCATCCATTCATTTCTCTTCTCAACAAAATATGATCTGCTAGCTTTGCTAAAACGTTTGTACATGTACTTGTGCAGTAAGAGACAAATTACCTAGATCTTGATCAGTGTGTCACCAGGAAGATGACTAATTCAAAACAAATTCATCCAACACTGTGCCTATTAATGTATGCTATAGTTATTAAGAAATTTAATTCAAATTTACATTTGCCATCAGTTCAATATAGAGTCTACACTGAAAGACAAATCTAGCAATAATTGCAAGAGAGAAAAGAGATGACGGGGGGAAAATGTTATAAACCACCATATATTTACATGGAAAGAGATTTCCTTTATACTTGCTGGGATATAGCCTAAATCCAGTTACACTTGTGCAGTCAATGGAGTTTCTTAGGATTTACAGTAACATTAGAATCATTAGAATCACCTCATCATTAGAGTCCATTCACAGATTTGTTATCACTTGTTCCCATAATCATTCTCTAAGAATGACTGCTTTTGAGGATGAAAAGAAGTCAGTTTTTACAGCACTACCAACAACACCCAGTTCTCTCCATGCCATTCAAGAAATCAGAGTTTTGGAACAGTGGGGAGAGGCAGAGAACCGTTCTCTGCAAAATGGTCAAACCATTTTTGAAGGATAGGAAGAGGAGTAGAAAGAGGCCAAACCTAATTATACCTTGTTCAGTGAAAAAAAAAATGGTCAGCCTCCTCTCCGGTCACTCTGTTCCCCCTTCCTCTCCATTCTGGCAATGACAGGCCTGGGAAGTCAGGAACAATCCCAGGAGCTAGTCATCCCCACCAGTTTCTGAACACTTGGATAAATCAAGGAAGTTTATTTTTAGATTGGAGAGAGCTTTAAAAAAGGGCAAGTTATTGTGTATCATGCAAAATGAAGCAGTTCGGCTTTAAAACGTAGAAGAAATGGCTGCATCAATGATATTACAGTATCAATGAATCATATAACATCACCAACAAGTAAACTGGGAATGGAACAGAACAGCATGGGAAAAGCTCAGGCACAGTGAATCTATTCTAAAGGGAACAGTAAAATAATAAAACAATTGCTAGCTCAAGGGCAAACCTCGTATAAATGGCAACAAACTGGGTCACAGAGAAACAGGATGTCAGTACAAAAGGCACAACCACCACCACACAGGGGCAACACCAGACAGTTTCAGATTACTCAGCTAGAAGACACAATATAGTAACTACTGGGCCCGTCTACATGAGATGCTACTGTACAGTAGCAACAAGCTACTGCACAGTAGCGTTAGCAGGCACTAACCATGACACGCCACTACTGCACAATAGTAACAAGATACTGCATAGTAGCTCATTGCTATTGCACAGCAGTGTCTGGAAAAAAACATGGGGATGGTACTGCACAGTAATACCAGTTACTGCACAGTCATTTAGTACTTGCTTACTGCAGTGCCGCTCGTGTAGACGCAGCCACTGATAATTTTATACTACCTTTACTACCATTTAACTTTCATAGTGAGGGCTACTGGGAAGTTTCAAAGGCGTTTACTCAAGTGATATAGACTCATTTCCCTTTTATCTGGCTTTCATTTTGCATTACATTACATAGGCAGTGGAAGATTCAAATGCTTTTTGGCACTGATATAGTAAATGATCTCCAATATAGTATTCCAAGAAGATATTATGTGGACACTAGAGTGCTGTGGATTAATTCCCTCCCACAGGGCTCTGGACAAAGAAATGAAACCATAGGTTCCTCATTTCAGGAGCAACCACAGCCTAAAAATGTGATGATATTCTCAAAGGCACTTTGCCAGACATTACACATAAACCAGTATAAGTGATCAGAAACCAATCTAAACCTGTAATAGAACAGAACTTTGGGGCACAAAGACTGGTTTAAAAATGGCAGAACCCAGTCTAAGAATGAATGTAGTATCAGACTTAATCAGTTTACGTTAGATTGGTCTATCGAACTTCTACACCAGATCCCTATTGATTCAAGTTAGGTTGCTGTTCACCAGCATTCCCAGGGCCTTTGTAGACCTCCCCGCCCCGTATGCTCTCCCCCACCCTCACACAGAGGGAGGGAACTCAGTTTGGCTGGTCCAGCCGGGTGCCCAGCTGGCCCCACCCTTGGGCTGTCACAGAGCAAGGCAGCAAAGCCTCTGCTTTCCAGCTCTGTGTCCTGCCTGTGCCTGCCAATGGCAGCATGGGGGGGGGGGGAAACAGAGTACCCCCTCACTGTGCACCCCCCCAGCTGTGCTTGCTCAGGTGTGTGTGGGGGGGGTAGGGGCCAGGCCCTAAGCAGCTTACAGCCTTCAAAGGATTAATTAATTAACACACACACACAGCCACATATGGATGACAGATTACTTGGGCTGTCAGTTTTACTGTAAGGGGATGTCTGGAAGACCATCAGTGCATCAGCTACTGTGCACTTGCATTAATAGGACTTATTTTCCCCAAAGTTTATCAATTCGCTTTGGATTGAAACTTAAAATTTAAGGCTTGTTTACACACAAGTGTTTGTCAGCAAGTCCCCAGACCAGGATGCTTAAACCAGTTTCCTGACCAGAATAAACATTTTTTGATGGTATGACTGCATCTTCAGTTGAGTTTCTGCCAAAAGCACTATGTCAGCAAGTAATGTGATTTTTTTTTAATTGACATTAATGTGTCAGCAAAACTGTTTAAATATAGATGATGCTGTCAGGAATGAAGGAACTGTAGATGAGCCCGTTGTATAGAGAATCTCAATTCACGAATTTGGGGCTGACTCTTCCCATGTTCTGTGTGTTGGACCATACCCCTGTTCCTTCCATTCTTCCCATTCCCACAAAGAATTTTTGGCCATCCAACCCATAATGGCTTTTAATCCCTTCTGGTGTTCTATTTTTTCCTACTATATGGAAGTATTTAGGAAGCATGTTATGAAATGTAAATGCTCAGGTTTGGATTTAGACATAGGGCTGCATATTAGTAGTTGTATCAGATGTGGATTTCTGAAATTCTCCTCAAAAACCCCATCTCAGTCAGATATCCATAGAGAAACTGGACTTCTGGGGGAAAAGTAAAAACAAACAAAACACCTGTGAATTTAATATAAGCACTTCCATCTCAGTAAATCTCTTTTTTTCTAGCTGCTAGCTCCCCTTAAACTAAAGTCACCTAATACATGTTACATACTAGCCTAATGTTATTGTTACACTGGAAAAGATGTTGCCACTACAAGTAAGCATGTCTTGTTTATAAGAAATTATAGATCTTATGGAAGCTAGCTGCCTTGGCTAGATGGAAAAAGCAATTAAGCTCTTTTACGAAGTTAGACAGATGAAACAAGAGAAGCCACTGACCAGCCACATGGACTGAAGACTTTATTGCAAATATAGGGGCTGAGGCATGTTAGAAACACAGAACAGTGAAAAAGCCAGAGAGGCACTGAGAACAACACAATTCTGAGGGAAAGGTGGGGGGAAAAAAGATTTTTTTTTTTTGCAGAATGCTAGCAGAAAACACATGCCAGAAAGTGTGATCAGAGTAACTGGCTCCTACTGTATTCAATGGAAAATGTTCACGTGGATGAAACTCAATTTACAATGATTCAAAGTTAGAATCTTATTCCACCATCAATATATCCTCCTAATAGGAACAACCTGTGAGATCCTTAATAATGGCAAGCTGCTCAGGCCACAAAGAACAACACTGGTCTTTCATATAAATGATTGATACAGTTACTACATGGATGTTACTCAACTATTAATGGGGAGAACTGGTTCTTGCTATCAAGAATGGGAGTAGAGGCATCCGTAAGAAAAGATGAACAGGCTTGAAAAACATCCATCTTTATTCTATTTGCATTCAGAAATATCCAGAATTTTCTGTCTTCCCAGTACCCCTTCAAAATGGCAGAATCTGGCCTCTTGTATTTAAAAACAATCCATTGTTTCATTGGTTTTAAAAAGCTGTTTTCCACAGGCTCACAAAACACTGAATTTATGATTCTCCTGACAGCCTTGCTGCAGCACTTAAACACTGTTCTCAGAGGTGTTCTGACATTACTCCAATCTTAGTGAACAACAAAGATGTCTCAGCTTGGTAGGCACTACATAAAACACAGTCTTGATTGTCAAGACAATCAAGTCTCACCTAAAGTTCGGGATTCTTGACAGAGCAGCCTCATGGGGAACACAGGACATACTAGTCAAAAATGAAGAATGGGCAACAACAATAGCAAATCAAAAAACACTTCTTGTGAATGCTATAAATTACTTGCTGTTATTACTGTTGAAACAAAATAGAAGAGAGATGTGTACCAAAATATTCCCTCTCTACTGTGAATACTGCTTAGCTAATATTCATACTGAAGTGTATCCAGATTTTAAGTAGGACAGCTTGAAAACATGCATGACAGCAAAAAGAATCTGAATATGATGATAATACCCTGGGGCTCTTAATCTTGCACTAAGGAAATATTATTTATGAGTTTTGAAATGTAAGAAACAGCTTTTAAATTATATGAAAGTGCATCAGACGATTATAGACTATGTTAGAACAATTTTTTAAAGACAATCTATATTTGCATTGATAATTATATATAGATAGCTGCATATGTAGGCAAAGCTAATAGTGCCATCTATTACCAAAGTTATTTGACACCTCCCATTATATAACACTGTGTTAATTTGCTTATGCATGCCAAGCTTAACCATTTGGAGTGAAATGTTTCATGCCAGGGGTCAGCCTCAGAGAAGTTTTTTGTTTGTTTTGTGGTTTGTTTAATGGTTCAGCCATGAAAATGAAACTATGGACAAATTCTGTGCAGGGAGGATCTCTTTTGAGGATGAATCATGGTTCAGACTTGGAAGAGGGTTTACTTTCCTGTCTTTTTTTGGGTTTATTTTGGTCAAAAATGATTGAGTCACTGAAAAACTAGCTCTGGACAGCCAAACTTTATGAACTGTTCTGATACAGTTTGGTGATTATTATTATTTTTTTTTGGCAGGGGGAAGGAGGGTTGGAAATTTGGATAAGTTGAAATAACACAACATTTTAATTTGGAACAACATTTTATTTTGAAGTTCATGATGATTTATATATTCAAGAAGGAAAGTAAATTATATATGATATTTTCTTTGACCTAAAATGATTAAAAAATTTTCTTATTTCATTTATTTTTCATTTTGGCTACAATCCCTTTCCCTCATTCTTTCCCTCCCAAAGTCAGTTATATACATAGCCATCTAAAGAACACAACAGTTGGTCTGCAGAAATTGCAGACATGGTAACAGGCATAAAACTAAAGACAGAAGAAAAATCATCTCGTGGTTAAAGCTGTTAAATTCTGTTGTGTAGAACTGGATTCAACCCCTGTCTCTTCTATACAGTTTCTGTCTGATGATGTCAAGTCACTTAACTGAAAGTTTCCATAGGTGGTTCCTGATTGCATTCTTTATATACTTAATGCTCAGTAGCAACTGGGAGTGAGCAAAAGAGAAATCAGTCCCAGATGCCAATTCAGGGGGGTACCAGAATGGTAGCACCCAAGGATTGTGCCATCCATGTGCTGGAAGCCCATGTTGAGGCAGCAGTATCCCGTGCTACTGCCACAGTGGCCCCTGGATGAGGCAGCAAGGACTTGTTCTAAATTTCCTATAGCTCCCCACCTCGACTCTACAGGCCAGGTGGCATAATCTGTTCTGTTCATTCTCCTTCTTGAATCCCTAAATCCTGCTCAGTTTTTTATCACCTCCCTTCTCAAAGAATAATTCATTTTAAAACTCTTAATAGCCTTTTGATCTCTCAACTCCCCATACTGGTACACCCTGGCATACAAGAACATTGTAGACAGGATATCAGATCTCCAAACTAATAGCTTTCTCCACTGTCTTTCAACTTGTTTCTGGATGGTACCATCTGGAAGCCATTGTGTTGCTTCACTGCTTTCCAGTTTCCTATTATACTAGGTCAATATATTCAGACAGAGAAGTCTAGTAACACATCATACAGCAGCTTTACCTCATTGATCAAGGATGTAGAAAATGTATACAAATTACATCTCAGTAGTCTTATACATCCCAGTATTCTTACAGTATGTCTATAGTGGCTCTGTACCACACTGAAGACTACCACTGAGAAATAAACCCAGGCACCCATTTCCATTCTGTACACTCCAAACCTGGAAATACAACCGTTCAGGATGGTGAAGAGCATTCCCTGATATAGCTTTTAACAATGATGGACAGAAGTCTCATGAGCAGCAGTGGAGATACCAGAGCATTCTTACCACCTCAGTTCCAGGTTTGGAGTATGCAGAGTGGAAGTGGGTGAACACGGTTTAATTGCAGCAGTAACTGAGAACAGTATGAAGCTAGTATACACATAATCTTAGATTATTACACGGCAACATGGGACCCATGCACCAAACAATGAAGAACAAGTGCAATACTGCTACTTATTAAGGGACACCACTCATCCCGTGCAATTAATGAAGAAAGGGTCCTATGGAGAACGAGATCACACGATTGTGTAACTCGTGACTGGAAATCCACATGCACAAGTCCAAATCAAAGTTGCATAGGCAAACTTTGATGTTAAAGGTTTGCATTTAAAACCTTAACATTCTTCTTTTGACTTAACATTCTTGTTCATGTGTGTAATAAACATACATATAAAACATTAGTATTGCTGAGTGAGTGGGAAGAGGACTATAATATTGACACAGGCATTACAGAATACATTGCATTTTCTGTTTATATAGCCAAGCATGTTTAGTAAATTGGATATGGAGAATGCCAAAGGCCTCTTGCAGATAAAGCACAGATGAAAAGATGGAAACTTGCCACACCCTCTTTTAAAAGAAGAGAAATAGTTTAGACCAGAGCTGTCCAATTTCTAAGGCACCAGAAGCTGCACCAGCCTGAGTCACAGGCCCCCTGAGCCACAGGCTTCCTGGGCCCACTGCACTGTGTGCATGATTGCCCCTCCCCTCCCCTCAGAGGTGCACTGCCTGCAGGAGGGTAGGTGCCCTGGCCTCACCCTGGCTGTGGGCTACCGGGTACACTGCATAGCCATGG
>NW_017729024.1:18598628-18630712 GCF_001723915.1 Gavialis gangeticus | reverse complement strand
CCCTGCATAGCCATGGGCTCCCCTAGCACAGCAGGCTGCATTGCACTGCACCACCCCATCCCATCCCACCCTACCCCCAGGGTGAGCAGAGGCAGCAGGAAGTAGAAGCTGGAGGAGGTGGGGAGGGGGGTGTGGGGGCATAGGGATCCCGACTGATGCTACATCCACAGCTGGGTGGGAGCCTAGGGGCTGCAAATTAACCCCATTTTGACTACCCTGGTTTAAAATCATAAAAACATTCCATAAAGCCATGATTATTGCATGTCTAGCTGAGAATGAAGCACTAGCAAGGAATACACTTGTTTAGGAAAGCAAATTAAGGTAGAGCAGCAAGAAGAGCCCAGTGCTTAGGGAATTTTAACATTCTTCAAAGAGGCATCATCTAACTAATTAAATTGATTACACTTGTGGATTCCAAAGGCCTAGAGATAAATTCGTAATCTCAAGTAGTTTTAGAATCCTTGAGTATTATCCTGCTAATTGTATGACTATATTTGCAACCACCTTCAGTGAGTTAAAAAGAAGAAAAAAGGAACACTAAAACTGTAAAGTAATTTCAAATTATAAAATGAATTCCTGAAATCTGATTCTAACTGTAACCAGGGGGAGAAAATAAAATGAACGTTTTAAGAAAATAGTTGTATTCTTGAAATTAATGTTTTAAGAATCCATTAGCAGTGAGATAGTTTAGAATGAGCTTATATCCATACTTTGAAAAGAATGTTGTCTACAATTATTGTTTTATTTCTAAGAGACACTAGCTCACACTTAAGGTGTGCGGGAAGGAATCTGTCTATGGGACACAGTATAATATACTGAGTCTCTCACCAATCTGTAACATAATTACTGCAATAAATCACCAGTAAAGAAGGAAAGTATTTTCATCTCCATACTATAGATGTCAACTGAAGATTAAGGCCACAAAGGAAGCCTGGAACAGAGCAGAGACCTGAACTTGACTCCTGTAAGTCCTGGACTAGTAGTACCCTAAGTAGCCTTTCTCTCACAATACATTCCCTGAAGTCTGCTAAGGCTCTGAACACTTAAACTCCCAATTTATTGGTGTAGTACAGTTTAATACTTGCAGTAGGTCACATTTTGCCAGCTGGAAGAAGTCTCTGAAATAGAAGAAGCCTCCATTGATAAGTTTCCTCCATCATTCTTCCAGAAGAAAGATGGAGTTTGCTTCCAATCCCATAATACATCACAGGGGCTACTGAGACATTTTTCTAAGGCTATCTGGATAGAATTCATGCCTAGGCTGCATCTCTGGCTTTTGTCAACACCTTACCTACCTTATTTACTTGTATACTACATGCATCTTTTTCCTCCCCAAAATCAGGCCTTCAAAATTGGGGTGCATGTCTTAAGTGAGGAAGCTGACTTTTCTTCACTGGAAAAGAATGTGGAAGAATAAAAACATGCAGATACTGTGCTGTAATGGCTACCAAAATGGCTCCTGCTTATCTCTGGTTCTAGCAAACAGAACGTGCAGAATCTGATATAACCCTCTCACAGCCATAGCTAGTGACTGATAACTTTAGCTGGTGCCTGAAGGAGCAATTGAGCTGGTTCAGGGCAAGTGAGCTGCTACATACCATCTGTAGTATCTTGATGAGGCTTGTGATTGGGAAACAACACTTTATTATTTTCAGGAACTTATACAATGTATTATTTACAGAAAAGAAGTAAAGACCTTGCTACTGTTCTTGCAAGGGACTGGTGTCTAGCTTTGTTGCTCTCCTGTCACACCAGAAAGTTCCTCCTTCCCCTTACAGACTGTCTCTTTGAATAACCCTCTGTATAACAAAATGAGTCCTTCTAGAAACACAGTTGGCTATGACATTTTTTTTTGGGGGGGGGGAAGAATATTGGGGAGGATGTCTACATTCCTTCTTCCAAAAACAAAGTACATGTCTTATATGGGGTTATGTAAGGGAATATGATCCCTTATATTCCTGACAGTATGACTCCAATAATTCTTTTAGCCACTGCTATCTCTACAGAGTCTTCTTTGAAAAGATATCCCCGTGACATGGATGCCAAGTCAAAGGTAAAAGGTAGCAAGAGCACCACACTCATAATCATTTCTTACTTGCATTTCAACAATTTACTCATGTATGTGCATACAACCCAGATCTGTGAATCCCTGTCCTTGAAGCCACAAAGCAGGCTGGTCCTCCGGAAATGGAGTATGAGACCCCAGATAATTTCTTTTATCTCCGATACTAGAAAAGCCCCTTCTGATGATCTATGTGATACACAGAAAGGTACATTGCTATAGAGCATATCACTGTATGTTCAAGATAAAAACAAGCTAGATAATTCAACTTTGAATTAGAATCACAACAGAATAAAAAGTGACTTAGAAATGGCAGAATGTAGTGCTAATCTCAAAACTAAAGACACACAACAGAGCCAGATGCAAAATGATAAACAGAGATCACATATTTGGGACTGGCATCAATTCTCCATCTGGGTGACCTTTTCTCTCATGTATTCCCTAAGTAGAGATTCGGCTAGTGAAGGGCTACAGAATTTCTCAATGTCAGGGCTTATATTCACACTAAGCATTCCTTATTCAATGAGCAAAAGTAGATTTCTAAAGCTGGCTAACTTTTTCAGAGATAAACAGAAATAAATTCCTGATAGTGAATTGATTACAAAGGTGAATGACAGCAGCCACATTATTTAGGATTTTTAAAACTAGATAAATTCATTAAGGATTAATGAAAGTTCAGTGGAAGAACAGCCCTGCACTGACAGGGAGATGGACTAAATGATTAAATAAGTTTGGTCTGTTATCTCTAGAACTCTGTGAGCTGAGACTGAATTAGAGTTGAATGTTCTAGACTCTAGAGATTTTCATGATTTCTTTTTTAAATCCTCATATTTCCACCTTCTCTTTTAAGCAATGTTTAAACATTAAAGGCCAGATCACATCATTAAGTATATCAGTCGGCAGGTGGCAGAGCTAAGTTAGATCACACTTGTGAAAGCAACCTGGCGTGCCAGTCTGGCCTCAAGCACTGGATCTGGCCGCAGCACAATCCCCTATACCCCAGCTCAATTCAGTACTCAGGACAATGTCATCCAGCCCATAGCCTCCCAATAGGACCAGAAACTTGGCAGTGAGGAAGCAGTGGCAATATTAATGGCCACAGCGGAGCCTAATGCCATGATAAACCCTGCCAGTACACTCCCACTGCCAGATATCTAGATTGGTGGGGAGTCAGAAAGACTGCATAATAGTTCCAGAGGATGACTCGAGCGTGCGGGCCATAGTTTATGCATCACTACCTTAGGTATATGCAGTATTGTAATCAGGTCACCCATCCAGCTTCCTTATCAAGGCCAACCTGCTCTAGATTCAGGTTTCTAGTCAGTTTATTCTACCTGGTGCAACCTTGTCCCCACACAAAATAAAGCCAACAACAGAATAAGCTAATCTGCAAGTAACAAACAAAACCAAAACCTATGGTGTTTTTGCCAGACCCGGAAAGGAATCGCTCAAGCTTTCCACTTGTCTTTCAACATATCAACTTCCCTTCTCCTCCTCTTGCACTCTGCTCCTGGAGCCTTTGGACACCTATACACATGACAGACCTCTGCTCAATTAGCACTCAATTAATTGAGTCTACTGTGAGTCTGCTGGAATGTGCTAATTAGCACACTCCAACATCCTCCATGTCACATGTTTTCAGCACCCCTGCATTTTAAAATAGTGGGAGGGGCGCTTTAACTAAAGCTCATCAAACAAGCCTTAGTTAAAGCACCTCTGCGAACATTTTGAAGGATGGGATATAGAAGCCCTTTAAGCCTCTTTGGGGCTTCACCCTAATTGACTTGCCATCCATTGCAGGTGACTCAGAGCAGCCAGCCCATGAACTACTGACTACCCACAGCTGAGGTTTCAGCCCCTGTAGGCCTTACCTCCTAATAAGTATGCACCTCTTTCAACAGCCTGCCAGTTTTGCTGGTCAGAATATAGTCTCCTCCTTTTATTTTCCTACCTTTTTTGGTTTGCTATGTATAAAAGCACTATTTGGAATCATTGCTAATGCTTATTTGAATATTTTGATAATTTGTTTGTCCCGGGGAAAGGGGAGGACACGGACCCCAAAGGGTCAAGGAGAGACTCTGGGGGACAACACACCCCAGGGAAAACATAAGAGAAGAAAAAACAAGTAAAAACACCCTACCTGCTGCAGGAACCATGGCAGGACAGGAAGCAGTGGCGGGACCCACGCAGCTCGTTAGCCACGGTTTTTTTAAAGTGAAATCAGCTGGAGAGAAGGGGGAGGAGAGCCAGCACGGAAGAATAAGAAGGGGAGACAGCAAAACAGAAGGGGAGGAGAGGTGGAGAAAAAGCAAAGGGAAAGTATCTCCCAGACCCACGAAGGAGGAGGGAGAGCCGGAGAACGCTGCCCATAGGGCAGGAGAACACCCAGAGAAGTGTCAATATAAAGACACTGTTGCCAGACTTAGAAGGACGGAGGTGTCCAGGCTGCATATTACCCTAAAGCCGTGGAGAGAGCCTGCAGGAGGGTCCTCACCGGCGGAGTCTGGTTCTGACAAATCGCTCAGGGGAGAGGTGAACGGTTAAGAGGCTAGCTAAGACCATCACATCATGGACGGAAGAGCCAAGAGAGTCCGTCAGTGGAAGGTTTCTTTTCCGAGGCGGAAGGGACGTCGAGGGTTGGATGCACATAGGGTACACTAAGGGTAGGGAATAGGTAGCACTAAGGGAGCAGCCGGCGGAAAGGCAGTGTAATCGTGGAAGGGGGCACGCTGTAACTGAGATGTCCCAGGATAATAATTAATGGATTATTGAGATGTTGTAAGCAGTTTCGTTGCTAGAGTCTTTTCCTTTTTATTTGTTAATCTTTATCTCCCGGGATGCCGGGGTAAAAGTAAGGGGGAAGGCTACAAAAGGCCAAGGATCTAGAGGGCCTAGTTTGACTTGGCCATACAACCTAGGCTCAAGCGAGACCCAGGAATTTGTTCTCGCATAGGGAGGGCTGGCTGCGGAAAAACAACATCAGCACACCGTCGTGGCTGGGTATAAGGCAAGGTACAGGGGAGGTTGGAGCCTCATGAAGACCATCACCCCTCAGCCGTAGATAACTGAACCTGGACGGTTGGACCCCTCCACCACTGATAGGATCATCAAAGTTGTGGCAGGCGGGGTTAGGAGGGGATAAGACTGCCCGAGGTGAGAACTCGTGGCCCTAACACCATTGGGACGGAGCGGAAGACCATCATCAAAACCCAGAGTCGAGCAGCGAGGGACCGGATGATCGAGGCCCAGTGGGTGCATGGTTAAAAGCAGATTCATATTAACTTTATATTTTAGGATTATTTTCTATTAAGTAAGTTTGCAACTTACTTAAATCCTTCTGTCCAAAGAAAGCAACACCAAAAATGAAGAACACAAGTGCATATCACATATCCTGCACAGTCTGTTCTACTTCAAGTTTGTCTCCTACTAGCAACACAACTGGTGAAAGAGCAGAGATGAAAGTAACACAGGGTCAATAACTGCAAAAGAGTTGCAATAGGAGTGAAATATCCAAATCTGACCTCTGCCCTTCAGAGCCTGGAGAACATCAGAGCATGTTTGCAACTTAAATTCCCCACAAATAGCCCATGACTCCACATGAATTAATTTAAAATGTGACTAAGCGAATATAGAATATGGGCTTAAACAATAAGCTATCTATGTCCAGAACCATCTTTATTTTTGTCAAGCACAATATAATGTCCACCAAAATATAAATATGTCAATTTAGTTAGTACCTCCCTACTTTATTATATACTGGATAGGTTCTCATATTGCCCACATCACTAGAAAATCCAAGGGTTTTCCAGTAGTGTATTAAAAAACAAACACTGTTCATATCTGCTTTCATATCCTTAGAGAGAATCATGTATGCACTGAAATTCTTTGGCTGGGTTCTGCTTCTGAATACTCTTTGTTAATTTGTTTAAATATACATATTTACATATGTACATATTATATACATATTTACATTTGTATATGCATACAAATATGTATATATTTACATTATATACATATTTACATATTTACATATTAAATATACATATGTTAGAGAAAGCAAGTCAAACTGTACTTGTAGCAGATGGTGGTCAGAGTTTTGATGGTCTTTAATTTCCTTAGTTTTGTTGTATATCAGACTGACTCTCTCCCTCCCAACCTCAGAATAACTCCTTGATACAAAGACATTAGGGGTGTGCGAAATGGACCATATTCAATTCAGATTTGGATTTGGCCTGAACCAGGGACAGTGATTCAATTAATTGATTCAGATCACTGTCCCCAATTCGATTTGGCTGAATTCAGATCTGAAGATTCAGTGCTAATTTGGAGAATCACCATTTTGGCCACAGACAGCTTTAAATGTTTTTTCTACATACCTCAAGGTACCAGGCATGGCTCGTGAATGCTGCGATAGCGGGACAGATACAGCATCCCACACAAGTGCGGCCAGGACCCCGTGTGTGCTCGATAGTGAACCCAGAAGTGGACTGGAAGTACTTCCAGTCCACTTCTAGGTCCACCAGGGAACACTCTGGGGGGCCCCCTGCACCCACACTGGCCCAGCGATCAGCTGCAGGGGGACCCCGGGTCCCGCCCCCCCAGACACAGGAAGCACCAGTCACACAGCTGGTGGGGCATGGGGGAGGCCCTCACACACTCCCTAGTGGATCTGGAAGTGACCAGAAGTGTTTCTTGTCTGATTCCAGGTCTGCTGCTGAGCACACTGGGCAGCCCCCTGTGCTCCTGTGGGACACTCCATCTGCCCCAGCACTGCAGCATTCATGAGGTATGTAGAAAAATCATTTAAAGCTGTGTTTATGTCCAAATCACCGAATCTTTCCAAATCTCTCCAAATCGATTCAGAGGGTTCCATTTTGATTCAGAGCGATTCAAGGGTCTCCTGATTCAATTCAGATTCAGAGATTCAGCCGCTGAATCGAGCTGAATCTCCACTGAATTGAATTGGGGACTGAAGCTTCGCACAGCCCTAAAAGACATTGGCTTTCTAGCATTTACCCTATTATGGCTGTTTTTAATTGAAAAAAAATGCCATAAAAAACTAGCACATATAATCAGAAAAGTGACATTTAATTCTCCCCTACTGGGAAGAGGTGTATTTTTAAAATATCAACAGCAACAAAACATGGAGAAGCATAACTGAATGTCATACAGATACTCAAAAAGATTTACTTTTGAAAAAGTTATGCTAAATTGTGAGGCTACTGTCACTTTTATAGCACTTTGCCCTCTACAAAGTGTTAAATATCACTATTTATGTTGTGCCTTGGAAGTATGAGGCACTTTAGATGCATGCAGTTATCTTATAATCTAAGCACCTGAAAACAAATTCATGTCTGAAGCTCTTACATCACTCCATTGATTTAAGTGAGACTACTTCTTTAAAGTAGGGATTGAAACTAAGCCTGTGCGAAGTGGCTAGTATTTGCTTTGGATTTGGATTCAGTTGATTTGGAGGACAGCGATTCGATTCAATTATTTGAATCGCTGTCCCGAATCAATTCGGCCAAATCTGATTTGGAGATTTGGCTGCTGATGAATCAGCTGAATCTCTGAATCACACAGGCCCCATCCCCTGCCCGCTTTCAATGGCTGCTCTGCCTGACCCCAGTTCCCAGCTCTTTGAAAAAAAAAAAAGCCCTCACTCACCAGCTGCTGCCTGGTGGGGGGCAATCCCCCACCACATCTCATGCTGCATGGGGTGCTCTGCCATGAGACCCTGAACCCCACCCGCTCTCCCATCCCCCCCACCCCATGGCTGCTCTGCCTGCCCCAGCTCTGACCCTTTAAGGAAAAAAACCAAAAAAAGCCCCAACTCACCAGGTGCTGCCAGGTGGAGGGAGCAATCCCCACTTCCTCCCACTGCCCTGCACTGTGTAGGGGGCTCTGCACAAGCCCCGAGAATCCCCAAGGCCACTGCAGGAGCTGGTGAGTCTGGGGGGGGGACGGTTCTCAAAGGGCTGAAGCAGGTGGGGCAGCTATGGGGGAGGCTGGGAGAGCAGGGGAGGGGGAGTCAGGGGTCTCATAGGAGAGCCTCCAATGTAGCATGGGACAGTGGGGGGCAGTGGGGATCACCCCCCCCACTGGGCAGCAGCTGATGAGTGGGGGCTTTTTTTAAAGCACTGGGAGCTGGGGGGGGCAGCCATGGGGGGGGGCTGAGGAAGTAGGCAGGAGATGGAGCCTGGCAGGGGTCCCCCCATGGTCCCCTCTGCCCTTCTCCAGTCTCCCCCTCCTACTTATCAGCTCAGAGTCCAGGTCCAGTTCCCTGCTGCAGAGGACAGGGACTGCCTGAATCTCTGAAGGTCTCTGAAACTTTTCGAAATCGATTCGGAGAGCATCGAATTGATTCAGACCTTTTAATTGGTCCCCTGATTCGATTTGGATTCAGAATTGGGCCAAACCTCCTCCAAATCGAATCATCACCCGAAGCTTCACACAGCCCTAACTGAAAACCATCAAGGAAGTGGCTGCAGAATTGGGTGGAAAACATGAATACAGCATACATGTAAAACACTTAAACATTTATGCTTAATGCAAGTCTTTTGGTTGAACATTTTGTCTGACTCACAGAGCCATGGAAAAGAGTAATAGTGGGCAGGAAATTGTGAGATACCTAACAGGATATGGTGAGATATCTAAGAAAGTAATAGTGGGCAGGAAATGGTTTACAGGGGATTTGACGTGGCATTGCAAAGCTGTCTGGTAGAGGGCATTCCAAGCAAAAGAAGGAACATGGAAAAAATAAAGAGATGAGGGAAAGGGAGATGAGCCTCTCTCAAGTCCAGAATTTGCAGAACATAGTACCCAGTGTTCATATAATAAGAGATAAGAACTCTGCCGGAGACAAAGTGGCACTGCTTAAGAACAGCACAGTCATGGGAGAAGTACTACTGGAACAAAGATGTTGTACCAATGCCAGGGGAGGAGACTCAAAATCATGAGAAGAGGATGGATAGGCAGCTATTTTAAAAATGTCTTCTGTCAAGCTACTGGTATATCCTTTAATGGATTTGCTGATTTCTGCTTTTGTTTCTTTACTCTTTTGGCAAAACAGTGCTGTTTCATTCTTTCCTCTTCCCCTGCTTGTATCTTGTCCCTTTCTATAGCAAAGGGATAGATCCAGCTAAAAATTAAATGTGAACCTAATATTAGAAAGAAAAGCTTTTATTTAAAAAACAAACAAAATCTTCTCATGGAAAGCATATTTCAGAACATTTCTTTTGTTGCACTACACATATTTTAACTTGATTAAACTTTTCCTGAAACATGGAAGACAATAATATTCATACAATATGGTAAATTACTTTTTTTCTTCCCAGCAAATCTCAAATTTATGCCATAACTACACAGGGCACTGATGTACATATATTGTAATATATGTTGTAATATGTAATATAATATTGGCTCTCCCTGACTGATTAGAGACATTTAGTTTTGCCTTGTAGTCCTGATATACCACAGGTATAATGATATCTGTGACAACAGACAGCCTATGTCTTTTAGTTTAATTATAAATGTCAGGTCTTGGACTTGAGATACCTGCAATAAAACCACAATATCTCTAACACAAATGAAAAAGAATCATCTTCAGAACTCCCTCTTTCCACACACCAAACCTTTCACTCATATCAGTGAACTAATTCATTAGTCTCAAAATTATTCATTGCAGCTGCTAGTTTACACAACAACCAATAGAAGTCACTTTCACTAACTTTGTATTTAGTTTGCAGAACCTTGTGACACTGTTTTCTAATTTGTAATATGCTGCTAGCAAATTCATTAGTACTAGAACTCTAAGATGCATAACATATTGACTAAAGAGGAGATGGAAATGGGTTGTGTTGAAAGGAAATTATCAGTGATATTATTAATGAACTCTTCAAAAATTAGTTTTGGGACTGATTAATATTTTCATTAGCAATGTTGGCAAAAAAATAGAGTGCACTAATGAAAGGTGCTGATAACACAAAAAGAGGGGGCTTCATCAATACAGAGGAGTTTTGTAAATACAGAGGCAGGTTTAGAAAATTGAATTAATAGGAATGATGTGAAATCTAAGAGTATAAATTCATGGATTTAGGGATTAACAAGAGCTTCTACTAAACTTGTTACTTGGAGGCAATGAGGGAAGAGAAAGACATGTTTTTCACATTTTATTAATCAATCAGAAGATGAAATGAGCCACTAACGTGATATCACCAAGAAAAAAAAAGGTGAATATTATCCCAAAATATAACAGGTGAAATATTCTAGTATAGTGAGAAAAGTATCTCCTTGTGAGACCTCCTCTGGCATATGGTGCACAGTTCTGGTGACCCATGTTCAAGGAAAACGAATTTCAAAACTGGTGCAGAGGATGACAAAGGTGGTCAGAAGAATGGAAAAGAAACTAACTAATGGAGCATGTCTCTTGTAGCTTAGCTAAACAAATGCTAAAAAAAAACCAGAACTGTTTTCTATATAAAGGGATAGGGTTGAAAGAAAAACTAGGGAGAGAAAGAGATAAGAGCTCTTTCAGTTGAAGGACAATGTTGCCACAAAAACAAACTGGTATAAAACTGGCTGTGAATAAATTCAGCTTGGAAATTAGAAAGCTTCTAACCATCAGAAGACAGAAATGCTGAACAGCCTTCAGACAAAAGTACTGGAGGGACCACAAACCATCCATTTCTTTTAACAGTCATACACTGTGTTGTGAAGCATTATGAAGAAGCTGTGGCTTATTTGGCTGAATAACAAGGCATTTAGCATATTTCACGGGTTATAGATTGACACAGTGTATAGGTTGATGCCAGCTTTCCTATGCAAAAAGTTAGGATTTTCATAAGCACAGTGTATAAGTTGGGTCCAGATTTGGTGCTTGGCTGGCACAGCTCCATCCCATGCAAGCAGCACTGCCTGGGCCACACCAGCAAAGCACTGAGCTCTGCCCCGTCCACTATGAGTGGCACTGCTGAACACCTCTGGGCTCGGTGTTAGGCAGTGCCGCTCACAGCAGTCAGGACCAGGCTCAGAGCTTTGCTGGCATGGCTCCATCCCCTGCAAGCCCAGTGCCACTCACAGGGGTTTGGGCCACACCAGCCAAGTGCTGAGCCTGGTCCTGTCTGAGTGCCGAACCTGGCGCCACTCACAGGGGATGGGGATGGGTTCGGTACTCGGCTGACATGGTTCCGTCCTCTTAGAGCAGCACTGGGCTTGGCGCTCATCTGGCATGGCCCAGGCAGTACCACTCACAGGCAAGCTGAGTGCCAAGCCCGGCCCTGGTCCCATCCCCTGTGAACAGCACCGGGCTCAGTGCTTGGCTGGTGCAGCCCCACTGCCTGGGCCACGCCAGCCGAGCATGGTGCTGCTCACAGGAGATGGTAATATGGTGTAAAAATCGAGGTGGAATTTTAACTGTTAAAAATAGGGCTTCAAACCTCAATTTAATACACTGTGAAATACAGTAATACATACACACTCAGGAGCGGACCTAAGATTTTGAAAAATGGAAGTACAGCAGATAGCTTGCTGGTGTGTGAGTTGATGCAACCTGTAGCAGAGACTGGTGCCTTGGACAGAGCTCTCAGAGTATCCACTGTGTGTGCACTACACAGTTGAAAGGGAATACAACTGTGCTAGTCCACCCCTACCTGGATTCAATCCGCCCCCACCTCCCCACACAAACACACAGAATAATTTCTCTGGCTTGGATTAACGCAGGAGGTCTGCCTTGGGTTAAAAAAAGAAAATTACACTGCTTATCCCTAGCCCTCCTACACTGTATGTCTGCAGTGCAGCACTAGAACCAATTTGAACTTAGAAAGTATGATTTATGTATACTAACTGTGGATCTTCTGGTCACCAAACCTATCTTATGTACCAGCTTGTTCAGGTCAAGCACCCTCACACATCTTCTAGCAGCAGAACTGTCTTAGTGCACAGCAGAGTTTGTGAGAAATTTTCCCAAAATACAGTTTTTTGTCCAGCTGTTGATGGTTTAAAAATAACTTCATGGGACTATACACACCTCTTTTGCCAGAAAAGATTTCTCAATTTAGGATGCAATCTGAGGTCAGAGAGACACTTGTTGGCTCCAGAATAGCCCATAGTCTGGTGGTCACTACACTCACCAAGGAGTCCTCAGTTCAAACCTCTGATTGATTCCAACTCACAATCTTACCTGCTGGAACTGTTCTGCTTTGTATAAATAACAATTCATTGTGACATGAGATAAATACAGACACTAAACCTTAAACCAGTCCAAGGCTAGGTACAGAAGTTACGCTTAGCATGCATTAAGTGTACAGAAAGCCCTTTACAGCCGTAACAAAACAAAGAGTCATGGAACACAAAGCACTTTCAACATGTTGGATCCCACACTAAGAGTGTTTATAGATGTGCTCCAGGAGCAGGGGGTAGGGCCACTGTAATTAGAGCAGCTCCGAAAACCACTCTAATTAAAGCACCTGGAGCATCAGCATCCCCATGCTGCAAAATGGTGGTCAGAGCACTTAACTAAAGTTTGTTGAATGAACTTTAGTAAAAGTGCCCCTGCTGATATTTTTCAGCACAAGGACACTGATACATGTGATGCTGGAGGCTGCTGAAGCACAGTAATTACCACGCTCCAGCAGATTCAATTAATCAAGTCTCCTCTAAAGCGCTGTAATTACAGCACATTGGAGCAGCCCCTCTGCACATGCAGAGGCGCACTAAGGGTATTTTTAAATGTGCTTGGGGGTGGGAGGGCACTTAAATTAGAGCAGTTCTTGGGTGGGGGGGACAGGGGGAACTCTCTACCTCCCCCTTTTACCCCATAGTCACCAGTGCTAAAAGCAGCCAGCTGGTGGGCTCACTCAGAAGCCCCCTGGGAGGCATATGAGAGCACCTCCCACTGCTGGCCAATAAAGGCAGGCTGTGAGTCCCCTCCCCCCACCACCGCACCAAACAGCACACATCTGTTGGGTTCACCCCCATGCCAACTTATCCTCTAAGTAAAGTATGATAGAGTGCTTCTGCCAGGGGCTTTTTGAACATTTGTATTTAACCTAAGTGATCAGGAATTGATCTAAACCCATAACCGTACAGAAGTTTAGCACACACAGACTGATCTAAAATTGGCAGAACTAGGTTTAAGATAGATGTACACTCAAATCTCATCAATTTAGGTTAGACTGGTGCATCAAACTTCTGTATCAGATCCCCTATTGATTGAACTTCGATCTCAGTCTCCTTTGCAGCACCACACTACCTCCTCCTTGCAGTGAGGTACACTAGCACTCAGCCCAAGCTTGGCTGCTCCAGTCAAGTGGGCCCTTCTCGCCCTGAGCTGAGCTAGCACAGCTCCTCTCCCTAGCCTCACCTTCTGCCTCCAGACATCTGTCAGCCACAGGCAGGCATCAGGGGGAAGGGAGGCATCTGTGTCCCCTACATGAGCCCCAGACATGGACACCTGAGACCCTGGGCCTTGTCCCTACACCCCATCATGAAGCACCCCATGATGTACAGACAGACCTGACCTTTAATTGATTTGCTTTAATGCTCCTCAGCAAGCCTGTATAAGTCTTTGTTCCTAATGCTGCACATAGCTGCTCTTAAGCATAGTGGTAGTAACATTAGTAGTCCCATTGGGAACTGAGACCTAGTAAACTTCTCATTATCCACCAGCAACAATTCTCACCCACCCACCCAAGGGAGAAGGTTCTCTAACAAAAGTGAAATTTTGACTTCAAAATAGCCTGGATAAATTAGACGTACCCATCCCTGCAAAGAATCAGCACAAGATCAATGCAAAATTTACACAAAACTTTAGGTTGTTGTCAATTCTTGTGAATTTGTTTTTAAGATGCAAATCTCAAAATATTTGTTATTCTTCTGAAAGTTCCAGCTCCCAGAGTTAGGGAAGTATATGACAAATCTCTGCTGTTCTTTTAAAAACATTTTCTAGTATCATGGTTGTACAGAATCCTTCCACACAGACGTGACTTCCACATGATGTATAGAAAGACATACATGAGGCTATTCGGGTTTAGCACTCAATAGCTAAACAGTAAGTAAATAACCAAGAAAACAAATTATACCAAAATTAAATAGAATACAAATGGCAAGGTTACATAAATTACATAGATTACTGTATGCACAAGCACGCCATGCATCTATGGTTATATTTAGATGCATTTTCTACACCAAAATAACACAAACAATAATAATAATAATATTTTTTTCTAACATAATATTTACACTTCAAACATTACTAACCGGTTCAGGTTCTAAAATACACCCAGTCATTTCTATAATAAAATAAAGGAAATCCCAAATGCTTATATGTGGAAAATTTTACTGAGTGTTTTATTTTTATTCATTTCACATATCCCCGTGAGTGACCAAAGTACTGCATAAGGAACGCTCTCTGACTATTAAATTTGTCTCACTCTTTGACATCTCAACCCTCAAGTGACCAAGACTATCAGTTTACCAGAAAGGACAACAAACTGCTGAGACTTACATATTCACTGAAACATGAATCAGGGCTGCACAGTAAGGAACTGAATAATTTAAGCACAGCCACCAGACCAAGTAGTTTAGAAAGAAGCCAGCTCTGTAATAATGAATACATATTAAAAAACAGACATGGTATTAAGATTTACCTTTACATCAGTGTATAGATTTCTGTAAAACAGAATGACTAATTGCCAATTTTACATTTAAAACAAAGTAATAAATAAAGCAGTTATTTCACATCAACTGGTCATGTTGTATTACTTCAGATTTTTATATTCTGATTGGATTTGTAAATTGCAAGATGGTATGGGGATTTGTGAAAACTGCTTTGCTGTTCAACAACCTGACAAGCTTTCTGATTTTACATAGCTGAAACAGCCTGGCAAGGTCTTTACGGCAGTCCTGCCCTCCTGCTGATTCACTACTTCTAAGCACTTGGCACTGGGCAGCTTTCAACTTTTCCTCCCAAGACGCTATATGAGTTTCCTCTGTAAACACCACCGTAATTTCGTTATTATATCACAGAGGTGGGAGAAATGAGAACATTACTTAGAAAGAACAGAAAATGAAGTCATAGAGCTAGACTGTGCCTTTAGTCACAGCCCTGAATGAGGAGTAGCTCTAGGAAGAAGCTTTGTGCAGAAGACATAACCCTTTAGACACATTTTCCTATCTGACTCCCCAATGCTCCAGAGGGTGTAGTTTGCCTTTAGCACATACCACAATGAATTATACTACCACCCAGATCCAACTGTGCTTCAGTGGCTTGGGGCATAGGGGTAAAGCCAAGTTTTCAGCCCACCTGTTCTGGCGTAGTAAAATATCCTTTGCTGCAATATAAGGAAATTTCTCTCTCCTGCGCTGGTGCAAGTCAGTTTAGTCCAGTGTAATTTTTTCCACTGTGTGTATTGATATGCATCAAGGGTACATTTAACAAAGATTAAAATGCTTGAAAAGGTGCTAAAAGACTTGCATCTCTGTTCTTCCATTTCTCCCTTGAAGTGTCACCATCATTTTTTTTTCTCGTTCTGTTTTGAATGACAAACTTTACAGCTCAGAATATTTATGGATCCAGCTCATTTCACAACAATACTGCTGACTTCCATCTGATCAGCTAATTATAAGAGAAGCTGAGTGCAACTGACAGAGCATGCTAAATAAGAGTATCTAAATATTTGTATGACAGCTATTATACAAAGTCAACAGTTAAGACACAGCAAATGTTACCTATATTTTTGTATTATATCTTTATGTTTAACTCAGGTTGGCCTTTTATGTCTTACTACTCTTAATTGTGTGTTTCTTTCCTTTGTAATCTTGTTCTTCTCCATTTGGCAGCAGTGGTTTTGTCTAATGTTTTTATCAGATCTGGTACTGCTACCACAAGAAAGGAGAGAATTTTAGTGGTTAAGAAAGTATTACTACTCTGACCCTGGCATAAATCAAACATGATGAAAGACCAAGAGCAAATTTCCTCGGAAAATACTATTAGGCAGATTTTACGTGACTGGCAACATATTATTCTGGGCCTAAACCTCTTTTACGAAGATGTTACTAGCATGCCAAGCTATGTGGTGGTTTTCAGACTTCATGATCCCAGATCAAACCAAATACATTTACATTTTGACAAGGTAAACCATAAACTGAACTCATGTTCAGAGGGCAAAAGAACATGCATGTCCTGAGTTAAAAATACAGTTTACCTTTAAAAAAGGAGAGCCTCCATGTGATCAGTAAGATCTAAGCACACACACTGCAATCATGTAATTTCCACTTGCATTCAAAATTGTGATTCTGACACATTCACATCCCTGACTGTACAGGTGCCTAAAGTCCACAGATGCTTCAACTTTTTTTTGGCTTGGTACAGACAGTCAAAAAGCCTGAGACTGAATCAATTCAGTGTTTGCAGGTTAGTCTAAACTGCATAGATTAAACTGAAACAGAAGTGAACTGACCAGGGACAGCTGGGAAATGGAGACTAGTGGGGAAGTGGATCGTCCCACGGGAATTAGATGAAAATGTGAGGGTTTGCAGCCAGTCAGCAATGGGGTGGGGTTTGCAACCAGAAGGGAGCGGGGGAGGTTTGCAGCCAGCTGGCAGCGGGGTGGGATTTGCAGCTGGCCAGGAGAGTGGGGGGTGGGGATGGTTTGCAGCCAGCTGGGCACTCTGACTGGTAGCAGGGAGGCTCCAAACCCCACTGCCACTCCCATGGGATGCTCCATTGCCCCACCACTGTCAGTTCACCAGCTGTGCCTGGAACAGATATTTACCTTTGTTTCAGAAAATGCAGCCGCATACCTGCAGTGGCTCAGGCCAGAAGCCAGGGGGTGCTAGAGAAAGGGGTCTCTGGCTGTGTGTTCTCTTCCTCTTCCAGCTGCCCCTGTGGTGTCTGGGATTTGCAGTCCAAAATTACAGCAGCAGGACTCTGTAGGGTTGCTCATTACTTCCTCTTCCTGCTTCCAGGTGCCTCTGGGATTTGTAGTCCACAGTAGCAGCCAGAAGTAAGTTTGAGCAGGGCAAGGAGTGTTTAAACCCCTTCCTTAGCTTTAGCCCCCAACTGGAGCTGGCTGGGGGGAGTGGGGGTAGTCCCTCCCTTGCAGACTGGACTGCATCTCCAGCTGGGCTTGCTCTCCAGCCCCTTGTCAGCCAGCCCGCACTGCTCCAGCTAGAGAACAGAGGGGTAGGGCCAGCCCTGCTCTCTGGAGCAGACAGCACAGCCCAGCCTGGGGCTGAAAAGCATGCTGGGATGCTTAACTCAGATTTAACTTTAACCAGGAAGGGGTCTGGGACAGAAGTTTCAAAAACTGATTTTACCCAAATTATTTAAGTCTGATACTACATTCAACCAGGTTTATCTAAAACCAGTTTCAGCCATTGAAACCAGATTATGTGCACTGAACTTCTATTCTGTTACAGGCTTAAACCAGTTTCTGATCTCTTACACCAACATGTGCAACTCCTGTCCCTAGTTTTTATGCTTAAGTTCTGTGGAAACATAGAAACACCTCAGTCATAAAGGGCTAAGTAGCTTAGTTTAAACCTGAATCTGATCACAGTCCAAAAACTAGGTGGTATTCTACCTGTCTCTCCTGAGGGATCAGTTCATGTCTCAGAACCACTAATAGAATCTTGAGTCCTGAACACCATACAAAATGCAGTAGTGAATCCTGGGTGATGTGGCAAGCTCAAGTTCAGTTCCATTCTCTGCTTAAGGGATTCAAACCTCCCATCTCCCTAGAGTGTCCTGACAACCAGGCTACAAACACTCTGTATTTTACATTATGCAATAATTGAACAAAATGCTGGAAGTTAATTATTTTCAAGTTCAGAGTTCCTGTGCCTAACTCCCTAGACTTTTAGACTATTTGTAAGGAGGTTTTAGGAAAAGAGAGTAAATATCTAACTGTGGCTTTTTTGGTTCTTTCCTTCCTCTAGTCCTAATCAGGCCTCCATTCTGAAGAGAATACAAAAGATAGCATCCAGAGATACAGAGGGACCTATGCCTAATTCTCCAAAGGAACTTGAGCACTTAGTTGGCACCTAAATCTCCTAGGGAGTATGCACCTAACTACCCCTTTAGGCACCCAAATCTCATATTTAAGTAATACTGGGGGGTCTACATGTTCATTAATGTGCAATACCTACTGCGCATTAAATTTAGTACTTGCAAAAGGAAGTACTAAATAAATGCATGGTAAGCAACTACTGTGCATTAGTGCAATTGCACACTTTTTTATGAAGAGTAATGCGCAGTAGACTAATACTACCGCACAGTAGCCTAATAGCATAGTTTTTGCCGTGATGCTGTAAGGCACAGTGAATCAGTTTACTGCTCATTAAACTGCACATGTAGACATGGCCACTAGTACAGTTGGAGTACTGCATCCAGTTCTGGGTGCCACACTTCAGGAGGGATGTGGACAACATGGAGAGGGTCCAGAGGAGGTCCATTTGCATGATCAGGGGGCAGCAGGGCAGGCCCTACGAGGAGAGGCTAAGGCACCTGAACCTGTTCAGCCTCCACAAGAGAAGGCTGAGGGGGGATCTAGTGGTTGTTTACAAACTAGTCAGAGGGGACCAGCAGGCATTGGGGGAGTCCCTGTCCCCCCGAGCACTACCAGGAGTGACTACAAATAACGGTCACAAGCTGGCAGAGGGTAAATTCAGACTAGACATCAGGAGGCACTACTGTCAGGGCGGCTAAGATCTGGAACCAACTTCCAAGAGAAGTGGTGCTGGCTCCAACCCTGGGAGTCTTTAAGAGGAGGCTAGATGAATACCTTGCTCTTTCCTGCCATGGCAGGGCGTCGGACTTGATGATCTGCTGAGGTCCCTTCTGACCCTACCAACTATGAAACTAAGATGCTCAGGCTTCCAGGATTAGGATATTGTATATTTCTGCAAGTGAGAATACATACAACCATCCAAGTGATGACCCAACTCTGCCCAATTTGTAACAGAGACTTCAAGACATGTCTCCCACTTTCTAGGCCATTGTCCCCACTCCTTGTTCTTCTCTGTCAATAAGGCCATTAATATTTAATTATTTATTGAAGTGGAACAACTTCATACAAACACAAAGATACAAACCCCAGAATGTCCAATAGTCTGAGAGCTACACCATTTTCCTGTGGTGCGAGAAACCTGAATTTAGGTTTCTGCTCCAAATGAGGTAGAGTTGGGATTGATAACAAGTCTCCCATCTTCCACACAAGTGCCCTAAACACTGGGCTATTAGATATAATGTGGTGAGAGTCTCTCTCTGGCTTATGTGTCTAGAATTCATGGCTAAGAATTCTGAGAAGAAACAGGAACTTCTCCAGACCCAGAGAGTAGTGGTTGATGGCAGCAAGTCATTATGGCTCACCGTGACCAGTGGTGTCCCCCAAGGCTCTGTCCTTGGACCAGTTCTCTTCAATATCTTTATTAACGATGTGGACATTAATGTCAGAAGCGCATTGGCTAAGCTTGCCAATGACATTAAACTTTGGGGCATAGCATCCACACCTGAGGACAGGCTAGTGATCCAGGCTGACTTGGATAAACTTAGTAAGTGGGCGGACACAAACCTGATGATGTTCAATACTGATAAATACAAGGTACTCCACCTTGGGGGGGAAAAACCCCCGCAGCATATTTATAAGCTTGGCAGTGATACGCTTGCTAGCACCACTTCTGAAAGAGACTTGGGAGTCATGACTGACCACAAGATGAACATGAGTCACCAATGCGAAGTCACAGCTGGTAAAGCAAACAAAACTCTGGCTTGCATCTATAGATGCTTCTCAAGTAAAACTCAGGATGTCATCCTTCTACTGTACTCGGCCTTGGTGAGGCTGCAGCTGGAGTACTGCATCCAGTTTTGGGCTCCGTAATTCAAGGAGGATGTCGAGAAGCTTGAAAGAGTACAGAGGAGACCCATGTGCATGATCAGAGGGCAAGAGAATAGGCCCTGCGAAGAGAGACTGAGAGCCATGGGACTCTTCAGTCTGGAAATTGCGGGCTCAATGGGGACCTGGTGGCTACCTATAAGTACACAAGGAGTGTTCATCAGGATCTGGGAGAACATCTATTCACCAGGGCACCCCAAGGAAAAACAAGAACCAATGGTCATAAACTCCTACAAGACCATTTTAGGCTGGACATAAGAAAAAAATTCTTTACTGTCCAAGCCCCCAAGACCTGGAATAGACTCCCTCCAGAGGTGGTTCAGGCACCTACTCTGGACTTATTCAAGAAATGTTTGGATGCTTATCTTGCTGGGGTCTTTTGACCCTAGCTGACTTCCTGCCCCTGGGGCAGGGGGCTGGACTTGATGATCTTCCAGCCCTAACATGTATGAAATCTACGGAATCTATGAAAATGTTGAATCTAAACACACAGTCCCAGCACAGGAAAAGTGGAGGAGCTAGAAATAGCAAATGTAGCACTTATACCAACTTATTTTCATCAATTATAACACTTACCTAATACTTGTACTCAATCTTGGAATTCATTACAGCCTTAATTAACAGTTGACTTTTTGATAATTAAGTTAGGACCTGATTTAAAGACTTGCATAACGAAAGCCATTCGTAGCCATTTTATTGGTCGATCCTAGAAAAACTGGAAACAGAACTGTATACTGTTGAGCCCCATCCACTGCCACCTTATCTTTTAAAAATATGCAGAAATTGCTCTTTTAGATTCTCTATTTATAATACAAAGAACATATATAAATACATTTATTTTCGGTTAATTCTTTGGTGTTTGATATCAAATTTTAATTTGGTTGTCAAATTGAACAGTTCATATTACAAAGAGTTACACTGTTTTTGAAGAAAGGCAAAATCTGAGAGTGGAATTTTAATATCTAGCTATCTCTGGGCACATCTACACATGTGCATTTACTGCGCAGTAACCAAAATTACTGCACAGGACAGGCACACGTCTATATGTGCATCCCCATACTGTATAAGAACATGGTGACTTACACCGACCTAAGTGTAAATTTGATTCCTTTAAATTTACACTTGTTTAGTTATTGCACAGTAACACACATATAGATGCCTTACTGCACAGTAACACTGAGTGTGTGGGCTGACTTGGGACTAACTTTAGTCCCAAGTCAGTCCACACTCAGCATTGGTGAGCTTTAACGCCTGCACATGTAGACACTGGCCTATTCACACATACTTCACAGTAACTCACTGCACAGTAAATTTAAGCTAGCATGACTGCACATGTATACACACCCTCTGTTTATAAAGCATGGGAACATAATTACATTATTTTAAAAGCCACATTATATGATTAGTGTCTATTTTGTTAACTTATCTCTTCCCATTGGCTCATTTCAATAATTCTGATGTCCTGAAACTTTTGGGCTGTAGCAGTTACCCCTTGAAACAGTGCCAGATCATTGAAATCTTTTTGCTGGAGAATTATATCAGCACTGTTTAATTTTGAAAAGCCACATCACTCCTTAGTATGGAAAAATTCTTAAGCTAAATATGTCCATCCTAAGGCGTGGCCAAAAAAATCGATTTTCCCTCTGAATAAAAGTTGGGCAAGTCCTGAAAAACAAATACTCACAAATATTTTATTAAGTTTTTAAATACATTCATAGTATTAAGAGAAGCTCCTCCCCCCCCACCTTTTTATACAGTCAAATACACCCAAGTTTTCATTTTATTTGGCAAGTGGACATTAAGTAATGCAGTACATAAGCTATATTAGGGAGTCTAAAGGACAAACTAAAATGTAGAGAACTCTGATGCCAGGCCACTAATCTATGTGCCATGCTATGTTTTTATATTTCATCTTACAGGAAATCAACTCATTTCCTTTGTCAGATAATCCCTTGCTGTAAGTTAGGGGGGAAATGCAGCAGCTTTGTCTTTGCTGGAAGAAAGATATTATTTTCTCATTTGAGCACACTTATTTGAAAGTTTAAAGTTATATTTTCATTTAACAGTTATACTATTATATCATTCAATGGTCTTAATTGCAATTTGAAAGCTTTTCAGAATATACACCTTCTTTATTTTTAAAAGTGAAATGTGGATTCAGTTCTTGTGCAGAAAATTACATATTTTTGTGTAACAGAAGCCTGTAATCAGTTTGATTTACTTCCTTAACTTTATAGCTATTGAAGTCCTAAAGCAATAGGAAAGCAGTTTTGAGACAAGCATTTGTGTCACAGCTGAAATCTGTGGAATGTTATTTAAAACCTCTGCCTATAAAGGTGCAGAGCCTAAATGTCTGTGAGTGCTAGAAAATGCAAGGCTAGTCTCTAAACCCTGTAGATATGCACTTCAATATCCCCAAGGATATTCGTAAGCTATGCTGCTGCTTATTCTGGGACCACTAAGAATTCCTCAAAAAAGGCAAATACAGGCATATCCTAAGCATAGAGAGCAAAGCTTCCAGAAACTCTGTGGCCCATCTTGGGTCTGCAGGCTCCAATGTTAAAACAAAAAAAAATGGAAGAGCAAGTTAGCTCAACTTTCTTCCTTTTACAGAAGTGAAGTCCTGTACACTTATCATAGCCTCCACAGGCGGAAATCAGTAGTAGAGGGATTAATCAGCTAGGTACTGAGCACACACAGTACCTTTCTAGCACTAGCAGAGAGGCAAGTTGCATGCCTGAAACTCAGACCTGAAAGGTGCTGAGCACTTCCTGCAAGTTGCTGAAAACCTCCTGTTGGCCTCATCTACGTGAGACACTGACTGCACATTTGTTGCTAAACAAGTACTAAATGACTGTACAGTAACCAGAGTTACTGTGCAGTAGCATTGCTGAATGGCTTTTCGGTGTTGCTGACTGTGCAGTAGCTTGTTACTACTGCGCTATAGCATTACATGACATGCAACACTACTGCACAGTAATAATGAGCTACTGTGCAGTCAGTGTCTCATATAGAAATGGCCAACAGCAAGTCAGAAAGTGCTTAGCTTCCAATAAAAGTCAGTGTGAGTTGAGAGTACACATTAACTTGCAGAAATTGGTTTCAGTGGGCTGCACAGTGAGGAAAAATAAGGGTTCGACAAAAAAATAAATAAACTCACCATTACTGGCCAACAGTTCCTAGCCAGCTCTTTCCACAGTCAGAGATTAGTGAGGGAACAAAGTCATACATGGAACAGTGTAGACAACTGAAGACGGAAGCTTAGAATCAATCCAGTCCACCTTCCGGGAAATGAAATGTAATATGTCAGGCTATCAACCCTTAGGCAGAACTGCATCCTGAATCCAATGAGGTTTTTGCTTAAAACATGATATAGCAGTATGTCTCAGATTAATTACTCTAAAATAATATAACTTTACTCCTTTATTTTCTTTAACCAAAAAAAATTGTAATGATGTCAAGCTTCTGTATCCCTAGGGAAGGAACAACGCTTTGCATGGAATTTGGAGGGGTTGGTTGGGGTGGGGGAGGGGAATAGGAGAAACTTTTAGGTCTCTTCCAGAACAAGTAGTATGGAGCTTACCAGGAACGATGCATGCCCCAGGAGGCTGGGGGGGGGAGTGTGGCAACTGCCCACAGGAGGTGGCAGTGGTGGAGGCATGGCAGCAGGGAGTTCCCGTAGGTGGCCACGGTGGTGTTGGCAGCCAGGGGGAGGGTGGGGAGGCAGCAAGCACCGACCACCCACAGGTGCCACTGGCAGTGTCGGTGGCACTTCTCTCAGGGGGTGCACTGTCAATCTCAGGGGGTGCATGTACCCCCACCTGCCCCCCCCCCCCACGTGTCACCAGTGGAGCTAACTTTTTGACTTCCATATATCCCACTGGCCTCTGCTACTGGCCATTCCATTTTACGTGGTCTGGAAAGTTTTATGCCAAGGTCAAAATTAAAGGCTGCATTTTGCCAATGTCGTAATTTCTGTGGTTTATCATGTAATAATATATTGGATGATATTATAGTCAGCTGAAAATACACAAATGCATTAAAGAGGAGACATAGAAATAACGTTTTTTCCATGATAACCATATAGCAGTCTCATGTTTTTCCATATATCAGTCTCACATTTCATCTGAAACTGGAAAACACACATACACAAACACATACACACACACTCACAATGTTTTACTCTTAAACCAAGAAGGAGCTTTTTACCATCAAAAGAAGTTTTTTCAAGACAAGAACAGCTAACATGCTACAATTTATTCATGTCCACTGTTAAGTCAGATATCCCCTTGTGCTAACTTTATTATATACCTTTTTGAGAATGGTATATCCTGACACCTGATTTATAGCAAATTTAGCTGCAACCAACTTTACAAAAAAGTAAATGTACACAGTATTAAAGAACATGAGGTCCACTGATCAAGCAACAGTTCTCTCATGGATTCTGTGAAATATCTTCACACCTTGATGCTTCAAACAGCATAGGTGCAATAAGATTCCACATTATCATTACACTCTAGAGTGCCTCGGTACTACTATAAAATTGCTCAGTATTTAAAAAATAACAGCTCCTTGAAGTATTTCTAGTCTCTATCTTGAGACTGAAAGCTATCATGCCATGTACTAACATCCTAGTATACAATTTTAGATCACTAAGAAGGTACACACACATCAAAAAGTTATCTGATTGATACTGGAAATGAGGAACACAAGTATGCTGACTCTATCTTGCAGGGAATTAATACTGGCGGGAATAAATCCCTAAATATATTTGCAATTCATTTTAGATCCTATTCAGTCTGTTGAATAGAAGTTTACTGAGCACAAAGGCAGCTGAAGTGTCCCAGTCCCTAAGGCATGAGTCCCACCTTAGCCTTACACATATGGGCAGTAGAGAGGGGCGTGTGTACACGAGATGCTACATTGCCATAGCAATGAGCTACTGCACCGTAGCTCAGTGCTATGGCAACATACTGTTGCCTGGCATGAGCTGTCACACCGACACTGGAACAAGCTAAAAACAACCATGCAGTGGTGGGACTGCACAATAATGCTGGTTAGCACGTGTAGACGCTCCCAGGGAAGAGGGCAAAGGCAGCCTCCTGTCCTAACTGGTTCTCTTTCTCTGCACCCATTAAATGGAATAGAAATAATTTCCTTGTCTGTAATGAAAGTTCGATCATATCCATAATAGGGATAGAATCTCTGTACCACATGAAGTGGCAATAATGGATCTTGAACAATATCTTATCTTGAGGTAGTGTTTCTGTCAGATGAAAACATCTGCTAAGACTTTGCACAGTTCTAATCTTTTAAATGCACAAAAAAACTAGTGCTTGTTAAAGTCAATCAGTTTTCTGCAACAAATCAGAAAAAATGAACCTCTTTCTGTAATATTAATCTATATCTAGTTTTAATTTTATTTATACCTTACAATATTGTTTTAAGAATAATTGAAGACCGGGAAGCAGGAGTCTTTTTACTAAAAACAAAAATGTCCCAATGTTCATTAACTGAGAAACTACTTCCAACAACTGGATATATATATATAATCTCTTGAGTGCCTATCTCCTTTTTTCATTTGTGTAGGTAAAGTGTACATAAATGTGTAGAGGTTATTCTGTATTTTAGTATTTTAAAATATGAATTCTGATTTAAATATAATATATTATAATATAATTCTGATTGAAAGTTATTCTGGATAGATTGGCCAAATCCACTTACTATAATCACTGTTTAAACTAACACATTTTTCAATAAAATATAGAAAAAATGGACTGTAGAGAAAAAAAAGAAGCGGGTGTTCATTTCTTGAGGTGTCACAGTGACTCTATGAAATAAAGGAGATTTTCAGAGTGACAAAAAGATGCTAAACCCTCAAATCAAGTTGGCTCTCATTAGAAAGCTTTGAAAACCTCATAATAAAGCATGGATGCAAAGCTTTACAGTTAATCTAAAAGTTGGCAGAGATCCATCTGGAATATTTTTCCATGTCACCATTTGTGCCTGCAGTAAGCACTCTGTCCCAGATGGTGAGCTCTTGACCTCTTCCAAGTCCCATAAGCCATGCTGCTTCTTTCCAGTCAGAAGAATAAGCAGTTATTGTTAAGAATAATAATGTCACCGCTACACACACACAACACACACTTTTATTTATTTGTTTTCTTGATAGGGATTCTCTTTTATTATGAAGTTGCTTGAGCCCATGCCAGATTCTTCCCCTTCCTATGCTCCCCTGACACACCCTGCATGCTCTGATATCAAATATACCCTCCCACTATAAGGTCATCTAGGACATTCAGGGATACAGCTGTAAGTAAGCTGCTCTCCAACAAGTCAATTCAATTAAATCATCC
Source organism: Gavialis gangeticus (assembly GCF_001723915.1). Taxonomy (NCBI): domain Eukaryota; kingdom Metazoa; phylum Chordata; order Crocodylia; family Gavialidae; genus Gavialis; species Gavialis gangeticus. Next base: position 18,604,400 of record NW_017729024.1, on the reverse strand, counting down.
ACTTCTCTCTCTCTTTTCTTTTAGAGGCAGCAGATGCTGATATGATCTGTTAACAATTCTTTTTCTAGTTATTCTGTTTTATTTAACATGATTTTGTTTCTATGTGTAGGAGGGCACTGAGGTGCCTGCTACCGGTGAATCAATAAGTAGGGAGCCCAGCTGCTGGTTGCCAGGGTAACCAGGGGAAGTCAGCTGACTGGAAGGGGCAGGGCCTGGCTCTTATATAACTCCCAGGCTGAGGCCAGGCAGGCAGGTAGGTTTCCCTGCTGGCAGCCCAGGAGGAAGGAATTCTGCTGAAGTGAATAATGAGTAGAGGACAAACTGCAGGTATGGCTCGAGATTGGGGATGGATGGAACATCTCTGATATGGCAAGAGAAAGGTTGGAGCCAGATGGCTTAGAGTTATGTTATAGCCAAGGGGCTTTTGTTTTGTTTACTGTTTGACTGGAGGACCAGGTGAGGCTAGAAGGGGATGGAGGAGGCCTCATAGGGGAACCACAACAGCGTGGCCAGCGGGAAGCCCCGAGCATGGGCAGCATGAGAAGCCCCAGAGCAAGGGGGTGCCGCAAGTGACGAGGGCTGAGGCTGAGACCAAACAACATCCAGTAGATCTGCGAGGCTTGGGGCATGGTACAGGGGTGGTTGGAGCCACACATAGCCCATAAGGCTGGGGTGTTTGGAACTCTGTTATATAAACAAGGATCGGGGTAGCAGGAACCGTGACCAGGAGAACAAGAGGCAACCTCCCTTTATCTTTTATAAGATCAAGACGTGGTGGGTGAGAACGAGGGTGCTTTAACCCAAACTTGGCACAGTAGGGGGTGCTAGGGGACAGCACGGCAACCCTAGGACGTTTCCCCCGCCTGGTACATAATTTGGTGCATTGGCCAGGAAACGTTCAGCTGTGCATGAATCAGGAGCAAGAGCAAACCCAGGGGCTAGGATAGAAATGGACGGTTTGGTAGAAGGCAGTGGGGCAGTAGCTTATTAGGTGTGGTGGAAGTCCCATTGCCCGTGATCTTACAGAATAAGACTGAGGCATTGACACAGAAAGATAAGGTTGGGTAGTGATAGCACAGGCGGCAGAACACAAGGAGGTTCTACGGAAATTAGAAGTAGCGAGGGGCCCAATAGCAGTACTCCAGAAAGAAGTCCGGAGTCAGGAAGACCAAATAGGGGAGTTACAAGAGGGGCTAGAGAGCTGGCAACAGAGAGGCATATGTGCAGAAGACCTGGTACAAAAAATGAAAGATAAGATGTGGGAGAGCCATACTCAGGCAGTAGAGTTGGATAAGAAGTTCTGGCAGGAGTTGGAAAAGATAACAGTTTACATGGCAGATTATAAGATGTTAGGTGAGCAAAAGCTATACCTGGAAGAGGCTCTAAGAGCTAGAGAGAGAGAACAATGAGTTACGCAACGAGCTATGGAGAGTAGACAGAGAAAAAGAACAGCTGGTGGGACAAGTCCAGTCCCTTGAAACTTCCCAGGAAGACAGCCTAGCTAAAGAAATGGTGATAAGGGCAGAGAGAGCAGCTAGAGCGAGAAATACTATCAATGAGTCAAGAAATTCAGGCGTTGAAGCAGGAAAATGAAAGGCTGCAGGCAGTGAGTGACCTGGGGGCCATGAAAACCCAAGACCCAGGAGGGGTAGAGGTATCAGAGGAAGAGGGTATAACCACCCTGGTAGAAGCCAACCCAAAACCGCAAACCTTGGGGACCTCGGACATGGTGGAGGAACGGTTGGAAGCACTGGGAGTCTAATTAACTGAGTACTTGGTAGCTGCTAAGTCTGAATCCCAAGAGAGGGAAGAACTTAAGGAGTCTCTGAAGCAGGCAGAGGCACAATTAGAGAACACCCAGTCTAGGATTATGACACTCCTAGAGACAGAGGAGTTTCTGGACTTCTGACACTGGGAGGATCCTAAAGAGGAAGCTCTTTAGGGCCAGGGCAGCTGGGGAGAAGTATCAGGGAGGAGAATCCTATAGAGGAGAAACCAGGAGTCATACAAAAGGAGATCCTGCCAGCTGTCCTAGAATACTGGGACCAGAGGTGGAACCAGTGGCAGAGTCATCACATGAATGAGATGAGCCAGCTAAGGCAACAACTGAGGGAATTATCCCTACTGCAAGTTAAGGGAGGAAATACAGGGCCCAGTCAGGGTCAACTAAAGGGGGTAGACTTGGGAGATGTAGGAGTGACAGGGAAGGAGGAACAGGTTTCCCCAGAAAGCGAGACCTACTGCTCAATTAGCCAGGATGAGGTGCAAATGGTCTGGTGCCTAGGGCAACCAGAGCCCAAGGTAGGTCTGGCAAAAAGGGAATCAGTTGAGTTCAGCAAAGTAAATTGTGCCCAGAAGCATGAGATGAGGAGGGAACAACCAGCCAAAAGGGGATCCATGCCTGAGAAAAGACCTCAGGTCTACGTAAATAACAACCCTAGGCAGGTCACATGGTGGAGGCTGAGAAACATCAGGAGGAGAAAGTTGGAGGAGTAGCACATGTTAAGATCTACAAGGGATCAGTAGGAAGACCCATGGTCCAGGGGAAGGTTGAGTTTTGGAAAGAGGAATATGCCCAGAAGGCACTGAGGAAGCAGTGGGAGATATGGGGAAGGCTCCAAGACCTCCAAGGAGTCAGAGAGAGACTAGAGAACCTACAATTTGCCCAGAGAAAGAGACCCAGGTAGACAGGCCAGAGCAGGGAGGGAGGAGAGACCCCAAGAAGTAGGCAGGAGTTTGACCAGCGAAAAGTGCAACTTACCAAGGTTGGCTAATATGGGGGGACTACCTGTGGTGGGTAACTCCCAGTAAATCCCACATGGTGCGCCTTGGGGAAAAGGCGGGTAGGAGGCTCCTTAAAACCTCCGCCCAGTGTGATGAGGGCTGCAGGGAGCCCGAGTGCCAGAGGGCACCAAGAGTAATGAGGGTTGCGGCTAAGACCGAACAATGTCTGGTAGATCTATGAGGCTTGGGGCATGGTACAGGGATGGCTGGAGCCATGCATAGCCCATAAGGCTGGGGTGTTTGGACCCCGTTATATAAACAAGGTTCGGGGTAGCAGGAACCGTGACCTGCTACCCCAAGGCAACCTCCCTTTAACTTGTATAAGATCAAGATGTGGCGGGTGAGAACGAGGGTGCTTTAACCCAAACTTGGCACAGTAGGGGGCGCTAGGGGAGAGCACAGCAACCCTAGGACATTTCCCCCGCCTGGTACACTGTGGATAAGTATTCAAAAGCTGATTTTTCCTTCCTTTCAATTTCCTGTGCTTAGTTCTTGCTCTAATATTTGAGAAAATAAAGATTCCTTCATGCATGTTTTTTCTTAAGAGAAGGGCATGAACTGGAGCCACAAATCTAAGCCACTTGTAATTCAGAGCAATTTGGATTCAACTACCCAGTCTGCAAGCCTACCTCTACCTTTGTGCACTCTGTTTTGGCTGACAAATTTGAAAAAAAAACAGTTTCCAGATCTGTCTGGAGAGAAACTAAACATGATTAAAGTTTAGTAAGAACAAGCCTGAATGTAAGACCTCTTTCATATTTGACAAAAATCTAGGTAAAGAGACAGATTTTCAAATTATTCTCATACCAGCTTTTCTGTTGTTCTGCCCCAAACTGATGCCAAGTACAGAGGTCATATTTTGCGTGCTAGTATAATATTATCACTCTTCTAGTCCTCTGGAATATCTCTTCCTAGTGTTTCTGAAAAAAGAAACATCAATGAAACACCATTTTTTTTCCTGAGGTAACTATAAAAAGCACTTTACATTTATGCAAGATGCAAGAATTTCTTAGGGCGATACCTTTTATTGGGCCACCTATATAGTTGGCATGCAGTTAGACAAGCTTTTGAGTGCAAGACATTCTTCCTCAGTCTTGCATTTGAAAGCTTGTCTAACTCTATCCCAACTACATAGTTGGTCCATAGAAGACATCACCCTAAGAAATCATTGTGTCCCTCAATTTCTGGACCATTAGGGCTACAAACTCACTCTTGCACTGCCACTTAAATAATATACGCATTTTTCATCATCAAAGTACACAAAAAGTGGGCCAGTACTCCATCCTTATCTTCCTCGATATGCCTTGAGCTACCTGTTAGATTGCTTACTATGCTCCTCCTCTTCAAAATTAGTCCTCTCCTGGCACTCCGCTAAAGGGGGTAGACTTGGGATGTAGGGGTGACAGGAAAGGAGGAACAGGTTTCCCCAGAAAGCGAGACCTACTGCTCAATTAGCCAGGATGAGGTGCAACGGTCCGGTGCCTAGGGCAACCAGAGCCCAAGGTAGGTCAGGCATCACCTCTTTCCTGATGCTCCCAACACAATATCCTTTGGTGTGTTTCCTCATTCTCCCCTTTTTGCAACAGTCCCACAGGGTTCCACCCTTGAAATGATCAACTCAGGCACAACGTGGGTAACACAGAACTTTTAATCTATCCTGCCCTACAGGCTCTCCCTTCAGTTTTCCTTCTTAGTTACATTAGACGAGGACTTGTTAGAGGTTTTTTCAACTTTTTTTTAATTGGAAGAGATGCATACATTTCTGTGTTTAAAATAACCCCAAACAACAACAAATATAATTGATATTATCTAATAAGAAATGTTTTCAAGTCAGGACAGCATTTCTGGATGCAGAGGACAAGCCAACAGAGATTGATCTTTATCATATGAGGCAAATGCCCTTATCTTCATCATCTTAGCTGTTGTAATGTGGGCTCTCTCTTCCTCTCTTTCTAAATACTTGAAAAGTTTTGGATTCTACCTAGTAAGGACTACGATTTTTTTTTTTTTTTTAAATCCTGAAAATGTTCATGTGTTCAGGAAACCTATCACCAACATCCTGCATGTGACTTGGGCCCATCTTTAATGACAACCTCTCCAAGTCCTCCCACCCAGGATGTGTTTAAATCTTGCCAATTCCTTTTCCATTTCAGTTTTAAGATGTGACAATAGCAAACAGATAAATGTGTAAAGGCTATCAGGAACACAGTTTTGGTCTTCGATCTTGAGAGCAGCATAGTACAATTTTTGTGTGTCCAAAAACTCCCCTCTGAACTACAGGCCAATGGCTTCCTCATCATTTATATGCAAAGTTACAACTGCTTGTACAACTTTACCAGTTATCACAGTTCAGAAGACAAGGAGTGGAAGACTTGTATTTCTTCGATACTGAAACTGAATGGCTGTTTTGTAGTCAGTCTTTGTCACTGGAAATAATTTTCAAACCCAAGTGGGGGCTGAAATATTGACCCAACTGTGAATTCACAGCAGCCACCATGGATTCCAATAAGGCAGCTACACACACTACTTGCCAGATTGGCAACATGACTTTTCTGACACAGGTAGATCACTTCTACCTGAAATATCCTGTTGTTGCTTGTCGCAATGAGTTGCCTACGGGGTGACACCTTTACCTTTCCTTTTTACCTTGCTAACCTAGTATCTCACAGTCATTATAGAGAGGTCCAACTGACTCAATGTGAGACATTCTTATTTTATGAAAAATATATATGCTCTCCCCCACCCTCACTTTCCTTGTAGGAACCATGCATAAACATCACCAGAGCAAAGTTTTGTCCTACTTCAAATACCTCCTATAAAGCCCTCTCTTATACTATGATACCTACTAAAAAATTAGTCCTCTGCTATCGTATCCTTAAATCATGTGCTTTGTGGGACAAGTACCTCCTCTGTGTTACGTGCTTGTACCATACTCACCACAACTCAGTCCTGGTGTTTATGCACACCCGCCCCCCCATCCACCTCCCT
>NW_017729024.1:18574467-18593628 GCF_001723915.1 Gavialis gangeticus | reverse complement strand
GCAGGGGTGACTGTATCCCTGCTCCCAGGCTCCTGTTCTCCCAACCAGTAGGGACATTCCCCACCATGGCAGCCTTTGGGGATTTTTAAAAAGTCCTTAAAGCACATAAGAATCCCCACCTTTCCCTCTGTGCTTAGAGGCACAGCCCTTTCCCTCCCCCACACACACACTCTTTGATCTCCAGATCTATAAGAATCTGCCATGTGTCCTTGGACAAGATTCCAATTTCTCTCTCATTTATTTACAAAATGGACAATGTCACTTACCTCAGTCAAATTCTTGTGATCTTGCTATTAGCAAAGTAATGTAATACTCTCAATTGCAACAAATACATAGGTGCTAATAGAAATGTTAAATTGTGCAATGGAAAAATCACACTGAGACACAATTCCAAAAACAAATATTTTATTTTTGCTGCCAAATGTAACATGCATGAGTGACAAAATCAGCTGCTGTTTTTCCAGATATCTTAAGTACTCTGCACCCAATATTCCATTGATTTCATTTCAGAATCAGTGAAGTGTCAGCAGAACAAAAATAGTTTCACAGGGCCAGTGAGGAAGAAATTGAAATGCAGAAATAGAACTACATCCTTAATTGCATATTTTCACACAGAGGTGAACTGCTAGAAAAGATGCTTGTGCATACATTGAAAATGCAATTGCATACTGATATCTAGTGGTATTTTTAACTGAACTGGTATTATTTTTAAGTTAACTATCCCAATTACTTTTGTGGCGAGAAGGGTTAATGGTGTACAGCTGCTAGATTACAAATTTCAATACAAAGTAGGATAAAAGGTTTAGTATTACAATATACTGAACACTGTCCCCTCAATTTCCAGTTAAGTTAATGGAAAATAAGGGTGCTCAGCCATTCACATGGATGCTGAACACCTTAAGAGCACAAGACTGCCACATACAGCAATGAATTTATTAGTTTTAAAAATGTAAGTGGCTAGGTACAGACGTTACACCTAATGCACTTTAAGCATACAGAAAGTGGTTGATAGCCATAACAGAACAAATGTTCACAGCACATAAAACATTTTAAAATGACAGCTCTAATTCAATCCTGGATGGATGTGTACTCATCTAAAGCACTTTCTCTGTGAGAGCACTTCATCGAATGTCTGTGCCAGATCCCATCAAGGGTTAACTTAGAGCACCATTGCTGCCATCCCAAGCAACATTGCAAAGGGCTGCTCTAGTTTTGGAAATAACTCATTTTCTGTGCTTGACTGCTGGGCTGGGCTGTCCCCACCCCATTGGCTGTCACTGATCCAAGTCAGTGACAGCCTCTAATCCCAGCCCTAAATGCAGCCTGGCTGGGGAGAGGTGAGGCAAGTGGCATTTCTATCCCCACAGCTGCCCAGCCCCATGGTACGCCACAGCCCAGTTGGGCAGGGAGGGTGCTGCAGGGAAAGGAGTTCAGGATCTCTCTCCCAGCAGCTGCTGCTAGAGTGGCCCCTCTCCCCACCCCGCCCAACCCTGCTACTTAGTGACTGTCAGCAGCAGCTGAGGAGGGGGTGAGGAGTGTGGAGGGAGTCATCCCCACAAAGGCCACCATCCACAGCTTGCTGGCTTAGAGGGCAGGGAAGCCAAGCTAGGTCTGTGAAACATGGGGGATCCCTTTTCCTCCCCAGCCACAGTTCCTGGTGCAGTGAAAAGCCAGAGAAGCCCCATGCTGCATGCTTCTGGCTGCAGCTGCCAGGTCATTTCGGTGTGTGGGGATGGTGAATAGAGCCCCCTGGCCACAAGCCCCCCCACATCTTGCTAGCTTGGGGATTGGGGTGGGGGGGCTGGGTCCATGTAGCAGAGGCACTCTGTTCACCCCCCTGCCCAAGCAAGCAGCAGCTATTGCCAGAAGATGCAGAGCAGGGCTGCTCTGACTTTTCACTGTGCCAGTAACTGCAGCCAAAGGTTGGGGGGAAGCCCCCCAGCTGCAGGGGTCCTCCCAGAGCTTGCTGACTTGGAGGTAAGGGAGTCAGCCCAGGTCCATACAGTATAGGGCTTCCTTCCCTCCCCCTCGCCCCCAGTGCAGCAAAAGGTGGGACTGGGCAGCTCTGCAGCTGCTGGCTGCCTCTATGAAGAGGCTGATGTGGTGGGGAAGGGAGCACCCCCACTGCAAGACCTGCCTCACACAGCTTGCTAGCTCAGATCTTTGGCAGGGACAGGCCGGGTCCACATAGCAGGGGGGCTCCCTTCTGTCTGGCCCCAGTTCCCAGAGCAGGGAAATACCATGCCAGGCTGCCCTTCCTGCAGTTGCTGGCTGCCACTGCAAAGATGCTTGGGTGAAGGAAAGGGAGCCACCCTGCTGCAAGGTGTCTCCCTACCGCTGCCCAGCTTGCTAGACATGGGGAGGGAACCCCCTGCCATGGGCATCTGGTCTGCTCCCCGCAAAGACCTCAGTCCTTGTGAGGGTGCTCCATTCCCCAGCCCCCTCCACCCTTAGCCATTGCTGACAGTTGCCAGCTGGAAGAGAGGTGGGGCTTGGGGGAGATGGCTACTCCAGCAGTATCCTGGGAGGTGTGTGGGAGTGCCCCCACCTGCTGACTTTGGCTAACGCAGGCAGGCACTGAGCCCCCTTCCCTACCCCCCCACCCCCCGCACATCTATTCAGTTGGAATGCAGTCAAACTTATAGCACTTATAGTGCAATACAGTGCTTTCTGCCAGGGGCTTTTGAACATCTGTACTTAGCCAGTGATACTGTATCTAGAATGAAATGCATATGTAGGTCACAGTAAATAAAAAACACTGACTTCACAAATATATTTCATTTCTGTGGTTTCAATGCAGACTGCTATATAGTGCACAGCATTTTTTTACCCATTGCTTATTAATAAATCAAAACACTTTACATTCATTTTATGGCTTAATAAGTCTGGCACCAATATCTGTAAGTGTGGTCCATTGACTAGCTTTGTTCAAAGTAAGATAGTGCTTCATATTAGAATAGTGCTTCGCATTTTAAATCTGTTGTTTTACTGTATAAGTAGCTACATTATTACTTCAAGCAAGAAAGGGTTAGGCTTTAAATTAGATCATTAATTATTGGACAAAGTCTGGCCTTCCCCCTGAGTGCAACCAAATGAATCATCGATTAATTTTACTTAAATTTCTTCCCTTAACACTCATATCAGTGAAGCTGTTAAATTCTTTGCTTGATCACTGAATCCCAAATCTGTAAATCTCATCTTCTCAGAAGGAGACTTTTCATCTGAGATCTCTTTTGCCAAGCCAACTGTTTTTTAAAGTTTCATGTGTATACTCATGGCTGTATGCCCACACATTTAAGACCTGAGGTTTTCTACAGAAGTCTTGGTCATAAGGAAACTATTTGGATTTTAATATTAAAATGACATAGGAAAAATAAAAGGAATCTTTACAATGTTAACAAATTTGTCATTTATAGTTTTAATATACAGATGCAAAACTAAGATCCATCTTTGTGTTAAGGTTGTCAGTAGCAGCTTGTACATTCCCAAGACTATAAAATAAATACTGCACAACAAACCAAAGAATCTAGACTTCAAATTTCAGCATATTTCATATTGTTTAACCCATTCTGCAGCTATACATTACAGCTGATTTTAATGGAGTTTTTTGCTAGCATTTGTTTAGGTAAAACTCTTTCAATTTAATGTTCAGACATTATGAAATTCACCCAGTTCAATAATACAAAAATGTTTTGATTAAATTGGACTTATGTTCTACATAGACGTTTCCCTAATTTTCAATGTAGAATCAATTTTATAGGGAAAAAAAGAATGTAAAAAAGGGCCCAAAGGCACCCAAGTTAAACTTGTTGTCTAAATTTGAAATATATAATCCAGAACTTGGAAAATTTAAGTAGATATCCATATATGTCCATATAAATAGATATCCATATACATTGAGTGGAAGGCAGAAGAATAGAGAGCACATAATAGTGAAGCAGAGCAATGTGGTAGTTTTGAACAGGTGAAGTCTCAGACTCCCTCCCCCTTCTCGGACACTAGTGAATAGCAAGAACTACTGCTGGTTATTGAGGTGTTCTACTTAGGAAATCATCTCTCAACTCTAACTTTATTCATTTGACAGCTCTCATGGCATTTGGCCACAATGAATACATGAAAATCTACTGCAAATATTTTTTACAAGTTCATACTAGAAATAAGAAAAATAAAAACGCCACTTTCCAATGGACATAAATCCCAATGAGATTTAGTCTGTTACAAGATTGACTATTATTGCAAATATTGCTTTATTGCTTAGGTGGTGAGTAGCAACACCATACTCTTTTATGACCAAGTAACTAAATCCTTGGATGATGGTGTCACCATGGACGTAGTCTTTCTAGACTTTAGGAAGGTCTTTGACACTGTCTCTCACCCCATTTTCATCAATAAATTAGGCAACTGTGGCATTGATGCCTACATAGTAGGATGGGTAAAAAATTGGCTGATGGGGCACACCCAGAGAGTAGCGGGGGACGGGTCGTACTCAACCTGGCGTGATATGAGTCTTGGGTCCCCCAAGGCTCAGTTCTCGGGCCCACACTGTTTTAACATCTTCATCAGTGACTTGGATGAGGGGGTGGAAAGCATGCTGTCCAAGTTTGCTGATGACACTAAGATGTGAAGCAAGGTGGGCACACTTGAAGGGAGAGAGAGGCTGCAAATAGATTTAGACAGACTACAAAAGTGGGCAGATGAGAATAGGATGGGGTTCAACGTAGACAAATGCAGGGTGCTGCACCTTAGGAGAAGGAATCCACCGCATACATACAGGCTGGGGCATTCCCCTCTTGAAAGCACAGAGGCAGAAAGGGATCTTGGATTCATTATTGACTGCCTAGGGAAGTGGTCCTCGCCCCTACCTTGGGCAAATTCAAAAAGAGGTTAGACGATCACCTGTCTGGGGTCTTGTGAACCCAGCATTCATTCCTGCCTGTGGCAGGGGGTCAGGCTAGATGATCTGATCAGGTCCCTTCTGACCCTAGCTACTATGAAACTCTATGCAGTCCTTCACGAACACTTTTTTTGCTCAAATCAGGATTTAAGAGACAGATCTAGACCAGGCTGTAGGGGGTCTCTATGTAGAAATTCACTTAGCAAGTAGATGTCTGGATCCAGGCATTCCAAATAGAAAGAGTTAAGGCATCTAAACTTCCTATAATTAATATAGGTAAGTGTTTCTGAAAAATGAATCTGAGCACCTTGAGGCTGATCAGGGAGACGCATAGAATTAGTCAATATGAAACACTAGGCGCAGGGATGAGCTTCTCCTTGGAGGATAGGAACTTGACTTAGACTGCACACTGGATCCCTCTGCTGACTTGACAGCCTAGGCACCAGCAGCTAATTGATATAAATAATTGTGCCTAACATTTGCATAAAATAGTCTAGTGGCTATTGCACTCACCTAAATAATTGGAGACCTGCGTTACAGGCCCTTCTTGGCCTAAAGAAGTTCAAATGCAACCTCACATTTCCCAAGAGAAGTCTCTTAATCAGGATGCTATAGAATAGCCTGATTGGGGCATTCTCCACCTTCCCAATGGAAGTCGAGCTACCAAGAATACAAGATAATTTTTTCTCAGAGCAAGCAAAAGGGAGCATGACTCTCTATAGAGTCTAGTGATAAGACAATTCACCCCTGAAGAGAGACTGCATGATTGCTTTTGCAAAATTCCAGATATAAATATAAAACATATAAAGCTGTTCACATGAAGGGGTTAATTAAAAAGAAACAACAAAAAACCCAAATTATTTTTAACATCAAGCCATCCTTTTGATTATTATGCTCAAGCATTTTGTGCTTTTTGGCTGTAAAATGAAAACTTAAAAATTACAGGAGTCAAAGTATAACCAGGAAGCCATTTTAAAAAGGTAGAAAATATAATAAGTCACTACTTACTTTCTTCTGGACCACTATAAACTGTCATTATGAAAAAAACAACTTCAAACCACACTAAGCTTGACACAGCAAGGTCTTTTATATACACGTCCTACTCTAATTGTACCATGATTGCAGCTGATTCTAGTACTTGTCCATTAGGTCATATTATACCGATAATTTTCAAAAACTATTTGAAAGATTTCAACTCATTTAGAAAAAAAAGGCTGTACTGGGAGACCTTTAGAGATAAGGAATAAAGAACTCCGAGGGGAGGAGGGGGTGGAATAGGACTTTGTCAGCAAGGCAAGGAACGACCAAAGGTCAGATAAATGGAGAAGTGTGACAATTCCCATTATAGCTCTATAAGGCTCCAGAAAGCTATTTATGGGCCAAATAACTAATTCTGATAAATAACTAATTCTATACATTCATTATAAGCATATCAATGACAAACACAATCACTTCCCAGGAACAAGCCAATGATGCCAGAGACTTTTGGGTGAATCATTTCCATGTTCTATCAAAAGTGGGATTCTCTTCCTCTTTGCAACCATCCTCCTCTTTATATTTTTAATATTTCAAAATAAGCACCATAAGCCCCTTCTTTTCACTTCCATTTTCATATTATACCAGGAAAGAAGTAATCACTGCAAAAAGAAATATGGGAAATCTGTGGAAAAATCACTTACTGATCTCTCCTTGATATATGCATTTAAAGATTTGTTTCTATTGCTATTCTATACACACCTGCATACACACATGCATATATATATACATACATATATACATACATATTTTATATACATACACATATAAGAGCTGCCTTTAGGCTCTTTCAGGACTATGAAATGGAATACTCCAGAAATGGTCTTCTCAACTCCGTGTTCCCCTGTTCAGTGCTCCCCACATATGTACTACCTTATATGCCCAAATAATGTCATTAGTCAGCCCAGAAGAATGATTGAGATGTGGATTCTGCTGTTCTCTCTACATGACCAGACCTAAGGTTCTACAGTACAGGGCTACACAAGATAACAAAAAGGTGCCATCACTCCTCTGTCCAGTCGCAAGTAACCAGGGTGCAATTACTATGTTCTTATAAAGTGCCTTTTCAAAGTACAAAGTCAGTTTCAGCAGATACAGACTACAAATACAGACTAGTGGATGACAAGATAAAGTAATGTTTATATTCTTTTGCAAGGTAAGTTCTTTCTACAGCTTTCCCTCAGAAAACAGATGTCTCTAGTAATTTTATAGCTAAAATCTCAATAAAAAAATAGGAAACAAAATTATATTTGTTCTGAATCTAATCTTTTCTGTGGAAATATTGTTCTATATTCCTTCACCAAAAACGTTTTAAAAATCATTCCAACTATTACAAACACATATGCCATGCTGTAAACACATTGTGTTTACAACATGCCCATTTGCAACAGGTCCATTTGCTATAGGCATTTTAAAACTTTCAACTCTTCAGTTTGGAACCAAAACAAAGAGAATCTCATGAACACACAAAAAACATTAGACCATTACACTGAATTAACTAACAATTTACTTGAAACAGTGACTCCAAAGTGCTGAACTAGAAATTCACCCAAGCTTTTCTGTTTGTAAGATTTCTGAGATGGGAGTTAACCTTGGTATTTGACCTTGGTACAACTATTGACCAGTGTTGTTTGTGGAAATGCTTCATTCCGTGTTTCATTTTAATCACCAGAAAATGTGGATTTTGGGTTACTTTTTTTAAATTTGAAAATTGGGGATTTTTTTTAATCAGAGAAAACCTTTGTCATCAGGCTACACACCTATTCCAGACCACTGAAAAAAAATAACGACCCCTCTTCCCGGAAATGCCTATTCAGTTAAAGTGAAAAAGAGCAAATTATATATGAAGCAGCAAACCTTAACAGAAGGCTAGGGAGCACAGCCAAGAAAAACATTTTGATCAATATTCATTCAAAAAAAGGTGTGGATGACGGTCAACTGAAAATATTTAAAATGTATACTGTATTTGTTGATATGCCTGAAAAAGTGATTCTGTTAATTTTGAAAACATAAATTCAATTTTGTGAATTTTCAGAACGTGTTTTAAAATGGCTAATTTAAAGGAAAAAATGAACTCTCTATATAAAATAAATAAAAAGATCCACACACAAAAATGAAATAGTACATTTTGTTTCCAAGCAAACAAAGTGTTTCATTTTATGGCAAGTGATTTTCCAGTTTACCCAGCACGCTGATGTCAGTTATTTACACATCTCATTTGGGAGAGAGATGAGGAAGAAAGGCCATGGTGAAGATGACTAGGGACAGACATTATACACAGGTTTGTGTGATCAGAAACTGGTTTAAATCTGTAACAGAACAGACATTCAGTGCACACAACAGGGTCTGCTGGCTTCCCCATGCCCCTTCCTGGCCCCCCACTCGCTGCTTAAACAGGGATCCCTTCTTCCTCTCTCACAGCATGGACCGTAGCCAGCATGTGGTAATGCTGAGAGGTGTCTGTGTAAGGCAGGTACGACAGTGTCCGCTTAGGGCTTTTTGGAGCTAATCAACAGGTCAGCTGGTAACATCCTTCCATTCCTTCCTTTAGAAGAAAGCTGTTTAAGAAGATCTTGAACTAATGAGCAAGGCTTTGTTTTCTGAAGGGGAGCTAAATGCTGATAACACAGCTACTAAATGCTCTGTTATCAAAAGCATCCTACTGGGGCCTAGCCATCCCCCTCTCAGCTCACAGCTGAAGGGAATAAGGCTTCTAGCTTCAGCCACTGTAGGCACGTGCCTACATTTTTCAGTCCAGAGGGGATGTCTTTGTGGTTACAAACTGATTTAGTCTAGCCAGGTTCGACTAACCTGCAAAGATTGAATCAATTCAGGCTCTGGCTTTTTGAATGTCTGTCCCTATCTGATGAGTACAACAGCAGGGACAACACCCAGACAGCATCTATCTTAAAGAAGCAGTCTGCCGGATATAAACTGGCTAAGGCTAAAGTCAAAGGTTAAGGGCAGACTGGGGTTATGAAGAACAAGGTAAGTTCCTCCTTCCAAATTTGCTAAACGCATGAGTTAGTTGGTTTAAGGAACTGGTTTCAACAACAAGATAAACCTGTGAGTCAGAATAAATAGGAGACTACCCTAATCTGGCCCAGAATCAAAATATCTGTTAGGATGGGTTTAGAGTCAGTGACACTGAAGGTGGTAGGAAGGACAGCACACCAATCACAACTACTAGGTACTACATGACTGCAGACATGGGATATGCAAGGACCTGATACACTACTTTGTTTTTTACACAATCACCCAACCTACTGCAAAACAAGTGCCCAAAGTATTTATGAATGCTACAAAATCAGAGTGCTAGGTTGGTGTGGAGGGCACTGTTTGTGCCTGCCACTTTAAGAGCCTGGAGCTGGCAGCTGCCAGGTGCCTGATGAGGGCAGTCATTTTGAACCTAGGGCTGCCCATATAAACCGGGCAGCTCTGCTGCTGGAGGCAGGCAACAACACTGCCTGGCTGTAGGGCTACTGGTATTGTCTGGAGGTAAGGGAGGAGCTGTAGGGGATGGTCAGGAGGTTCCTGGTCCTGCGTATGACCTAAAACTGCACCTGCTGGGAGTGGGTGGCCTGGTGGAGCTCTCAGTGGTGCAGGAGCCCTCAGGAAATGCCAGACCAGTTACCACCCCAGTAAAAGGCGGGTCGGGGTGCCTTAACCCCTAGCCCCCACAACCGGGTGGGTTACTCCTATGTTGGAGGGTCTGGAAAGTGGACTCCATGGAGAAAGAGTGAGGCCATAGATTCACGCCTGTCTGAACTTCCCCTGACTGGTCCATGCTGGGGCCAGAAGCAGAAGGGTCAAAGGGCCAGGGGCCTACCGCAAGGAACACCCAAGAGCTGAGGGCCTGGGGTTCCAGCTGGTCTGGAAGTGGGCCAGGACTAGTAGCCAAAGGTCCCGGGGGGACCACACCCAAAGGGGAAGCAGTTCAGGGAGCTATGCTGCCTAGTATGAAGGTGGAATAGAGTGCCTGAGGAGAGGAATCCAGGCAGAGTTCAATTAGAAGGATTCTAGGGCCCAGTGTAGGGGCCAGTGATCATGATGCCATCTAGATGCCATCTGCGAGGCTTGGGCTGCGGTGTAGGGGAGGAAAGGAGCTGCAGATGTGCCCCCTGGCATTGGGGCAGGAAATGGGCAGCCTCCCACTTAATTACATCATTTAATTAATTCCAACAAGGCATGGTGGGTGAGAAGGTGGGCGGGCCATGGTTAAATCAGCCCCAAGAAGGCTCCCTGTTAGTTGGGTATGATTTAAGATGAAAACCTTGCTCCATGGATGAAGCAGAATAGGGGAGATAGGGTATATATGTGTGTGGCAGAAGAAGTACAAGTGAAAACGCAGAATATTTACAAGAATACATGCACCTAGAGCCCATACTAAGGTTACACAGACCCTGCTGGAAGAAGTAAAAAGGTTAAACAGGGAAGATGAAAGGCATTATGAAAAACAGTTCCCATTTGGCCTAAAATAAAACTTAAAACCAGAGTTTCATTTTTGTATAATGACATCTGGATCGGAACATGAACCATAAGAGAGACAGCCAAAGAAATAACAGTTCTATGTGTCACTTCGAAAGGACATAGAAAGCTGAGCTGGAAGAGAACTATCAGGTCATCTTGCCAATGCTCCCAAAGAAAGATGTTTTTCCCCCTCTACATTATATTATTCCAAGCTTTTTCACCCTTAAATTACTCAAATGCTGAATGCTCCATCATCTTTCAGATACTATTTCTTCATTGTCTTAAATTAATCAGGAGGCTTTACCAGGTATTTCATCTTCCTTTGCTGTAGATCTTCCTACTACATCCAATAAAATCCTAGCTGAGCAATTTTGAACAATCCTTCATACAAGAAAGTATTTTGTGATTCAATGAAAGCTAAAAATGGTTAAAAATATACTACTAAGAAAGGCAGAAAAGGGCAAGAAAATTAAAAGAGTCTCAGTACCAATGCTCATGCCTGGAAGGTGCAATACCCATAAACAAAATATCTGATTAAGTAGAATGATCTCTGGAAGTGTAACAGGGAGAAATCAGACAGAGCCTTCGTTAAAGAGCCTGGAGGTATATAAAGATATCCAACAGTGACTGAAACTGTCAAAGATGAAAAGAGACAGGTAGACAAATAAAAGTGTTTAAAAATACCTTTTAGTGCCAATTTGTGAACATATAAACTTGGTTTACAAACCTGTAGTTCAAAGTAATCCCTATATTGTCTGCAGAGGTATGCAAGGACCTCAGGAATCACTGGACAAAATGACTGTTATTTCCTCATTGGTGCAATAATTCTCTATAATTATAGAGGGCTGAAACTTCTACCTGGCAATGAAGGGAGGGGGAAAAAACGGTTTTGTAGTGATTTTATCAGTCTCCTGACATAGGTATATGACAAAACATATTTACTGATGCTATAACCCAGCGAAGGACTAAAATGATTAATTGCTTCAGACTTCTTTGAAGTCTCTCAAAACAAGCAACAGTTGTGTGATCAGTTTTTAACTTGCACACAAAGGCCTGATCTGTAACTTACGATCCAGCCTTATTAACACGTAGCCCACAGGTGTCCTGGCTAGAGCAGGGCATAAATGTAGATCAGTAATAGTGCTGGAAAGGAAATACTAATTTTCAAACAATATTCCTGTTCCACATGCAGAAAGACTGAAGGACTTAGGTCTCTTCAGCCTATAAAAGAGAAGGCTGAGAGGAGACTTGGTAGCAGCTCCCCATCAGGGGAATATACCAAGGGCTTGGCAAATAATTTCACCAGACCACCCTTGGGGAAAACCAGGAGAAATGGCCACAAACTCCTGGAAGACAGTTTCACTGTCAACACTAGGAAAAACTTCTTCACAGTTAGGGTGTCCAGACTGTGGAATAAGCTCCCTCCAGCGGTGGTGCAGTCATCTACCCTGGATATGTTTCAAAAGGAGACTGGACGGTCACCTCGCTGGGGTCACCTGACCCCAGTTGTCTTTCCTGCCTAGGGCAGGTGGGCTGGACCCGATGATCTTGCAAGGTCCCTTCCAGCCCCTAACAACCTATGAATCTATGAAAATCAAACCCCTTTAAAATATGTTCTTTTCTGAATCCACCCCCAGGCCCTCAAAAAAAGGGGGAAAAAAGCAGGGGGGGGGGGAAGGAGTAGAAGAAAACCAATATTTTTGGTGGTCACCTCGACTATGGGAAAACCAGGTGATTCAGGCCAGACTTGAACCTGGGATTCCCACATCCTATGCAAGTGTCCTGAACCCACAGGCTAATCATTATTTTTTGGAGGAATTCTCTCTGATGTGGAGCTGAAAAATATTTCCTAATTAGTTTAAATGAAAGTGGCATGCTTTTATTCTTCTTATTTCAGAAATGAGAAAACCATTTTGTCCAAAAATTCCTTACCAAGAGTTATGAACTGGTCTCCGTTTCCCCTGATGCTCTGACGTAGAATCAAAAAGGGTGCTGCACGCTGCTCATACAGATTACTTCCTCTGAGCTCATGCTCACATTCATTCCCAGGTGCTTTGCCTAGGAAGAGAGGTGACAGCTGTTGTCCTCCTCATGCTATATGAATGGTGCTTGAACCCCTTTCAGAGAAACTAACCATGCAACTTCCTTATGCTCCTGTGCTCACCTCCATGGGTAGGTACTAATGTTCATAACTGAGCCCAACCACAAAAAGGACAATTTTTACTGTGCCCACTTCCTGCCTTTCCTCTGCTGCAATCAGCTGTACACTACATTTAAAGCAGGAAAACATTATGGGCCCACTGTACAAAAGCTTTTAAAGTTTCAGAAGCTACTTTGTGTGACCTACTTTCTGCATCACAGAAAAACTATAGTTCAGAATGCACAGGCATTTCCATTCTGATCACATATTCTAAGGCATTATTTACCTATGTAATAAAAAAGCACTTCAGATTGTGTCTTGGCATACCAGGCTTAGTCTGGAAAAGACATTTTTAATAAGCAGTTTGCAGGAGGGGGAGAGCCTGTTCATTAGGTTCTGAGCTTAAAGAACAGCAAAAGATGCCTCAGAAGTATAGCTGCTTTGGATGCAGTTTATGGTTTCTATAACTGTTTTGAAATAAGACATTTGAACTATCTTATGAGTTCATAGCATGATCTAATCCCAATTTCCATTATACAAAACTATTAATGTCTTTAATTAGAAATGCTGGGTCAGATCTTCAGCTGGTATAATGTGGGTACAGCTCCATTGACGGCCAATATAATTATACTAAATACACCAGCTGAGGATCTGACCTATAGA
The DNA here is from genome assembly GCF_001723915.1 of Gavialis gangeticus. Taxonomy (NCBI): domain Eukaryota; kingdom Metazoa; phylum Chordata; order Crocodylia; family Gavialidae; genus Gavialis; species Gavialis gangeticus. Next base: position 18,580,426 of record NW_017729024.1, on the reverse strand, counting down.
TATTTTGCAAGGATTATAGCTGCTTTAATCCATTTTTATATGGATTTTATATGATAATTACAGTATACAGTTAGCATGGAATACATTGTCAGCTATTGGATAATTACATGTTCTATCATTTAACACTGCTAATGATCTGTTTATAGGCACTGAAGGCAAGTGTAGTTTTCAACATTTAAATATTTTTATGGGCAAAGAATATATTTCTATTATTGTAATTAGATATATATTACCACAACATCCAGAGCCCCTCATACCATCACTGAGAACCTACAAGGTCAGCAGCTCTGCACAAAAATTATGAACCCTAGCCCAAGGAGTTATGGTCCCAATCTTCTCAGGCCTTTAACCTACTAAACCATTCCTTGCTTTCAACATTATCCAGAAGTCATGCAGTCAACAGGCATGAGGTGCCTAACTATGGTTTTTGCCTCTAAACATGCCCATTCTTCAGACCACATACCCTATGCTAGTGGCCATAGGCAAGGGCCACATGAAGGTTACTATGGCAGCTGTATATCACTGTGCTTGGTAAATTTTCTAGGAGATAGCTAACCCTGGTGCATGGTCCCTGAGAAGGGCAGACCTTAAAACAAAATAATATCTGGTTCAAATATCTTTTTACCAGTCTTCTTCCAGTCTCAGATGTTATCAGACATAAAGGATTTAGACTCTTATTATTTCACATTCTGCTGTCACCAATCCTAGGGCATGTTTTTAAAACAGAAAGAAATACATTTGTGTTAGGTATAGTCATTCAAAAAGTCAGAGGCAAAATCAATCTAAGATACGTGATTTTCTGTAATTGGTGTAGTTTAGATTGGTAATGAACAGAACACTCCTTTGGTAGGAGGGGACAAATCTTGGACTGGGTTCCACCATTTTTAAATCAGTCTGTGTGCACCGAACTTCTGTTCTGTTATGGGTATAAACCAGTTTCTCATCACTTATACCAGTAAAAGTGTAATGTCTGTACCTAGCCTTGGTGTTGATGCTTGGCCCAAGCTCTCCAAAATGTCTATGTTCAGTCTGACACAATAAGAAGCCAAGCCTCAAACATCCCTCAAACAGGCCAAAAATCACTCTCAGAACTACATGAAACCCTATGATAATTTTGTAAGATTTTGGCACCACTGTTGGCTCTTAATCTTGTGGAAGTTTGACATAGAGACATACACTGTAAGAACATTACAGATGAGAGAGAGGAGCAAGCCTACTATTGAGTTAATGGTGATTAGTATGAGTTCCTTCATAGATTATATTTTTAAATAAAACCTGGTTAACATTCCTTTTTCTTTATCAGTCTTTAAAATATTATTCCCAGTGTAACAATTAATGGGTTTGACCTAATTTGTTGTCCAAAACTAAGAAGACTTGTAGCAAGGAACAATAGCGTACCTGCTATATGCTTTCTGAAGACTACATTACCAGGAACAGGAATTTGAATACAAAGGCAGCCTGTTCAAGAACAGGGAGAAATCATTATGCTAAGTCACACTGTCAGCTATTTGTAGACAAATGGATGCTGTCCAGAGGTGAAAAAAAGGTTCACCAAGACAGAAGACAACAAAAATCTAAAAGAAACGTCTGTGATATTTCTGGCCTTCTGGTATTATATCTGAATAATCATGTTCTACAATTTAATCTCTTATGTTCCATCTGCATCATGCCTCTGATTCCAGCTATAGTAGCTCACTTTACAGAAGCTTCTAAGCACTTGATCAGAATAAATGTTCACATTGTAATAGAGAAAACACGTAGTTAAAGGAGTTTGTTGGAAATTTAGAATTATTTTATCTCAGAATCACAGCCCACAGACAGAAACATTACTTTTTAACAATTGCTAATGCTATCCATGGCCAGTGTAAATATGGATTCAAGCAACTCTTAACAGAAACTGTTTGATTTCAAGGAGCATTGTACAGTTTAGTGTCTAATTCCAACAAACAATTGACTGTGGACTGAATGTGTTTGGGATGTTCCCCTTGAAAATGGACCATAAAACATACATGAAATAGCTGTATCTGGAACAGCTGAAGCAATTGTAAAATATTAACATAAAAGTAAAATAAAACTAAATAGTCAACCTTCCCCCCAACTTACCTATTTGATTATGACTTATTTTTGGGTGGAGGACTTACTCCTGCATGTTTTACATAGTCTTCATTAACAATAGTGACACCTTTTGGTGAGTTATCAATTGATCAACAACAGGCAGTTTTAAAACAGCGTAGAACCACAAACAATACCATATGCAAGCCCAAACGCTTTCCCAACATCTCTCTCAGCTTTACGCTTAATGCAATAAAGGACATTACCAAAAACCTGCCTCTCATACTTTTCTTCAGGCATTTCAGAGTTTCATCATGATTCATGATTCTGTTTAAAAATATTGTTAAAAAAAATCTTACTTACCCAAACACAGGACAAATATATATTGAGAATATCAAACATCATGTATGCAGATTCTCTTCAGGGTATTATTGGAATTCAGAAGTGGATACACAATATAAACTACAAGCCACTATTCACTATCAACCCTATAATTTTTTTTAAGTTTCTTTAAATGTTAAGTCTTCTGATCATTTATGAGAACATATAAAACATAACATTTTTGTCACTGGTCAGTTACTAGATTTAAAATTACTCTTACATTTCTAAAAATAGGTACAAACAGGACAGAGAAGCTTAAGCTGATTCTACAGATAAGACTGAATACATCTACTACACCATAAGATCTCTTCTTTATTGTGTCTGCTGGGTGGCCAATAAATGACAGAACATATCTGCTTATGTGAAAGCTTAAAGAAAGAAGAGCAGCAGCAGTAATGGTAAACTTCTTGCGCTTAAAAATATCAAAGGGTACACTACCTCCTTTTAAAAAAATTATCATTTTTCTTGCAAGCTAAGTACTATAGGTCACAACACCCTTGAAGTGTACATATATTTGCATCTAACAACACCTCTGAAAATCAGATTATTGTATCAAGATGTAATCTGTCTGGCTGGTGACAATGGAAGAAACATATCCAATGTTTATATTGTGATGACTCAATACTTACTAGTTTACATTACTATTTTTAAATATACCTCCCTGATTTACCATTATGCCTGCTGCATATGTGAAGCATAAATACTAGGACATTGCGAGTTAAGAATGGACATCAAATCTGAAACATCTCCCCACTTGCCAGATCCCATTTAAAAACTTGAGGTTTATACTTTATACCAGTCTACTTTCCTAAGTAGTCTAACTTTGTAATAATGGTCTGTAGAAAATAGACCAGCACAATGCAATGGTAGACTAGCAAACTGAGCTCTGCAATTAACTGTACTACTACATTTCAGTCTACAGCTGGAATTGACCCAAAAAGAGCTCAGGAAGAGAACTGACCACTGCAGTGATGACATGACTACATGTTTTCATTTTGCAAGTTAATGTTTATTGATTACGAGATAAAGTTTAATCAAACAGATTAAAAAAAAAAAGTTGAAAAGCAGTTTTCAAATGGTTTCTAAGGTGCTGTAAGTAATTGAAATGATTGTACCCATCATAATTTTGGCAGAGTCTATTAGAATGCTATGACAGCCAGCAAAATTAAACCAATATATCAAATCTGTCTAAAATCATTTTATTTGGTTTCATCATTTTAAGATGACTCAGTATAATTAGCTTTTATTACATTTTTAAAGCAAAGGACAAGCCTTTTAGTTAACTGTTATAATTTAAGTAGTTAAGGGGAAATGAGGAACCCGTCTCTCCAAAACAGGTGAGAGAAAAAGTGATTACATTCATTTAAAAATGTGTATACACACACACACACACACGCGCGCGCGCCATAAGTAAAGATGGGAATATTCTTAGATATGTATTAGTCCAACTCAGGTACAATTCCAGGGCAAACTCTTTATGAAATGCTTAGACTTTGCCGGATACAGCACCTTTTGCTGACAAGACTTCAGGCACCAAATGCAGGTACAAGGACAGATTGCATAAGCCATCACATGCTTGCTGCAACCCTATGACTCTTATTGGATTTGGAGAGCCCGCGGCGCTGAATAATTGACGAGCTAATAAAATATTCAAATTTGACTGAACCATTGGCTTAATTTTAAACCCCCCAAAATATGATTCATAAAGAGAGCCGACTCCAAACCTTAATGAAATTAGCCAGATGCATGCCAAGATAGTACTCGGTCCATGGATAGCTGCTGAAAAGAAGGGAGAAACCTTTCCTGTGCCTGCCAGTATATTAACCCAAAGGACATTTTCTCCTTTTTTTTATTTTTATGTTTTTGGCATGTGAATAGCAGAATCCTTGGATACAAACCAGTGCTGACAAGTTCAGGGAGCGCTCGGGAGCTATCAAGACTTTGCATGGGAAGGTATTGGAGGAGGCTCTGTAATTAAAGCTTGCAGGTAGGGGAGGGGGAGCCGCTTTGCACTACACTAAGCGTCCTCCTCTCCCAGGACAGACGCTGCCAGGCGCTCTGGAGCAGGCAGCTGCCAGAGAGGGAAGGAAGCAAGGAGACTCCGAGGCTGATGCCCGAGCCTTTGGCTGGGCTGGCGTGTCCCCCCCGTGCTGTGCCGTGCAGTGGGTTCGCTGCTCCCCCCGGGCCAAGGGAGCGGCGGTGCGGGAATGACCCACCCCGCGGGCGGCTGCAGCAGAGGGCGCGGGAGCAGAGGGGGTGGGGGCTCGGGGGACCCCGTGGGGAGGACCGGCTCCGGCCGGCACGGGAGGGGCGCCGCCGGCCGCGCACAGGAGCTGCCCGGCCGACACCTACAGCAGCTCCGGCCGCGCCGGGTCCCGAGGGACGGGGCGGGGGCAGTGGGAGGTAGCGGAGCCCCAACCCCCCAGATGCGCGGGGGGCTGCCCTCTGCCCCTTCCCACGCCGCCTGGGGCTGGCAGGGAGCTTCGCCCTTGCGCCCCCCCAGCCTCTGCATCCCCCCTCCGCAACAAAAAAAAAAACTTGAGCGCAACGACCTCAGCAGCAGCGCCCGGCACCGGCCGAGATCCCTCCCCGGCAGCAGCCGCCTCCAGCCCTGGCTTTCTTTCTCCCTGTAATAAGACTTGCTATTTCATGACCCCCGCCCCAGCCCTCCTCAGGTCCGCGGGCTCCTGACCAGATGCGCTCCCGCAACTTTCTTCCAACACTAGAGGGGGGAACGTCCCCCCCGCCCCATTAACAAGGTCTCGGCTAATACAGCGCTATATAAATACAGATATGGAGCTACTGGGAAATGCAGAGCCGCTCCTCCTCCCCCCAGCTCTTGAAGTTGCTTTCCAGCCTCCCGCCGGCTGTTCTGCACATCTCCGAGGGAGCCTGTCCTAGTTAGGAGAGGCGGCGAGGAGGGAGATGGACGGGGCTCTTCGTTACCACAGCCCTCCTCCGAGCCCCTGGATGTGTTTGCAGACTGCTCCGGGTTTTCAGCCCCCAAACAAAAATGAAGCCGGGGGGGAGGGGGCAGACAGCTCTGCGGATGTTATCCCCGCCGCTCCCCGGGATTGCTCTGAAGGAGCAGCCTTCCTCCCCCCTCCCCCACAGACCCCGTCCCCCGACTTGCTTCCGAGCCAGCACTGCCCGTCGCGCCGTCCCCCCCGCACTTCGCGCCCGACTTTGGCATCACTTTCCGCGGCGCCAGGCTGGAGCATCCCCCGCGCTGCCCGGCTCTTCCCTACCTTCGCCCATCCGCGGCGCCCCCAAGCTCAGCCCGAGCAGCAGCCAGGCGCCCACCAGGCGGCTCATGATCCTTTCCTGCCCCCGCGGGGCCGATCTCAGGGGTGAGAAGGGGCCTTCCGCCGGGCGCCTCGGCAGCGAAGCGTCCTCTCCCCGGAGGAGCCTGGCAGGCGGAGCCGCTCTTCTCTCTCTGCCTGGTGGCTCAGCCCTGCCTCTCCCCTAGCAGCGACGGCGGCCACGAGAGGAATATCCCGGGATGAGACAGAGCAGGTCGCAGCCC
>NW_017729024.1:18569362-18574425 GCF_001723915.1 Gavialis gangeticus | reverse complement strand
AGCGGAGCTGTGAGCCGCCGGCTGGAGAGCGCACTGTATACAAACAGAGGCGGCGTGCGTCTGAGCCCGGAGCCACACAGGCGCGCTCTCCGCCGCCGTCCCCGCTCGCTCTCTCCACAGAAGTGGCTCCTTCTGCTGGAAGAAAGGGAGAAGAGGCTCGGGAGAGCGGCCCGCGGCCACGCCCTGGCACCTGCTCCTCCCTCCTCCCAGCCCGGCGCGAGCCGTTCTGCCGCCGCCCCCCGCCCGGCTCTGAGCGCGCGGACGTGGAGCCGGGTCGGTGCCGGCGTGCAGCTGGGAGCAGTCGCAGTCTAGAAGCCTTCTCTCCGGGCACATCCACACGCAGGGCTGGGCACAGGCACGGGCAAGCCGGGCACAGACAGAAAGCGGGCCCCCCGAAGAATGCAGGTTTCCCTCGCTTTATGCAGGTTCTGTGTGTACCAATTCACACTTACGCAAGGACCCTTTTTATACCGAAAAGTCAGTGTATTTAAAAGATTTCATAGACATTAGGGCTGGAAGGGACCTCGCAAGATCATGGACTCCAGCCCCCTGCTCCAGGGGCAGGAAGTCAGCTGGGGTCAAAGGATCCCAGCGAGATAAACCTCCAAATGTCTCTTAAAGGAGTCCAGAGTAGGTGCTTGCGCCACCTCTCCTGGCAGTCTGTTCCAGGCCTGAGTAAAGAAGTTCTTCCTCATGTCCAGCCTGAAACAGTCATGCAGGAGTTTGTGACCGTCTGACCTTGTCATCCCTTGGGGCGCTCTGGTGAACAGGCGCTCCCCTAGATCCTGATGTACACCCCTTATACGCACTGGCGATGTGTAGGGGGTGCACACGGGTGCACGTGCACCCCCTGAGATTGGCTGTGCACCCCCTCGAAGCGCCGGCTGCAAAACCAGAAGTGCCAGCAGTAGTGCACTTCCAGTTTTGCTGCTGGCTCAGCGATCAGCCTAGGGGGAACACCCCTCCCCCATCAGGGATCTGGTGCCCCAGTCACCCATGGTATATGCAAGGTAAATTCACTCTTATGCGATCAGTGTAGTGGAAGCACGCAAGCAGCTGCTTTGTGCAGTGCATTGCGGGAGTGACATGCACAAAAATATAGTCTCCTGTGTGGATCTGCACTACTTGTTTCTTGTCTGCAGCACGTGTTTCTGTAGTTGCCATGCCCATGACGCTAGTGCCCTGTGCTTGTGTGTGCTGTCTGCTCTTGACGAGTACCAAAACAATCTTGTAAAAGTGGTAGAAATGGGGTCTGGGGGTCAGTACAGTCGAGGTCCTGGAACATATCCCTATTTGTTACATTGTAAAGTAGGTTCCCTTTATGCAAATTCAACTTATGCGCCATTTTCCAGGAATGCATGCACACCATAAAGTGAGGGAAATCTGTAATTTTTTTCCTGTTGTCTGCTAATTATTATCATTATCTCTGGTGAAGGGGGCCAATACTAAAAGTTTGCCTAGAGCCACCAGGAGTCTAGGTATGGTGCTGTCTACACATCACAGCGATGCATTATGTTGCCATACAGCGCACTATGGTGGCGTAGGGATCGTGTGGGTCTATACTTACGTCACTGTAGCAGTGCACTCCTCCAGTATAGCATGCTGCAACAGTGTTGCAGCGGCAAAATCTAACCCTGCCCGGTGCAGGGCTCAGTAACCACCTGTACTGTGCCATGTTATAGCATTTCCAAAAGGAAATACTAAAGCATGGCGCTGTAGCGACACCACTTTATGGCAACATGTAGACACACCCTTGCTGTCCTCCCACCTGCACAGCTGTGACTTGCCACCACAGGCCTGGAGAGCAGAGGCAGGGCTAGGAGCTGTAGTTGCGAGTTGCCACTAGAGAGCTGGTGAGCCAGGACAGGCTCTGTGGTGGAGGGTGAGAGATCCTGGGATACTAGAGGACTTCAACTTGGGGGGCACATCTGTAGGCATAGGTGACATGTGGGGGGGAAGCAGGGGGGCACATGGTCCCCCTGAGTTTGGCTGTTGCCAAAGCCACAAGCTTCTGCCAGCAGTCCCCGCTTGCCACCACCTCTCCCCCCACCCCCCACACTGCTGACACCTCTGCCGCATCTGCAGGCAGTCCCCGCTTGACAACAACAACATTTGTGTGGTCCCCACTCACTGCTCACCGCCGACTACTAATGGTGTTCCCCGAGTCTTGGGAGGCACCAGTCATTCATGTCTGTAGGCAGTGGTCGAACCTTAATGGAACAGAAGCTGGGAAGTGAAGATCAGAGATAATCCTGCCTAGGAGTGGCAGAGCTTTGAGCTGCATAACAAGTGTTTGAAACCACTTTAAGATATTAATGTGCAGATAATCCAGGGGTTAAGAGCTCCAGAAGATACCCAAAATTACTGTGTGGGCCTCTAGCTGCCAACTCAGGAGTTTCATCCCAATTTTGCCAGCGAAATTTTTAACCCCTGTAAACTTGACTGGGAAAGGGCTCACCAAAGGGTCTCGTTTTAGAAGCTTAGCAATGAACTAGCTTTCATGTCGCGCCAGCTGTCAATACCTGGTCCACACCAGGGAAACTAATGATCCTCTTGGCGAGCCAAATTCTGAGAACTTTTCAAGGAATCCCAGCATTACTGCCACTAACCACCCAGGTGTTGTGCAGTCCTATGGCTTTCATGCCATTGAGCCTGCACTCTGGATCCCAAAACTTAACATTGAAGGTCTGTCAGCCACCAAGCAGAGGCTTTTAGAAGCTGAAGGCCTAGAGTCCTTAAAGTTTCTTCTTAGATTGTGAGAGTGCCCAGGGAAACAAAACCCGGGCTGCTTGCTTCTCTGCTGTCTCTTGTCTTTGGGAGGTGAGGTGGGAAGGGAGAACAGACAAGGTCCAGAAGGAATACATGTCTGCCCACATGCAGGAGTTTACAGAATAAGACTGGAGGTCTGTCTTGTGCTCTGCTTTTTGCATATCCTTTCACAGCATCTGATGAAGTAAACTTGGGTTCACCAAACTTGTGCTTTCTCTACCTACATGTTATTTAGTCTGTAAAGTGGCAGATCTACCCTGCCTTCTGACGTCCAGTGAACAGACACTGAGTCATTCCAGTCAGTTTTGAGCAGGAAAAAAAAAATTCATGAAGTTAAAATATTTTTAACCCCCTCCCCCCACCCCGGCTGGCTTTTTATTCAGCCAGCAAACTGAAAAAAATCAATTATTTTCACAACTCCATTCACTGCAGGTTCCAGGCTGGAAAAAAGCCTGTCTTTGTTTATTCTAAGGATAGTATAGATAATGCAAGTTTTTTTCTTTTCTGGCCTTCCACTGTTCTGACGACCTGCTTCGTCTCTTACTTAGGGAGACCACCTAAGTGACCCAGAAGGCCTTCGGATCTTGCACCATGAAGATTCCAAGCAACATAAAGATTAGGTATTTTGGAAGTTTGCAACTGTATGTACTGGAATTTGCCTGAGGCCAACACATTTCACACAGGCCACCAGATAACTTGTTCACTTGTGCTGGATTTTAACTGCTCTCTATAAAACATTTTTAAACGTGCATTGACTTAAAAAGAATGCTATCCATTGATCAGCAATTCAAATGGCACACTTATTAAATGTTTTGCACAGTTAAGTCAAAATCCAGCACAAGTTAATAGTGAAACAAGAATTTGAAAGTCAAATTTGAAGGTCAAATGCTATTCATGTATCTTGGGAACTTACCTGACCCATTGCTGTGGGTTCTGAGCACTTGAAAAACAATATATAAATCAACATCAATGTTGATAGACAAGAAGCAAGATTATCCACCATTTTTATAGTAGGATACTGTGAGTGAACACAGTCAGAGAGGAAGTCTGGGAAGAGAACAATCAAATATATGTATGCACTAGCATCTGTTTATCTGCGGTATCTTTTGAGAAGTTTCTCTCAGTAAAAAATGAGTTAAACATTTTTCACTGTAAAGAAATCTGTATCTACTTTGATCAAGGGGGATATTATTTTTTCCCCATGCTGCTAACTTGGACTATTTTATTTGACTTGATCTGTCATTTCCGGTTGGTTTTATGCCTGAACAGCTTCAGTGAGTGCCACGGTTCATTTGAAGCCCACATCAAATGTTTCTGGCCCTTCTTGCAGGATTTTCAACTTTATCAAAAATGTTCAGATTTTCTTGTGTGATACTTTAGGGATCACCATACTGGTGATTAAGCACCTTTAAAGAGCTTCCCTTTAAATTATTAAAAAGCTTAAGAATACTCTGTGTCAGATACCCTGAGTGCATCTACACGTACAACTAGTGTGATTCAATAAACTCCAGAGCACTTTAAGCCACAATGAACTACTCCTCGGTGCAGTGTCTACACATGTGCACAGGATAGCAGCAATTTGAGTTGGGGCAGAGCAGAGCCCCAGCCGGATAAGCTGACCGGGCACAATTTATGCCCTTCATAAATTGTCTACATGTGCATTTCAATGCAGTAAAATAATCCACTGTAAGATAGTACTGTCCCAACAGTACTATCATATGGCGGAGTTAATTAGTTCACTGCGTCCCAATACCAACATATGTAGATGGTGATGCTTTACTGCAGAGCTAATTAATTAGTCAACTCCACAGTAAAACACACATATAGATGTACTCCCTATGTGCTAATGGCCTTGATTACTTTCCACAGTGTTTTTTTTTAGTGGCACTTATGGCAATAATAATCTACATGAATTCATTTGGCTGCATACAGAGGTTTATTTTACGTTTTTAACATTACTAGAGTGCACCCATTCTGTTGGATCATCTACTTATTTTATGATTCCAAGTTAAGAAACTCCATCTTCCTTCATTTTTAATTTTAGTGTTTCATAGTTTCATAGTTTCTAGGGTCGGAAGGGACCTGAGAAGATCATCTAGTCCGACTCCCTGCCATGGCAGGAAAGAATACTGGGGTCAAACGACCCCAGCAAGGTGTTCATCTAACCTCTTCTTAAAAACCCCCAGGGTAGGAGCCTGCACCACCTCCCTTGGAAGTTGGTTCCAGACCCTAGCCGCCCTGACCGTGAAATAGCGCCTTCTGATGTCTAACCTAAATCTACCCTCTGCTAGCTT
>NW_017729024.1:18554128-18569278 GCF_001723915.1 Gavialis gangeticus | reverse complement strand
TCTCCTTAATATAGAGTGCCACACCCCCACCTCTCTTTCCTATCCTGTCCCTCCTGTACAGCCTATAGCCCATGACATTCACTGCCCAATCATGTGATGAGTCCCACCGTGTTTCCGTAATCCCCACCATGTCCGGGCTAGTGTCAGCCAGCAGGAGGGTGAGTTCCTCCTGCTTGTTACCCATACTACGAGCATTTGTGTAGAGGCATTTGAGGCCTCCTGTAGGTGCATGTACTGACCCCCTAGTCTCAGCGTTACCCTGACCCCTATCTCTTACCTGTTTATTCGCTTCCCTTGTTAGGGCAAGGAACTTTCCTAGGGGCTTAAATCTTTGGAGTACCGGGAAAATTACAGAATAAGCTGAAAAAGCCTACTCTCCTGAAAAATGTCCTCTAGGTCTTCTAAAATTATTGTAGCAGCTTGCTCTTCTTATATATTTTTCTAAAGAGGCCTAAAACCTCCTTTCTCTTAGTATTCTCAATTCTGCAGCATGTGGACAGTGTCAGTGTAAGCCTAGGCTGGGTGACTTCCTTTGCTTGTCAATTTCTAATTGCTTTGCCAAGAGCTAATTATGGGTGTTTTAGGGTTTTTTTTTCCCACTTAGATTCAAATCGCTTCCTGGTCCCTTGTCACTCAGCCTCTCAAATCTGTAAGATTGAGATAAAGCTGAAGAGTAATTCATAAACCAGACTTTCATCTCCTTTCTGTATTCTGTTTTTTAAACTATTGAGCCATGAGTAATATGTTTTTAACAGAAATTTCAAAATTACACTTGATATAACATGGTTTTATAGTTCCCTTATTTAGTTTGAGTTCACTAAAACAAAAACAGCAACAACCACCCCATCAAGCTCTTTAATACCAACTTTTGTCAGAAATAAAACTGCCTTCCAACTGTCTTCCTTTTTTCTGTAACACATTGCTTATAGATATGGAGTGAAGCACTGTTTACACTTTCTCCAGTTGCCCTCTGCATTTCAGAGAGTTTCAGGTATGATGCGTCTTTTAACTACTTCATTTTGCCACTGAAGGCATTTCTTTAGTTAGTTTTTACTTTTGGCACCATGTCCTGGTTAGTAAACACTAGAGCCAAAGATCGTGACTGATCTGTTTCATTCAGTGTATGTTCGGATGAGCTTTTCTTAAAATGAGCCTCTGCATAACAGAAATGCAATTTCCAAATAGCTTTAACAACACCTTCTTACGGTACAGCTTCCCACCTACTAAAATTTGAACTTTGATGGTTTATTTTCTCCTTTGATTTCAGGGCTAGGCCTACCAATAGTTTAGTTTGCTTATATTCCAGATCTGGGATATTCTCTGGTCCATAGCTTCCTGAAGGTTTTCTCAATAATTTCTTCTTCACTCCCCTCTTATCCTGCCCCAACAAACCTCCAAGTTAACTCCTTGTAGTTGGGTAGGAGTTAAATAATACTATCATGTGTACCTTAGTTTCACACACAACCTTTACTATTTGCTTTGATGAGGTTTATTTTAATTTGTTGCTTCTTATATTGACACACAAGGCAGCAAGGAAAAATCCTGGATAGTGTTTTAATATAATTTTAAAAATGAATTTCTCCACTGAGAAGTCTAGAAATGTGTAAATATTTGTACTTCTGACAATCATGACATTTTGACAGTCACCCAGGACTGAGGGACTGATCCACAGTCTTTTCATAGACTTTGAAAAGCAATAAAGCAGGCTTCATGATCTTAAAACTGAATTTCTTCAAAGTACTTTCACACCTCCATTTGCAAGCCCCCAGGATAGTCAACAGGCATGATGGACAACAGACACTCCCAGTTTCTTTCTTCAGAGTTCAGTCTTCAATTGTTTACAAGGAAAATTCCCTTTTTTCCAGAAATAGCCATTTTTGAAGGCAGTGTGCATGGATTAAGAGTCAGTCTGTCTTTATTCCAACATTTACCTCTGATTTCTCTGGCCATATCTTCATGCTTCTGCATCTTCTGTTCCTCTGCCTAAGCCCTTGGGAGAAGGAACAATCTCTCAGGTCTGTACAGTGCTTAGTGTACAACAAGTTGTACAGCACCTCTATTTCAGTTAAGATCTCTAGATGCTACTGAAACAAAGCACAGCAGTTTCCACCCAATCTACTTTCTAATTTTAGAGTTCCTCCAGTAAACAAGACTGGAACCTGCGACTTAGGTTGGTGACCTCTTTAGAGTATTTTAGCCACTCATTTTATTTTAGAGATATGCTTATTGCTTATATCATGATCTCCCATTGTTACACTGACCAGATCCGAGCTTGCTTAGCTTGTAAAATCAGATGAGCCCGAGATATTCAGATGCGGGTTATATTGCTATCTTAATTATAATTAAGGTTATAAAAAGAAGCTACTGCACATGGACAGTACATTTTCTTTTCATAATATTTTCTAAAAAGTAAGTACTTTGTGCATTGGGGAATTGTTCACATCATTCACGTTTCACTACAAGTGAATGCACCAATTCAATGAACTTCAGTATATACATGTCTTGAAACAAAAAAAGGAAGATGCATATACTAAGTCTGCTTATCATTATCTCTGGAACACTAAGAGAATTCTCTTTACACTGGCATTGCCTCTTTGAAAGAAATTATTCATCCTTTTGTCACAGCCTGCCATGTATAGTGAGACTCAACAATCTTTGAACATGCAAAGTTTCTAGTTTAATCTGTCTTGAGTTTTTAGTTGCACAAAGTGCAAGATATTTCCATTCCCAATGCTTTATGGTTTTAAAAGCAGTGTCATGTGACACAGCATCAGAAAACAGGCAGATAAGTGTCTGTGAACACAAAAATCCCACATTAACTAAATTCCAAAACAGTGCTTCTCTTCCTCCTGTAATGTTATCTCCTTTTTTGATGACACATAAAGAGGAGGTGGGATATTAAGGTGACAGCTTCAGTGCTGAGAGAGGCAGTTAGCTGTGTTCTTAAACAACAAAACCTGAAAAAAATAACTTGAGCGTGAGATTACAGAACAAGAAATCACCCACAGACTGTGTTGTGTTAAGTATGGTCTCAATAGAGACTGTGGATTTGTAGCCCATTACCTGGAATAATTTTCATAATCCCATGTCCCTTAGTAAGATAACTACTTTGTTTATCCTCTTACATCTCTTCAACCCACTTACCCCTCTTTCAGCAGTGTCACCTTCTTTCCTTTTCTTTTCCCTATCCTTCATCTGTAAATGACTTTATTCCCTTTTATTTAGCACCCCAGTCTCTGTACTTACCTTCTATCAGCAGAAGTTCATAGAATCTAATGAAATAAACTGTAGTCTACAAAAAAGCTGATGCCTCTCTTAAGGAGTTAGTCTATAAAGGGGGTCACCCTGCCCTGCCTTCTTCCTAACATCGGTAACAATTTGCCTCCAAAACCCACTTTCACTGTCTAAACAGAACAGGTACATTATGAAGCCTATTCTGTTATGTGACTGAATGTTTTAGTGGGTTTAAAATTAAAGCAAAATAAGCTTCCCCATCTCTAATAAAAAGAGTGAGAGCACAAAGGAGAAAGGCATGGAGACTCTGGTGTGGGAGTACCCATTTAATTCCAGCTGTCATAATTCCTTGTCTAGTTGGGATTCTAAGTAGGAAAGAAATTCAGATTTATGGCAAAGGTATAATAGTGGCTCTGGGACAAGGATTCAATCAATTATGGTGGACAAGTACTATTGGGTAGTTATGCAGATGACACCAAGATTTGGGGTGAGGTGGGCATGCTAGAAGGGAAGGACAGATTACAGCAGGACCTGGACAGGTTACAGGGGTGGGCAAATGAAAATAGGATGGGATTCAATACTGACAAGTGCGGGGTGCTGCACTTAGGCAGTAGGAACCAGCAGCATACCTGTAGGCTGGGGAACTCCCTTCTTGAAAGCATGGTGGCAGAAAGAGATCTTGGAGTCATTACTGACTCCAAGATGAACATGGGATGACAATGGAAGGACATGGTCAGTAGGGCTAACTGTACCTTGTCATTCTTCCACAGGTACATCACAAGCAGGGCCAAGGAGTTGATCTGGTCAGGCCGCAGTTGGAGTACTGCATCCAGTTCTGGGTGCCACACTTCAGGAGGGATGTGGACAGCACTGAGGGTCCGGAGGACGGCCACTCGCATGATCTGGGGACAGCAGGGCAGACCCTATGAGGAGAGGCTATGGGGGCTGAACCCTGTTCAGCCTTCTCAAGAGAAGGCTGAGAGGGGACCTGGTGGCCTCCATCTATAAACTTACTAGAGGGGACCAGTGGGGATTGGGAGAGACCTTGTTCCCCTGAGCACCTCCTGGAGTAACAAGAATAATGGCCATAAGTTGGTAGAGAGTAGGTTTAGACTAGACATTAGAAGGCACTACTTCACGGTCAGGGCGGCTAGGATCTGGAACCAACTTCCAAGGGAAGTGATGCTGGCTCCTACCTTGGGGGTCTTTAAGAGGAGGCTTGACGTTTATCTAGCTGGGGTCATTTGAGCCCAGTTTTCTCTCCTGCCCAGGGTAGGGGGTCAGACTAGAAGTTCTACAAAGTCCCTTCCAACCCTACATCTATGAATCTATGAATCTATGCATATATAGTGTACATGCACCGCACTTCTGAATATTGCCCCCTAAAGAACTCCACTATTTCTTAAGTAGCAAATACTGAGTTAAACATTAATGTGTCACTGCTTTATGTGAAAAGGACATATTATAGGTTGGTTTGGGATCTTGTAGACAAAATAGATTATTTTGAATTTTCCTTCTCATTCTACCACATGACTGATGGGAATCAGAGATGGCAATCTGGCATCTGGTGCACAGATTTTGTTCAGCCTATAAAGCTGAAGGCAGTTAGTGATGTTTGCAATCCAGCTATTTTCAAATGAATCAAAGTCTATTGACTTCAGGACTGTGGGGACTGAAGAGCAGTGTACAAGGTTACATGCTTGAAGAAATTCCACATTGTGGACAGGTGAATAGCTATTGAAACCTTCCTACAGATTACTGAATCGCTCTGTAGTCTATAAAGTGGCAGTCTGCCTCATTTCAGAATCTTACCCTATCCTCAGTATCATACATTCCCAACTCAATTAATTTTTACTTTTAAAAATTTACCAGCACCTGGCCCATAAGACTGAGAAAGGCAAAAAAAAAAAAAAAAGGGACAAAAACAATTATGCAGAGAGTAGACTTTCTCCTCCTACTTGTATATGAGCCATTTGGTTTCCTGGGACGATGGATGTACATCTTGTATCAGTCTCACATTCTGCACTAGAAGATAAAAGAATGCCTGCAAATATTTAAGTGTCTACTGTTTGAATCCACTGGTCTAGAGTATCAGAGAGTACACACACATAGACTGCATCCAGACGAGTGCGGCTGTGCAGTACGTGGTGCTGCAGACATGTCTGTGGCACCACATACTGCACATTCAGCTGTTCTCTGCACTGCAAGGTGGCAGCACAAGGGAGTTCTTTGATCCTTGGAGATCCCAGGTTCAAAAAAACCTGTGCAAAAAAAAGAAGAGGGGTGAGGAAATGGTGCACACAGGGGCAGCGTGTGCCACCCAAAACTAAAGCCTGGCCAATTGGGGCCACAATTCGGCTGTCAGCCAGGCTCCAAGCAGTAGGATCACTACAGCTGCAGCCCAAAGAGGCCCCTAGGACCCCAGGTAAGGCTGCTGGGGCCAACCCAGTGTTGGCTCCAGCCTCCTCTTCCCCTCCCTGGGTAATCTAGATGCGTGGCACAGGCATTCTCCAGGAACAAGTAGCAGTGGCACAACAAAGATCCATGCTCGTGTGGATGTGGCCATACAATCTAGCGTAGGATGCAAAGAGAAGGCTTCTAAAAGGCAGATTTCAGAAGGTTTCACAGTCAGATTTAAATAGAAGGTCATTTGGCTGACTCTGTACCACGAGTGTTGTTCAGTCCTGCTCTTGTACCGTCTCTGTCCTTTGTGCAATTTTGGTCCTGGCATTAACTCATTGCCCCCTCCCATATTGAAGAGGTGCAAAGCTGTGTTCTTCCCAGTTTCACATACTTGATACATCCTTCTTGCAAGCTGATGTTTTGTGCAGAACTGAGAAACAAGCTGTCTATGTAATGGATTGTCCCTGTGCAGTAGTTGCTATTTAAATCAGAGAATGTTTGATTCTGTACCAGCTCTAGAACTTTTTCAAAGGAGGTGACACTTAAAATCATCTCCTTGTTCACTACTCCATGCATTTCCTACAGCCATTATTATACAAAGGTGAGAAGAAGCAGAAACATATGTAAGTGGAGAACTTGGTACTGGTATAGATATAGATATAGATATAGATATAGATATATGTATATTAGTACCAAGTTCCCCATTTATCTGCTGCTCCATGTATTAGTACCAAGTTTCTCCACTTATCTGCAGCTTCTTTTGCTCTATCTTTAGGGTACATTTGGCTCAGTCTTCCTTGCCTCCTGTTCCGAAGGCTACAGCACACTTGATCATAGTTAAAGTTGTCCCTCTCAGGTGCTTCAAGAGAGGTAGACTTCTTAATGCATTTTAGTTCCTTCTTGGCAAGACAAAGGGGCTGTAAGAGGATTCTTATGGAAAGAGAAGGCATGCAAGAATTGAAACTTTCTGGGATGGCAGATCTGCCTCTTGTATCAGTCTCACATTCTGCACTAGGAGATAAAAGCAGAATGCCTGCAAACATTTAACAGACAACAGTTTGAATCCACTGGTCTAGAGAGTATCAGGCAGTCAGCACACATGCAGGCTGGCACAGGATTCCAAGACAGATTTTTAGAGACAGACTTTAATTCCACGTGGCCCAGTTTAACTGTGGGGTAACACCACTGAAGCCAGTGAAATTGCAACTGTACCGAAAGTGGAGAAGAGTTTTAGTAGGATATTTTTTTATTGAGTATTGTTTAAAATAGTGTACAAAATAAGGGGTTTGAAAACAAGTTTTTGAAAAACATAGCATTTGAAGTTTTTGAATAAATATATAATTTTAGAACCTCCTAAAACTGTTTTCATCTTACCATACATACATTTAAAATACTTGAACTGTAAACCTACAATTCTCTAGGCAGCAGAAGCTTTTCCTTAAGTGTTCTGTTAGGTGAATGTAACAAATAATGAGAAGAGGTTTTTAAAGCATTTTATTTTGAGGGAGGAGACTCAGAAGATGATTTTTAAAAGTCTTTTGTCTTGGTTTCAGCAGTTATATTAGTATAGTTTTAACAGCTCATTCATGCTGTACTCCAGAATGCAGGAGAGGAACAACTAAATTACAATAAAGTATTTAATGGAGTTGTGCCATCTGCATTTTAGTCTTAAGTGCAAACAGAGCTAAAGGATCTTATGATTTCAAAATAAGGAGCATTATTAGAATCTAGAAGACTTTCAAGAATTCATCTCTCATTTTGAAATATATTTCATATCAACATACAAATCATATAATATCTGTAAGTTTTATTGGAAAGTAGTACTTGGATCAAGCAGATAAAAGCTGTCCAGATTTCCAGATACTTAAACAGATTTCTACTCAAAGAGACAGAAAACCCAAACACGGGTATTTTCTTCTTGCTCTCTGATGAACTGACAACCTTTCATTACAATTTGTAGACTATAACCCATTGAATAGAAATATTGATGCACAGAATTGTGGGAGTACCATCATGCCACTATGGCAGACTGAAAGAGCTGTCTTATTTCAGTGTGTGCTGATTTTTCCCTTTACCTTGTCATGTTAAATTACATGTAAGATGTTTCTTTTGAGGCGGTGCCTAGAATGTGTGTGCAAGAAAGAAAAATACCATTTTGTAATGGGAACATACAGGTGTTGACTCAAATTTATCTCAAGAAGAGTTTCTTGGGTCCAGGGTGGAATTTTTAGCCAAAGACAGAGATGGGAACAGATTATCCCCAGAGTAGTCTGCATTCTGCTTGTCAGACCACTTACCTGGGAACCAGGATGCAGAGAGAAGTAGAGGTTCAACTCAAATTTGGCCCTCCTACAACTATGTCAAATATCTTGTCCACTAGGCTATTTGAAATATTTGAATGGGTCGCTTTTGTTTTCTTGAAATCTTTGAGGGGGTCTTGATTATGTCCTAATGTGGAATGGAAACATTTTTGCTACCTTAAATTTTTTGCTAGAAAGAAAAATCTCTTCCTATGAAGCCTCACTTATGCTTGCATATTGAGAGTCTGGTTAACTAACCTCTGTGCAAACATAGCAATGCAACTTCCTGATCCAAACAACTTAGTGTAAGATACAAGGTATGAGGAGTGTAAGACTACCTCTAGATTTTCCTAAAATAATAACTTTTTTTTCCCAAAAAAATATTTTTAGTGAATTTTATTTCCTTTTGTCATCCCCGTGGTGGGATGGGTTG
Organism: Gavialis gangeticus; assembly: GCF_001723915.1. Taxonomy (NCBI): domain Eukaryota; kingdom Metazoa; phylum Chordata; order Crocodylia; family Gavialidae; genus Gavialis; species Gavialis gangeticus. The sequence goes on along the minus strand of NW_017729024.1, from coordinate 18,560,908 downwards.
GGAGTAACCATGGAAAATGTAAAGACATTTAGAAACTATTGATGAAAAAATACATGAATGCAAACAAAAAGAAATAAGAGGGGCTAGTAGCAAAAGAGGAGTGCTTTGATCTCTGGTTAGGAACACATTTTAGCAGTGCTTAAAAAAACTAAAATAAATTAATAATGCATAAAATTAGAGGTATTAGGTTTAAATAATAAAGGCTTTAGTACTGAAGTGCAGATAATCAGTGCTTACTAGACTCAATCAATAGTTAGTAGTTAGTATTCTGGCTGGGCCCTAAGTTCTTGGTAGTCAATTTGCAGCTCATTTTCAATATTACCATTTTGCATTTCCATCCATTTAAAAAATGTAGTTCATTATTTTAAAATGGTCTCTCCTCCATATGTTTTTACTTTGTTTCCAGATTGTTTTTCTAAAATGTTATTTTCAAATTAAATTTAAGTCACTAGGACAAGCTGATTATGAATGGCTTTGTTATGAACCTAAGAACAATTCCTGTAATTCATCCTAACAACACTAATCAAATTAGTTACCAGTATCTGAAGTTTCACAAATTAGAACATAAGGTCATTTATCTTTTGGGAATTGCTTTCAATTAATCATTGTTACTGTTCTTTGTGCTGGCATTTTTGGTAGAAGGTACGATGCATCTGTTTTGTAAATTTTATGACAAAAAATTATTTAGCACCATTTTCTCCACAGTCTAAATAAATAAAACAAGATGTATAGAGAGAGTTCAGTTAGCAACACTGCCTAGTGACCTACTTTCACAAGATATTCATGACTAATGGTTTGACGAAATGGTTTTCAAACATATACATTATCTTATCAGGTAGCCATCATTTTCTTTTTTGCTGTCTGACAAAGCAATTTTCCTCCCATTTGCAATTTCCTTGACAGTTCCTTCAGACTATATTGATTTAAAAAAATATATCTTGTAGGTTGTTTACAGAAAAAGCATTTGCAGCATTTCTAACCTTTCTAAACCTATAGCGTAATTTTTAAACATACTTACACTGTTGATAGGTAGGAAGAGCTGCAAGATCTTGTGAACAAAAACAGGGGAAAGGATATTTGCATAACAAGGTGTCAAAATCCCCACTCTCATTTCAAGCATAGAACATTATTCTTTGCTTAGAAATAAAATAGCTGACAGTGATAATAGAGAACCAATGACTGAGCTCCCCTTTGGAGCATGTGCTAATTCTATAAAGTCATAAGCCTGGTTCTTCGCTACCCTATGCAGATATTAGTGGATGCTCATACTGTAAAGTATATATAAAATGCTACCACTCATTTAATGCTTACAGTACCTTTGACTCAACAAGTTGAAGGGACGACACAAATACAAATACTTAAAAATCAGGTGTCTTGAAGTATATGATCCTTGTCTATTCCTTTGAGAAAATTCCATGAAAAGGCTCTTGGTATATAAAAGTAGCAGTTACTAGCCTAGGGAGTGATATGTTATTGTGTTAAATGATCTTTTTTCCAGGACATGAAGAGTGAAATCCTTAGTAGTTATGTTTTATATAGGCTAGACTCCAAGTTTTTAATTTCTTGCCTGTCAGTTTGGGCAGTCATCATGAATCTATTCCTCATAAATTTACCATCAATTTGAATGTGGCTGACAAAAATACCATTAAGAGAAAGAGAAAACCATGCTCAATTAATAACCGAATAATTTGCAGAGAAACGGCACAAAGGTAATGAATCAATAATATATAGATAGTTTCAAATGCATACTTACTGGAACTTACAACTTCTACTGTTTCCACTTTGCTACATCTCCATGGCTCATCATTCCTCAATAGTTATGTAAAAATAAATTGTTCTTTCAACTATTTAGCTTTTCTTTACAGTCATTGACAAAGATTGTATAACTGCTTACTTGTGTATTCTTAAAAGCAGCCATCATATCATCCAAGCCTAAATATAGATGCAGCAGTATTGATAGCATGACACCAAGCACTTGCTACTATAGCTAAGGCAAACAATACTTGCAGGTTCTCAACAGCATCAAAAATCCATGGAATACTGGCTAGTGGTCTGTATAATAGTTTAATACTTTTTCGTCACAGCTGAGATGCTTATAGTTTATTCGTTCTCATTGCATGGTCTTCTGATTGGCACTTCTTCCCCTCTTGAGATAGTATTGTTCATATTAATGAAACAAACCCCCCCCAACAAACAAAAACAGAGCCTCACAGCTGAGAAGTAATTACCAAACAGCTGATTAGACACTCTGGGGTTTCCTGCTCTCTTAAAAGTACTGCAGCTGTTCTATAATTAACTCTCTGGCATTTATTTAAATGTTTCTCTTGTACTTGTATTTTGTTCAACAGCTGCTTTTTCTGGTATGATTTGATATTTGTGCAAGTGAATTGGCATGTAGTCCATATATTTTCTCAGTTTCTTATTTATCAAGAGAGAATTCATAGGATGCAGTGTTTACATTTAGTCAGTTCTCATCTGTTGTGGCTATTTCATTCATGACTGAAAGCTTGTGACAGTCATGAAAGTTATACCAAAAAGTATGAACAACCTTATACTGGGTGCTTCTACATGAGATGCTTTACTGTGCACTAGCCAGGGCCAGGAACCCTGCCCCAGCCCTAGCCCTGGGTCCCCCACCACCCAGCCCCATCGCCTGGGCCTTGGCCTACTGCTCACCCTGGCTCCATGCAGGCATAGAGCTGTAGTTGCTTGCAGTGGGGTCAGGACCACATACTGGTACTACTGGCCCAGGACACTGGCTGCTGGAGGGGGAGCCACCTGTGCTGGGGGACCACTGGCTGCTGTTACCCCTGGACAAGCCCCCTACCTGCTGGGCTTGCTATGGTATAGTATGGTATTGCCATGGAGGAATGGCTAGAGGCCTGGGTGCTGACCAGCTGCCCCCACCCCACAGCCACCAACACCAGGAGGGCATGCACAGAACCACAGCACTTCACTTGTAAATAGTTTGCATAGGGAAGAGGCTGTTTTATTGCTGGGTTGGGGGGTGGTGGAGGAACTCTGTTGTTGAGGAGGGAGGGTAGCCTGCTTGATGTAAGGGGAATAAAAACTGTTATTCTTTTGAGACATGTATGCAGTGAGCACTGTGCGCAGTGGGGTAGAGGTCCAGAGGTGGTTGTCCAGGTGGGCTACAGCGGGGAGTGCAGGAGGAGGTGGTGATCAGCACCTCTCACACCCGGTGCTCTGGCCCCTGCTGACAGGTGTGTGGCTCACCCAGGGTCTTCTCAGGGAGGTCCCACTGCTGTTGCTGCTGCCACAGCTGGTGCTCCCACACCCAGGCATCCTCTGCTCACCACACCTTCACCACCCAGGCCTCATGAAACAGCTCCTCCTAGGCCTCACAGATGTTATGCAGTATTCAGGCTGCAACAATGATGGGGGAGATGTTGTCCTCGGTGAACTTCATGTGGGTGGTGAGGGTGCGCCAAAGGTGGCCAAAGGTGCACTCCACCAAGGCGTGGGTCCAGCTTGGGAACAGATTAAAGGGGGCCTGGTAGGGATCCAGCTGGCTGGTGTATAGCCATATGAGCTAGGGCAGGAGTGCATAGGCAGCAGGCCCCAATGAGGATGGGCAGGACCACCATGGTGCCCAGCTGCAGGTCCAGCTCTCCTGATGCAAATTGCCCACTCTGCACCATGGATGGCAGGACCATTTGCAAAATGTGGGCATCGTGGGCACTGTGCGCCCAGCTGGCACTCACATTTATGAAGGCACCATGGTGGTCAACGATTGCCTGGAGCATGATGGAGTGAAAGGCCATCTGGCTGTATTAGGGGCAGTCACAATGGGGTGGGTAGGTGACAAGGATGTGGGTCCTCTCCAGGGCTCTAATGCACTGGGGGAATCCCAAAGCATGGAACCCTGACACCACCACCAGGGAGTCATGCACCTGCACCAGTGTGTGCCCCATCATGTCCTGGAGAGTGTTGCACACCTCTTGGATGGCCTCCCTGGAAGTGGCCTTGCCCACTCCAAAGAGATGGCCCACATAGTGGAGGCTTGTGGGTGTGGCCAGCTTGAGCAGGACAAGAGCCAGCCAGGTGTCTGCAGGGAGTGGCGGCCACATGGCAGTGTCCTGCCACTCCAGGTGTGGCCAGGTGTGGCCAGAGCTGTTCCAGGAGGTCCCGGCAGGTGGCGCAGGTCACCTGGAATACCTCCAGCCACTGCTCATCATCCCAGGTCTGCTGGACAATACACAGCCACCAGTCCTGCCTGGACAGAGAGGCCCAGAGGCAGAGGGGCTAGAGGCCCAGGAGAGCAAGGGTGGCCCTGGCAGTGGAGTCCAGCCACCCATTGTTGGCATCCCTGCCAGCATCCAGCCAGCAGAAGAGGGTCTGGACAGCCGCAGTGTGGCTGGGCAGGCAGTCACTGTGCATGGGGAATCCAGTAGGACCCAGATGACCATGGGCCAGCCAGCAGTCAGCATGGTGGGCCAGCAGGGCCAGCACAGTGGCTAGCAGCAGCCCAGGGCACTGGTCATCACTGCCAAATGCAGGGACTGGAGCAGCTGTCTTGCAGGGAGGCAGAGGCAGTGACAACAGAGCTGCTGTGTGCTGCCCCTGGATTGTGCACAGTGCTCCTGGCCAGGGAAGTGGCTGACCAGGGAACAGAGAGTGAGGTTGGCTTTTCAAGATGGCTGCCAGCTGCTGGCAACTGCAGCCAGAGCTTTGAGCTGCCCCTGGTGGCAGCTGGGGCCCATTGCAGAGCCACAGGGAATGGGAGCAGTTTGCTGTTAAGAGCAGCAAATCTGTTTCTATGTCTCTGCATGTGTAGATGCCTGCCTGGGAGCATTTACTTGCACTTAGTTTACTGGCATGTAAACTGATCTTGGCACAAATGCATGTGTAGATGTACCAGCTGTGTATTTTGTTTGTGCTACAGCATTTCTCTGAGAACTTTCTGAAAGTTTTTCAGTAGGTTTTCAAAGTGTACTGATAAAATGTGTAGCTCCTAGCCTGTAAAGTCAGACATGGGCAACTGGTGCCACCTTAGTCAGGGGAGGCACATGCCCCTCACAGCAACCAGTCAGCAACCAGGGACGATGGGGTGGAGGGTTGCGCCAACCAGAAAGTGGCCACAGTGCTCCCAGAAGTGGTCACGATGCTCCTGGAAGTGGCCACAGCACTTCATCTGGTGCTCCCATTCCCTGGCCGGCACTGAGAGCAGGGGCACCAGTGCTCCCACCTGCCCCTCTTGCCCGTTGCCTAACCAGGGAGCACGGCCTGTCAAGGGGTACACCAGCACTCTCAGGGGGTGCATATGCACCCCTGTGCACCCCCTACTCATTGCCACTGAAGCCAGAAATGCTGGCTCCTTCATAAACAACATCCATCTGCACATGCAGAAGATGAGAACTTTTGAAGTTTCTGAAAATTATCTTAGGCCTTGCTCCTCTCAGCATATGTTTCATTTTATGCACTGTGAATAGTTCTGCTGAGGTATGGTAAATGCCTAGAGCTACTTATCTCAGATTGTTCTGATGCCCATAATACTTGGAACACAGCTGTGACTTGAACACCCTCCTGATGCAAAAAGCATGCCTAAGGCTAAATGCATGAAAGACAGTATAAGAATTCATGGGTAGGGGATCCCCCTAAATTCTCATAAATAGACTTCAGTAGAAACCTGAAGCAGGGGCTATGGGAGTTGGTCCCTCCGGACTTCTTCCCTGGTGTCTTACATTAACCAAAATGTTTCTTGATTAGGAAGCATTCAAGTAGTACTAATTAGTTAGCGTTTAGCTGGGTTGCCAATCTGACTGCTTTTAGAGAAAAGAAAAGCTCTTTTCCTTGTACAGCTTCTCCACAGAAGACAAAATCCTTGGTACTTAGTACTAAGTTTTCCTTTGCTCTGTGTGAAGAAAAGTATGATCTACTTGGTCCTCTACTGATCAGCTTTAAGCATCATAGATAGCAATATAACATACATCCTCCAAGGGCACATAATAAATAGTAATGACTAATTTTAAAGAATATTCTCTCTCAGACGTTTTTAGAGCTTCTTTTTAAAGTTGAATTCCTACCTAATGGGATAGTCCTTTTGAATTAGCTCGTGTCTGGTCCAGTGGGGTAGCAAAGGCAAGGTTGTGGATTCTGTTTTAAGCATACAAACAGCCCTGCTTAATTTTCCCTACTCCCCATATTTTGTTTCCTTTCCAGTGGTGAGATATCATGGCAATTGTTGTGCTCTCAGCCAGTGGGGCTAAAGCATAAGGAATAGTCTAGTAAGGAATACACATGCATTTTTTTTAAAAGCCTCAATTTTACAAGAAATGAATTAACCATATAGCCTTGAATGTCTCTACTAAACATCTTCTGAGTTTAGGTTAAAAATAATTATATTTAGGCTACTGCTAACACATTGAAATATGAATGAAGTTCATTGTAATAAGATGTGGATCTGTTATACTTTGTGGGAGACCATATTTTTACAGAGGAAAGTTCTGACAGGTATGTGTATTTTTTATATATAACCATACCCATGTGATTAATATATCCCAAGCCACTGAATTCCATGTTTTTCCAATATTACTGTCAGAGACTAGACAACTTGGCTCCTAACCACAATTGAAAATGTATGAACAAAGCAATAAGTATCTTGTATATTTAGGACTGTTCTATCTATGGGGGGAAAATTCAAAAAGTCTATCTTGACAAGATTACAACTGGTACCAGGTGAAACATTCTGCTTCTTTTTTCTTGTAACCCTTTTTAAACAGAAATCTTAGAACAATTAAAGGGCAAAAATAACTTATATAA
>NW_017729024.1:18543989-18549128 GCF_001723915.1 Gavialis gangeticus | reverse complement strand
TATCTATGGGGGGAAAATTCAAAAAGTCTATCTTGACAAGATTACAACTGGTACCAGGTGAAACATTCTGCTTCTTTTTTCTTGTAACCCTTTTTAAACAGAAATCTTAGAACAATTAAAGGGCAAAAATAACTTATATAAAGAAAGTGATTAGAGATGAGTTGCTTTAGTTTGTGATTTTTATGGCTCTCTTTCAAGACTAATGAATGACATACACCCTCCTTACCTCCTCCCCCCCCCCCAAAAAAAAAGAACTGAGCTCTAAGACAGTTGGTGCCAGTAGTAATACAACTATTTCAAAGTCCAGTATTAAAACTGTATCTGAGAAAGGAATGATGGGTCTTATACCTAGTTACTACCTCTCCTTTCAAAATGTGTTGCATGCATGTGGTGGGGGGGAGCAACTTTTGTTAATTCCTTATGCTAAATCTGCAGCTTCATTGGGAGAGTATCTAGATTAGATTTTGGTAGATAATTCTTTGTTGGCTAGTCTACTTTGAGAGACTTTTATAGCTTAAGAGGAAAATTGTGAATAGTAGATAAGTAAAAAACATAACCCACTTTCATTGCTTAGGCTGAGGAACAATGAACTACCTTGGCTGTGAGCATTAAACATTGACAGCTGCTATGCAATCAAGGAACAAAGGACAGAAAAAGCTTTGATGCATTACATCTTATTAATGTAGATGAGTCATGCTACTGTCTGAATTGTTATCTTTCAGACATACAGTAATTATTTCATGATAACATTTTATTTGAGCCAAACCTTATGATTTTATATTTCTCTTTTGGTCCATCCTCCAGCCTTTCCTCTGTAGGAGCTCTCCCTTATTCCTGTGGTGAAATTTTCAAAGGAATAGAACACTGTCTCATAAGCAGCCCAATGTTTTCTTCCACAGAATGATGCCTATGTTCAAAAAACCTATGCTGACAGGCTGAAAATTAAGACTGACAAACAACTCCAAAGCATGCGTGACTGCACAGAGTTTGGTCTTGCCTGAAGCCAGGGATGCTGAAAAGAAACTTTGAGTGGAACCTTGATCTCTCCACCTGATCCCAAAAGGTCCAAGATTAGTCACCATAACCAATTAGCTGTTTTCCAATTTGCCCATTTTCTCTTTACTTCCACACTTCGGGGTTCACTGCCATTCAGCTGATTTTAGGTCTGCTGCAACATACCCTAAATACCATTACAGGACACTGTGGGTGCATCTACGTGGGTGCATCTACACATGATGCTATGTCGTCATAACAGCACGGTACAATGTAGCGCGTTGTTGGAGCTCACAAACCACGACACTGCAGCTACATCACCAAAACAACATGCTCCCTCCTGGCACATTGCTACGGTGATGCAGTGGCCAGAAATAACCATGTGCTGCTGGCATGATGCAGTACGGGCTCTTACTGCGCCATCATTTAGTACTTCCTTTTGGAAGTACTAAATGATGGTGCAGTAACAACAGCGCCGTAGGGGCACATATAGACAAGCCCTGTGATACTTAACAGAACTTCTATTGACATGTCCATTAGTTGAGACTGTAATACAGTATTTTTTTAATATACTTGGAAGTTCTAGCTTCAAATGCTCTTATGGAGCATATAAACCACTGAAACTTGTGTTGCTTGCAGACCTTTTGCACATAAATATGTTTCAAACCATTTAGTTTCATTAGGCTCATCATGCCATCTATTTACTTCCCTTAGGCTCTCTCTTGATTGTCTAGAAATTAACTCTCCTTCAGGAGATTCAGTATTTATAGTTTATTTATTCTTTGATTTGGCTTACACCTGCCACATAAACAAAGAGAAAAATTGGCCACTTTTATGGGCAAACTATGTAATCAAAGGTGAACATCTGGAAAAAATAAGGTAACTAAGTAAGGCTGCTTATTTATATGATTAATTAAACCCAAACAAAAAGCAGCTTAAAGAAGTCAAGAGTCTAAGTTCTTTGGACCAGAGGAGCAACACTGACTCTGTAGAAGACATTAAAAGATTATGGAAGCTTTTAATACTAATTAATTAATGCAACCTGGAGCCCATAGATAAGGAAAAAAAATGAGAACTTTTCTTAAACATATCTACAGGATAACTTATCTGCTCTTTACTATTCCGACTTTGAATAATTCATTTTGAATCACATACATTTCCAGACACCTGCAGTGCTCCCATTTGGATCACGATAGAATACTCTGGGCTCTAAAAAACTCAGTGCTCTCAGATAAAGAAATGTCATGTGCCTCCTACGTCAAAATCAAATGATACATTAATTCTTTGGACTAATTCAAACAAAGGGTCTGAGATAAAATCTTCTGAGTAGTGCTTTTCTGTCTGCTACTCCCATGAGTTATGGTTTTAAGATCAGGCCCACTGGATGCATGCTGAACACTGAAGGCCTATCTAGTGCTAATTTATTTTATTTCAGGTTAATACACAAACACTATTGATAGGCCACATGTGCAACTGTATTGTGCAACCAAATGCTAAGTATATTCAAGTTTTGCTCTCTTTGAGAAGCCCATAATAAATCTTGAATAACTGAAACTGAAATAAATGATATTTTACAAACTGGATTTGTAGGGAAACATGGGACAAAACCTGTTTCTTTCTCCTCTAGTGAAAAAAGCCCCATAATAACGTCATTGTATTGATTCAGGATTTTGGCCACTTCCTGAATAGGTAAAAGTATGGTTGGGAGGTAAGATATATGCTGAAGCATCTGATGTTAAATAGAATTTCTTCCCTTCCCCCTTGCTGCTGCACAGAGAGATTTTAGTACAATAAATACTATTTTTGTTCCAACTTTGGAATAATCTCTAGGGATCAGTTTTACACACACTCTGCTGTCTAAGGAGAATTCTTTTCCCTGAGGAGACTTCCAGTGCTGGGATGAATTGTTTGGACTGACAGTGCATGAGAACATACACTTGTGTATGATCAGTCACACAAGACATTTCAGTCCCAATTCAACAAGAAAGTCAATAGCTCCATTAATGTCAATGGGATGTTCAGATAAATAAAGTCAGGCACTGGCATAAGTACCTCGCTGAATCAGGGTATGGAATACCTGATGAACAGGGATCCTAGTTTCCTCTGTTTGGCAGCAGTAAGGGGCACAACTTAATTTTGGAATTAAGACATGAAGGAGATACTGAAAGGCATAAATAGTGGTTATGTTCTCTTAAGGAAGAAGAATAATCTTGTGGGTAGAAGTGGGAACTTCCTGTATAAAATTTCCTGAGTGACTGCAAGCAAATCTCCTGACCTCAGCTCCATGGGGTATTTTAGGTGCCCAACCACTCCTCTAGGAGCCCAAGTCCACCATCTAAGCATCACTAACATTTTCAAAGCCACTGCTCACCTAGTGCGTAACCCAGGTACTTAATTCCAGGAGAGGATTTGTGGTCAGTACAGGAAGGTACTTAACCCTTTGAAATCAGGAAGGGTATGAAATCTTTTGCTTAGACATAAAAACTCTTTCCCCCTCCCAGCTCCTCTTAATCAAAATTTTACTTGACTGTCTCAGACTATTCCATGATCAACTGATTGGCTTCTGAAATCCATTTCAGAGGAACCTAATTCTCCCCATGCATTGTACAGAGAACCTCACAACTGAACTTGAGCAGAAGATTCCATGAATCAGCAGGATGCTAGGTGTTGCAAGACTTAAACAGAGTAACCCATAATAACAACACTGAGGAACCGGAAATGATCCTCTTTGCACCTCAGCTTCTCATATATAAAACAGCAATAACCATATTTCCATCCTTCATATTCTAGCTGTTCTAGAAAAAAAAATCATGGAAGATTAACAGGTATTCAGTTACTACAATAATGAGGGCCATAAAAGTACCTAAGATAGGCAGTACTCTCATTAAAAATTAATAGAAATTAGGCACCTAATGCTCATCTGTGCCTTTCAAAATCTCCTCCCTAGTGATTCATAGTGAAGACAATCATCAAGATTTCCACATCAGCCTTAGGCTTTCCACATATATTAGCAGTAATTCTTCTAATGTATTCAAAGATTTTCCTAAAGTATCTTTGAACTTCACAATATTATAATGAAACAGAACCTCACAACATTTAATTATAATGAGAGAGAATTTATTATTTTTTCAATTCACATTTTCTGCATTCTGTTTAGACAATATGTCAGTCTTTATTTCAAATATGTCACAGTCCACTCCTGTGTACTTCCTACTGTATCGAAGTAAATTTTGGTTGAACATCAGTTTGAACATTCATCTTCTTCATCACCACAGTTTTCTTTTTACCTAGTGATGTTCAACATTCTCGCAAGAAAGCTAAGAATGTATGGGTTAGATCAGGGCTGGACAATTATTTCAGCTAGGGGGCTGCTTAATGAGTTCTGGTCAATTGTCAGGGCCTGCAAGGATACACTCCTTGTCAAACTGCTATGCCCCACTCCTTTACAGGTGCCTCATCACTGGTCACCATCTTGGTACCATAAGTCTAACCCCTGACCTTTACTATTGGAAGTCCTTCCCCTTGCCCCAGCAGTACTCCTTTGGGGGTGGTGGGGAGGTTCCTGCCTTGGAACTAGAAGTCCTGCATTGTCAGATGACATAAGGCCCTTCTCCCCCAGGAGCTGGAGGGTAGACCACGGTCTCTCTCCAGGACAAAGGAGGACTCCGGGACCTCCCACACTGTCCAGTCAGGGGCATGGACCAAGGTGGAAAAGGGCCCTAAGGCCTGCTGCACCAAGGCCCCTGCCCTGCCGGAGCTTAGCAACAGGTACGCACCTCTAGCTGCTCCAGCAGAGCCTGCTGAGTTGCCAGCTCCCACAGGCAGCACAGGCTCAACTGCAGCTACCACCCCCCCCTCTCCCCAAGACAAAATGTAAAGTGTTTGTTGTGGGAGACTCCATCCTGAGGGTGACTGAGGGGGAAATCTGCTGCTCCGACCCCTTAGCCGGGGAAATCTGCTGCTTCCCGGGGGCCCGCATCCAGGACATTGCAGAGAATATTCCTAAGCTCCTCCGGCCCACAGACCATTATCCTATGCTCCTTATTCATATGGGCACCAATGACACAGCTCGGAGTGCTCCCAGCCAGGTCATGAGGAGTTACAGGGATTTGGGAGTGGGGCTAAAGGGCCTGGGGGCACAGGTGG
>NW_017729024.1:18543749-18543953 GCF_001723915.1 Gavialis gangeticus | reverse complement strand
CCCAGTCTTGGGCTATGGGCTGAGGAGGGAGAGGAGGATCCACGTAGTCAACCAAAGACTGCGGTGCTGCTGTCATTGGGAAGGCTTTGGCTTCCATGAACACAGCCCGCTACTTGGAAGAGATGGCCTCCACCTCTCTCCCCTGGGGAGGAAGCTTTTCTCAGCCAGACTGGCTGACCTGCTTCACCGGGCTTTAAACTAAGC
>NW_017729024.1:18537363-18538749 GCF_001723915.1 Gavialis gangeticus | reverse complement strand
GCACTTAAGGGAGCCCACCCCTGCCCCAGCCCTGGTACAATCTGTGGGCAAGGCAAGAGCCCCCAAGGGGACACTTGTCTGCCTGTACACAAATGCCAGGAGCTTGGGGAATAAGCAGGAGGAGCTCATCCTTCTGCTTAATGCAAATAATTATGATGTCATAGGGATAACAGAGACCTGGTGGGACTCCACTCATGACTGGACCTCGGGTATAGATGGCTATACCCTGTACAGGAGGGATCGAGTACATAAGAGGGGCAGGGGTGCAGCTCTCTACGTTAAGGAAAGCTACATGTCCCTGCAAGCTGATATTGGCGACCAGGGTGGACGACTGGAGACCCTCTGGGTTAAAATCCATGGGGAACAAGGCACAGGGGACACAATGGTGGAAGTCTACTACAGACCTCCCATCCAGAGTCCTGAGCTTGACCAGGAGGAGTTCTCCGGGGAACTGGCTGAGGTCACATGCACCAGGACCTTGGTGGTCATGGGTGACTTCAATTACCAGGATATCTCGTGGGAAGATTGCTCAGCAAAATACAAGCAGTCGCAAAGCTTCCTCTCATGCGTGGGTGACCTCTACCTAATTCAAGAATTCTATGGGCCAACAAGAGGCAAAGCGCTGTGTCACGGGGCAGGGACCTAGGAGCGGCTGTGATCTCCCCTAGTGCCCCCTACTGTGCCAAGTGGGTGTTGATGCACCCTCATTCTTGCCCACCACATCTTTGATGGTATTAATGTTATGGGAGGCTGCCTTATCAACCCCTTGGACACAGTACCCCTAATGTATCCTGGTCGGTGCCCCATCTCAGCTGACCCTGTGCAGTAAAGCCTTAAGGGCTACGCTTGGCTCTTACCACCCCTGATGCCACGCCCCAAGCCTCTCAGATGTCCTGGACGTTGTCTAGTCACGTACTGTTGGCTGCGCCCTAGCGGACACTCCCAGGCCTCTCTAGGCCGAGCCCATACTGGGCCCTCCTCGCTCATGCACCCGCACTGGGGCCTGTCCTCGCGATTCCCTGCCCACACTGGGGCCTGTCCTCGCGATTCCCTGCCCACACTGGGGCCTGTCCTCGCGATTGGGGCTCAGGTGGCCACAGCCATGCCTGGCCCCCAAATCCCCTCCCTGGGGCTCCTATTCCAGTGTGCGCCCCTCCCTGGGGCTTAACACAAGCACCCTCTGGGCTTCTTGTCGGTGCCCACTCTGGTGCTCCTCACAATTGGGGCTCAGGTGGCTGTAGCCGTGCCTAGCCCCTAAGTCCCCTCCTTGGGTCTACGATTCCTATACGGCTCAAGCAGCCTCGGCCTTACCTGGCCCCCAATGCACTGTGCCCCTTCTCAGGGCTCTGGGGTCAGTGCACCCCTAGATGCGGTGCCCTCTTTGGC
>NW_017729024.1:18516977-18532363 GCF_001723915.1 Gavialis gangeticus | reverse complement strand
CACCTACATTGAACACCTTAAAGAGCAAATTGGATGCTTATCTTGCTGGGATCCTATGACCCCAGCTGACTTCCTGCCATTTGGGCAGGGGGCTGGACTCGATGATCTTCCGAGGTCCCTTCCAGCCCTAATGTCTATGAAATCTATGAAATAAGAAGGCCCACTCACTTGACACCAAACCTTGCCCCTCTCACTGCCATGTTGGTCCCAGAGTCCCCTGCCCCTACCAATGGTCCCTGACATCAGAAGCTCCACCCCATGACTAGGAAACACTGCCTTTCCACTGGGCCCACCCACACGGTGCATGGCTTGCCCCTGGGGCCCCAGAAGTTCTGGACCCTAGAGGTCATGAGGCACAGGAATGACCCATAAGGTAGTGAGGGGTTGTGAACCCTCTAACAACCTGCCTCCTCACCCTCATAAAATCTTTCAGAAGAAATCATTTTAACAAAGTATAGATAAAAAACAAATCATATACTAAAATCAAACATTTACTGTAACATATTTTAACTTTATTTCAAAAAATATTTTTATCTTGATTTATGTGTGTTTGAGTGTTGTATATAGATGGGAATGCATGATAGCTCAACATAAAGTCTTATTCTTGTATATTGTGTGGGAGGGTAGTGGGGCTTATGTGGGGGGAGTACGTTGTGTGGTTGGGGGGGTGTGTGTATGGGTATGATGAGGGGTCAGGTGTGTGTGTAGATATCGTGGGGTTTGGGTGGGAGTGTGGGTATGGTATGGTGTGGTGTGTGGGGTGGGGTGGGCATGTGTGTGGATATGGTGGGGTGGGTGGAGTTCCTGGAGGGGCCACTTTCCATATACTCGGCTGTCTGCAGGAGGCTGCTGATTGCACCGGATGGGAGGAATGAGTAGAAGGTGGCTGGGAGCTGGAATCCTGTGTGCTGATGCAGGAGCTACACCACTTGACCCATGCCTTCTCTTTGTGACTTGGCTGAGTCTAGACCCTCTGCAGGTGGCGGGGGGGAGGGCAGCGGGGAGAGTCAGCACTGCCTGCCTGGCTAGCGGCTCGCTGCAAAGGGGTGGGAAAGCAGCAGCTGCTGCTGGTGGGCAGTACAGGAAGCCCAGCTTCTCCCTAGGAAAGAGAAAGGGGGCTCCGTTTCTTGGCTTCTGTCCTACTGTTGCTCAGCAGAGCTGCAGCTGAGTCCACACTGGTTCCTGCTGCTGTTGCTGCCACTGTTGCTCCTGTCCCACCTGCCTGTTTCGTGCAGCCATGTGTGCCAGGTTCCCCCCACCACACACACACACACACACTTCTTTTGCTTTGTGAGGCAACGGAGCTCCTCCATGCCCCACCCTCCCCATCCATGCACTCCCCCACCTAGCCATGCATGAGTGGGACCAAAGCAAAGGGTCCCATCCTGGTGCTTCTGGCACCTCTGAGGAACAGTTTGCTTCTGTCTCCAGCTGTGCAAAGAATTTTGTGGCCAGCTGGAGGGCAGTGAGCTATAGGCAGATGCTCCCCTCCCCCCCCCACCTGCCCAGCAATGCTTCCCTTCCCTACCTGCTGCCCAGAATGCAACACCAGGGACAGGAGAAGGAGCCACTGTAGGTGGGAGAAGCAAGCAGTATCCCAGGGTTGCAGCAGCAGCCCTGCCTGGAAGCTATGCATGCTGGCCAGGGCTGGGGCCCTTTGGCAGGTGAGGGTGGGAGCATATCCTTCTGCCCTGGACAAGAGCATGCAGAGATTAGCTCAGCCCCAGTGCAAGTGCTACAGGGGCAGCTGGGGGACAGGCTGGATATAATTAATTGGTGGGTGCCTGCCCACATACTGGATCCAGTCAGCGGGTGGTCTGGATGCAGCCCATGGGCCATATTTTGTCCACCCCTGTATTAGATGAATGGACTGTTTGGTGAAGAGAAAACTGATTAGATCACTGAGATCAAAGAGTAGCTAATTGATGCCTCAATGTCTAGTTGGCAGCCAATATCAAGGGTAGTGCCCCAGGAGTCAGTCCTGGGGCTAGTTTTGTTCAATATCTTCTCAATAACCAGGAAGATGGCATAGAGTGCACCCTCACCAAATTTGCAAATGGCCCCACGCTGGGGGGAGTAATAGATATGCTGGAGGGTAAGGCTAGGACTCAGAGAGACGTATACAGATTGGAGGATTGGACCAAAAGGAATCTCTACAGAAAGACTATGGACAAATTGGAGAGAGTCCAGCAGAGGGCAACAAAAATGGTTAGGGAGCTGCGGGACATGACTTATGAGGAGAGGCTGAGGGAACTGCGCTTGTTTAGTCTGGAGAAGAGAAGACTGAGAGGGGATTTAATAACAGTCTTCCACTACCTAAACGGTGGTTCAGAAAAGATGGAGCTATACTGTTCTCAGTGGTGTCAGATGACAGAAGAAGGAGCAATAGTCTGAAGTTGCAGCAGGGGAAGTTGAGGTTTCATATTGGGAAAGGCTTTATTGCAAGGAGGGGAGTAAAGTACTGGAACAGGTTACTTAGGTTGTGGAATCTCCATCCTTGGAGGTTTTTAAGACTAGCTAGATAAAACCTTGGCTGGGATGATATAGTTGGGGATGATTCTGATTTGACCAGGGCTCGGACTAGATGACTTCTTAAGATTCCTTCCAAATGAAGGATTCTATGATTCTATGATTTTTGTGCACGTGTAATCAGGTAATGAGGATGCATGTACATAAATAGCATATTTTCTTATGCATATAAATAACATGTTCACTTACTGAGCTCTTGCATTTGATAGGAAGTCATGGCCAACCACTTGCAGGATGCACATGTAATTTATGTTGGCTAGTAAATGGCGGTGGAGATACATTTGTTCTGTGACTGATGGGGAGTTAACATGAACCCAAGGCAATCTGCCAGACACTTTTAAGCAAGCATTGATTAGACCTTTGATCCACACACTATCTTTGGATGTTAACTGCCTCGATTACTGTTTTCTCTCAAACCATTCTTTTTTGAGGAAGATTATTTAGAAGGTTTTGTTGGAGCTGCTCCAGCTACAATTTAAATGACAAGATTTCCTTATTTCCTATCAGCCTTGTTTCATTCTTGGATATGGAAAGAGCCTGCCTTGATGTTTATAGATAATAACCTCCCAGTAGTGATGAACATTAATGAAGTATGTATGTTAAGTTTTAGATGCGTTTATAGTTTTCGATACCACTGATACTTTGACTTAATCACAGAACCTAGCATGGTGGATGAAATGCATCTGGAATGAATTTGTTCTTTTCTTTCAGACGAGCTGTAATTGATATTGGTCTAGTTGTGGCCATTATAATAAGTGTCACAATACCTCGCTGGAATGTTTGGTGAGCTGGCTGGTCAGTGTTATGGTGCTAAAACTCTTCTGACTTGACTTGTTAAGAAATTTTTATAATGCTAGTTTTCTGAGATCTAGTTTTTCTAGTAACATAATTTCTTCCCCATTGTTAGCACCTACCCCAGGATTTATATTTATCAAATTGATAAACATATTTGATATTAGAATCTTTATGTTTACTCCATACAGTTTGAGGCTGCTACTCAGCAGAAAAAAAAGAAACTTCCATTAGGTTCAGTGGAAGCAAAGTGGAAATAGAGATTACAGTTTCCAGACTGCTCTGCAGACCCATTCCTGAGGTAATATGTTTGTGATTAAAGATACACAGATTTATGTCTGATATTTTATAAGGCATTTAAGATCAAAGTAAATGAGTTTTTCTTATTCATTAATACTTTTCAAAGAGAGATTCTGCCCTATTCCAATGTTCATCCATAAAAATGAGAATTCAAGCCAGTATGCTGCTTGTTCATTTATCTCACAAATAGTTTTCAAAACTTGTTTAAAATCTGTACTAATGCAATATAGATGGATTTTCTTTTTTCTTAACTCTAGTCTGAACAACTTCTAGAATACCTGAGTTCCTAGAAGTTATATCCAGAGGGAAGTGGTTAGTTCTACGGATTATAATGCACTTCAGACCATCTTTCCTCAAAATCCATAGTTCAAACTTGTACCAAATCAACACTGACTAACAGCACTACCTACCCTGTTTGGAAAAAACTGATTTCACTTCAGTTTCTTGACAAGACATGTCTACATTGATGAAATAAATATAATAATTTAGCACCCTTGTTTGTGATGTTAACACAGTCCAGTTATTAAGTAGTCACAGAAATTGTACTGACTCCTATAGTTGGCATATTAGATTGGTGTAACACAGTTTGCACTGCAGTGGCATATATTGTTTCTGCTTACAAGCTCTTTCTCAATAATGACAAAGTTGTGCTTTGCTTCTTCAGTTTTTTTTACTAGCATTTACTTTAGTGACTAGAGTTACAGTTAGTATTGTGTATTTTCTGGCGTAGAATCAAAGAATAGAAGGACTGGAAGGAACCTATAAGATCATCAAGTCTGGACCCCTGCCATGAGCAGGAGGTGATTGGACTGAAACAAGCTCTACCAAGTGCTTGTCCAGCCTCCTCTTGAACCCCTCCAGGGTGAGGACTGCACCACCTCTGCTGGGAGTGTGTTTCAGATTCTAGAGACCCTTACAGAAAAGAAGTTTTTCCTTATGTCTAGCCTAAACTTTTCGTCGACTAGCTTGTGCACATTGGACCTCATCCTCCCAAGGGGTGACTTTCTGAAGAGTTGCTCCCCTAGATCTAGGTGTTCTCCCCTGACATACTTGTAGGTGGCTATTAGGTCACCTCTTAGTCTTCATAGATTCATACATGTAGGGCTGGAAGGGACCTAAGTAGATCATCAAGTCCGACCCCCTGCCCTGGGCAGGAGAGGATACTGGGTCCATATGACCCCAGCTGGGTAACTATCAAGCCTCCTCTTAAAGACCCCCAAGGTAGGAGCTAGTACCACTTCCCTTGGAACTTGGTTCCAGATCTTAGCTGCCCTGACTGTGAAGCAGTGTCTTCTAATGTCCAGCCTGAACCTACTCTCAAACAATTTATGGCTGTTATTCCTTGTTACTCTGGGAGGTGCTTGGGTGAACAGAGTCTCTCCCCTTCCCTGCTGGTCCTCCCTGGTAAGTTTGTAGACAGCTTCTCTTGTGAAGGCTGAACATGTTCAGGTCATAGGGTCTGCCCTGCTGTCCCTGGATCATGCGAGTGGCCCTCCTCTGGACCCTCTTGATGCTGGCGCCCAGAACTGGATGAAGTACTCCAACTGTGGCCTGACCAGTGTTGCATAGAGGGGGAGGGTAACCTCCTTGGCCCTGTTTGTGATGCATCTGTGGATGCATGACAAGGTGCAGTTGGCCTTACTGACCGCATCCTCACATTGGCAGCCCATGTTCATTTTGGAATCTATGATGATTCCAAGATCTCTTTCTGTCACTCAGTTACTTCTCTTACTCAGGCTGAACAAACCCAGTTCCTGGAGTCTCTCTTCATAGGGCCTATTCCCCAGCCCCTTGATCATATGGGTGGCCCTTCTCTGTACCCTTTCAAGCTTATCCACATCCTTCTTGAAGTGCGGTGCCCAGAACTGTACATAGTACTCCAGCTGTGGCCTCACCAATGCCAAAAAAATGGGCAGAAGCACCTCTCTGAATCTATTGGCGATACATCTGCTGATGCAAGCCAGAGTTCCATTTGCCCTGTTGGTGACTTCATTGCACTGTTGGCTCACATTCATCCTCTGGTGGATTGTCACCCCCAGGTCCCTTTCAGATGTGGTGTCCGCCAGTGGAACACTACCCATTGTATAGTTGTGGTGAAGGTTCTTGTGCTGAAGGCATTGAACCGACTGAACCAATATGCTTTTAATTATTGAACAAATGTTATGTTTAAATTGCCCTTTACTGTTACTTACGCATTTCAAATATCTTTAAACACATTTTTAACTAGAATTTATAACAACTTTTGATTGCTGTATGCTTAATATCTCTTTGTTTAATATTTTTCCTCTGTTGTGCATGACCTAAAAATCTTTAAAATCAATTGAAAAAACTCACATTTACTGAAATGGGCATTGAATCAGACTTTATATGCAACACAATTTTAATTTGTTAATTTTAGAATTTTATTAATATTTTATTGGTTTTGTTCTTAAGAAGGAAGGAATGCAAGTCACTTG
Organism: Gavialis gangeticus; assembly: GCF_001723915.1. Lineage (NCBI taxonomy): Eukaryota > Metazoa > Chordata > Crocodylia > Gavialidae > Gavialis > Gavialis gangeticus. The sequence goes on along the minus strand of NW_017729024.1, from coordinate 18,526,286 downwards.
CTTTGTGGAAAAACTATACAGAAGAATGACTCTTCTGTATAAATATATGTGTGAAACATATGTGTGAAACAAAAGGACAGAAAAGGAGATAAAAACCCTTCCTGATCCAAAATAATCTTTCTAATCCTTAATCCATGTGAATTTTTGTAATTTTATTTTAACTTTCATATGTGGATAATATTCTTGGATTTGCTAATTTAGAATTCCAAAATAAGGTATTGCAAGTTAACAATAGTCAATTAGTTACTCATGAATACTTAGAAGACATCTTCTAAACATTTGTATCACAATAGAAACTTTTCAACAAAAGGAAATCAGCCCAAATAACCTGGTGATATGACTCCTTAAATGAAGCAGACAGCCCTAGGGTAGAAGCCCAGCTATGAGTGACTAGATAACAGATAAGAGCTCAAGAAGAAAAAGCAAGTGGCTAGAGCTGGGGAAGGAGCAGGAGGCAGACTGAAACCCAGAGGAGCTTGCTTTTAGGAAGGGCCAGAACTAAAACAACCCTTTCCTGCCAACTGGAAAAAGCCTGAAGATATTGCTTTGCCCATTTGTTTATATGGGTCAAGACTTATTGTGTTATGGATAGGGACCTAGTGAAATCATGGTGAAAGTTCACCTTGAAAGGTCTCCTTGAATTTTGCTCATTTTGCTGTGCACCCTCCTCCCTCGCTGCCACTGACTGGCCAAGGAACCGCCACAGCCCCACTACTTGCTGCTTATCACCTGAGAGGCAAAAACCTCAGCATATTTAAAACCATGGTTTTTGCCTTCTGGTCAACCAGCAGCAAGTGGCAGGACTGCCATGGGGGGAGGAGGTGTGCAGCAAAATGAGCAAGATTAACAGAGCCACTGCAAAGCATACTTATGCCTCAGGTTTGGTAGGTCCCTAGTTATGGACTATTGTTTAGACCAGGTAAGGGAGTTGCAAAGAAACAAAGCCTATCTACACAGGCACCAGCACACAAACCCACTTACATAACACTACTGCCATCTTCACGCCTATAAAATAGAAACAAGCAAACAATTATTAAAATATGCCACTTTGAAATTGTGTAAAAAAGAATTTTCTCCTTCAAAGGTGATTTTCTTCCTTGAAATTCAAAACAGATCATCAGTTGTGAAAATTAGGTAGGATAACACCGCGGCTACCACAAACCTCAGGTTTCAGCTATGGGGCTGGTCACTTAACGAAAGTGCATATAAGAAAAGGCAGGGTTTTGTCATGTCAAACAATGTTACAAGCATTCCAAGAAAAAAACTGCAGAAAAAATGTTAAACGATCATTTTAATTTAAGCAAAATATCAATGCAATAATTTTCTTTCTTTTTTTTGCAACAAAATTATTTTAAAAATTCTCAGTCCTCTCATCTAGACTGAATTGGAGTTGGCATATAGGACCTGATCCAACTCCCATTAATGTTAATGACAGTTGTTTTCTCAACTCCAGAAGAGGAAAGATTGCTCTAAACTGTAAATTTGTTAACACTGATAGACTGGTATAGGAGACTCTTTTTCTGTGGTGAGTGAAAAAGTCCATGATTTTTATGAAAACCCCTAAAGTAACCATTTTGTCACAAAAATCAAAGCTAAGCCCATACAAACTCCTCCTTTAATGTAATGTTTAATGTACTTTTATATGATCTGTAGGGGAAATGATGGCCTGTCCTTTAATTACTGACATTACAGACTGATGAGCCTCCAAATGAGTCCAAGTGAAGTACATTTGGCCTTCTCTGAGAGCAGCAGTCCTCTGTACATTATTTGTTGAAGGCCAGAGTCCAAAGTTTGTATTAATACTAGGTTTACTTTTTGAGGTTGAGATAATTAGCATTCAAAACTCACATTTTCCAATATCATGTTAATAGAAATCATAATTAACAATGATGAAGACAACAGCTAAACTAATCATAGATCAGAATCCCATTGTGCCAGACAAATATAAAACAAAAATATCATTCCTGACACAAAGTGCTTGCAATTTAAGTAGGACAAGATGAGGGAGTATGTGAAGAGGTACTGGCTATAAACCAAATGCTTCAAACAGGGAAAGAGGCTGCATCGGGAGAATGCCATTTCTGGAGCAGCTGTTCCTTTAAGATTGAAAAACTTGGCGAGGGAAAGCTTGGTGCGTGGAGAGGGAGAGGAGCGAAATATGGCTCCAAGGAAGAGAAGCCATGAAAAACTACTGGGACGGGGAAATCCCAGGAGCCAGTCCTGTGTGCCAGAGAGGGCATGACCGGAAGAGTAAGCTGGGAGTCCCTGGAAAAATAAGTCAACACTTGGGTCGCTCCGAGGAGAGGAATGTTGGCAGAAACTGCAAGAAGGAAGGAGCCGCAGGTGCTCATCAGATTTAATGAAAGCTGAGTTTATTCTTTCTTTTCCTTTTTGCTTGACATTGATTGGGGCTGATTGTGCTCCAGGGATGTTTGAGGGGAGAAGGAGCCTGAGTAACGGCTACTCCCCGACCCTTACAGAGAAGAAGCGGGAGTATCCCAAAGGACTTAGTGAGATAAGATATCACCAAAAAAAAAAAAAAAAAGAAAGAAAGAAAGAAAGAGACTGAAAGTAAACTCTCCTGTCATGTTAAAAAATGGTTCTGTAGTTACCCATAATTGTGTATTACTTAAGACAAGATTCAACAAATTGTTTCCAAAGGGAAAATTAAAAGTATATAAAACAGTTTGAAATAGGTGAAATCCATCTGACTGTGAACTGGTTGTGGATGTAAGAAGAAAAAAAATAATAATAAAGAGAATTGTTCAACCTATATAAGACTTGGATTTAATTGATGATTTAAATCTTGGGTCTTGTCCGAGAGCTACAGGAGAGATTGTAACACAGATAAAAATCTAGACAGATTGCCAGTGTCCTACTGCGGCAGTAACACCTCCTGACTAATAACATCAAAATTAATCAAGACGTGGCAGGAAAGAGTCAGAATATACCACAGGAGTCCCTAGACAGGGCAATCAGGGAAATAAGGGTAAAAATCAGACCCTCAAATATCAGTGGAAACGTCACAGAGTACAAAGAAACAATGAGACAATATTAGTCAGAATGAAGGATAGTAATCTCAGCTCTCTGCAAATTCATATATTGTAATGCAGGTGATAGGAAGCTGCCCGTGGAACTTACACTCCCTTCAATAAAAGCAGAATCAAAAAATGCAATTTATTTTCTACCTTGTCTTTTGCATTACTGAGACACTTCACCCTGTTAGTGCTGTAGTGGGTGTAGTAACTTGATGAGGCTTCTGGTGTGCAACAAGTCTTTTTGAACTGTTCCTACTGTGACACAGAGTAAATCCCCCTGGAGGATTTACTCTGTGTCACAGTAGGAACACTTTAAAAAGTTTGGAAATCACTGACTTTCATGCTTGTTTTCTCAACTTCAGTTTGCATTAGTTCTAATGTTCACATTTAAAAGCTGCTATTTTTTTAATCTATAAAGGAAAAGTGAAGTTTACTGTAAAAAAAAAAGAAGAAGAAGAAAAAAAAAAAGAAAACCCAAACCCAGCAGGCATGACTTTTAACAGTAAAACCATGCATTTAAATACTAAGTTAGAGTTAATGCCACAAAGGAAGTTTTTAAAAAAGGAGGAAAAAAGGTCATTTGGCTTTGAGTGATTTACCTTTTAAAAAGTGTTCAGTGTTCAGATCACTAAAGCATAACTATAGAGAAAGAGCTAAATCTACAAGGGACTTAAGTGCTTATTTCCAAAATTTGGCCACCACTGAATGCCTCAGAACATCTGCTTAACTGCTTTCTAACCCTCAATGCACCTAAGGTTTCCCAGGCACCTATAGTTCTGTTGCCAAGGTCTTGAGGATGCCAAGCTGATCAGCACATAAACTGTAGCCTATTTCCAAAGTGGGGCTGACTTTAGGCAGTGGGGCTTACTGATGTCTTCCCTCCCCGCAAATGATAATGAGGAGGTGTCCCCTTTACACCGAATGGTGGGGGACAGAAGTTACACATAAACCAGTTTAAATGATCAGAAATTGGTTTAAACCTGTAACAGAACAGAAGTTCAGTGCACATAAACCAGTTTCAAAATGACTGAAATTGGTTTAAGATAAACCTGGTTCAATGTAGCTGATTTGGGTCAAACTGGTTTATGAAACTTCTGTGCCAGATCCCTTTCTGGTTCAAGTTAAGTCACAATCCCACAGTCTGTTTTGCAGCCCTGGGCTGGGCTATCTGGTCCAGAGAGCAGGGCTGGCCCTGACCCTCTGTTCCCTAGCTGGAGCAGTGAGGGCTGGCTGATGGGGTGTGGGGGGAAGAGGGGAGGAGCCTGGCTGAAGAGGCAGCCAAGTCTGTGGAGGGGGCTGCCCCACCCCCCAGCAAACTGGCTGGGTTCTGGGGCCAGGGAAGGAGGTTAAAAACCACTTCCCCTGCTCAAACTTATTGCTGGCTACATCTGTGGACTACATATCCCAGAGGCACCTGGAAGCAGGAAGAGGAAGGAATGAGCAACCCTGCAGAGTCCTGCTGTTATGATTTTGGACTGCAAATCCCAGAGACCTCAGGGGCAGCAGGAACAGGAAGTGAACACACATCTCATGTAGGCTATGTGCCAGAGAGCCATGCTTGTGCCCCGCCACCCACCTGAGCCTGAACCACTGCAGGCATGTGGCTTCATATCCTGAATCAAAGGTAAATGTCTGGTCATTTCTGTTTCTATTTAATCTGTGCAATTTAAACTAACCTTCAAAGACTGAATGTCTTTGGCTGTCTGTACTTAGCCAATAGGCTTGTGGTTAGTGTTCTCACAAGGGATAATGAAAACACAAATTCAACTATGTTTTCTATCTGTTAGGGAGCATGAACCTGAACCCAGATTTTCTGTCCCCTAGTAAACTGCTGTAAAAATCATGCTAAAGTGGGTTTTTTGAGTAACACTTTCTCAATATTTTGTGGCAAAGCTATTACATTTTCTTTAAAAGTACTTAAAATGTTAATTGTTTCAGAAAGCAAGTAAGAATAACCCTTAGGCTTGGAGTCATTAGGTAAAGGACACAGGATGCCCCCCCATTTCCAAGCTTACTTAATTAGAGAAGTTTTATTAAGAGAATTTTTGGACAATATATCATCACCTTTGCTTATAGGGTCATAATAGTTAACAAAAAAGAACCAAATTGCCCAGTCCTGGGACACAGGTAGTCTCTTATAATCATCAGCAGGTCTGTGACTCTACTTCCTCTTAAGGGACCTTGCACTGCTCCAGTGATTTGCTTCCAACTTGTGTGTGTGTGTGTGTGTACATGCATGTGTGATATGTAGCAGCATTAAAAATGGACCCACCTGAATGAATAAGAAGGACTGCCCTGCAGAAGAACAGAGCGTGAAGAGACACAGTTTGTCTCAGTAGGGACACTGTTTGCCCTGAGGGTGAATGAAGCTGCTGTGGAGGTAGCTATCTTGGAAGTGGAAAGGGCGATGTAACCCCAGCAGGGTTTCAATGAGAGATGTTGGCAAAAGCCCCAGAAGAGCCCTGACCTGGGACTGGCTGAGAGTCTTGGCTAAAAGAAGGGAGCAGTTTTCCTTGGGGGAGAACAAAGGAGAGAGGGGATGAGAGACAAGCTGGAGACCAGAGAAAGGATCTTTTCATGGCTGGCCAGCCAGCTGGCCCTCCAAGAGCCCCTGGCAGAGCCCTGCAGAAGTAGCAATAGCAGGGAAGAGTGCTACAGTGTGTTCGTTCTCCCACCCTTCACCTCAGAGCCCTGCCCCGGCAGAACAAGAGAGGAGCTGCCTGCGAGGAGACTCCAAACCTGGGAAGACCCTCCTGCAAGCCCCCATGTGGCTGGGTGAGCACAGCAGGGGAGGGGGCGCAGGGCCAGGGAAAGAAGCTGGAGACTGCCCTGGTTTTTTCCCCTGTGAGTGAGAAGGCACCAGGGAGGGGCTACATTTGCTGGGTGCTGTGAGGCTGTGCTGGGCAGGGGAAACTGTTACAACCGGCAGCCCAGATGCTGCTTCCTGCTGAGCCAAGGAAGGGGTCTGGGCAAGAATAAGCTCTCTTGCAGGGACTGCAGGGGAGGAGCCACTGCCTGCTGCACCGAGACTCCTGGAGCTCATGCGAGGGATGCCAGCACCAGGGACCACCCACAGATCCTGTGCAGGGGCACAGACAGTCCTGCTCCTTGAGACACCCAGGCAGGGGCAGTGCATACAGGGTCTTCAGTACACACTGTCTGAGTTATAAACTGTGTAAATAAGTTTTTGATGGTTTATTAGTTAGAGTATCAATGTATTTATGTAACTTGCATACCTTCCCCTAGAGTAAAGTGTATCTAAGAAGCATTAACCCTTAGGCCACCATGACCAGGTCATGCGGTGTAACATTTGTTCTATTGTATTGGTTATATGGTACCTTATAAATAATTAAATCCTGTAAATAGTTTTATAACAGTCTATGAGGTTGTTTTATTGTCAGGGGAGGTTCTCTGCTCTGGGGTCCTACAACAGCTACCCAGGGAGCTGGGCAGGGCCACTAGCTATTGGGTATCCCAGGATCCCACTATTCAGGTGAGGGCATGGGTAGTGTCACGCGCCGGGTTACAGAAAGAAGAAAAGTTTGGGTGAGATGCAGTGAATACTTTCTCTATTCTGAAATGTGGGCCTTAATTTCTGAAAAATAACAGAGCAAAAGTCTCTCCAAACACACATATGAACACACGTACCCTTTGTATTTCCTTTTGGTTAGGGTAAGTTTATCCCTGGCTCATTTTGATGATTCCTGTGAATCCCATTCTGAATTACCCAATTCTCACTATATAGGGAGCCTAATTAGGGCCACATTCTCCTGAGTGACAGGGTATTTAAATGAGGCATCACATTGTGATGCCAATGCACCCTGTTTGATCCAGACCAACATTCTCTCCTAGCAGCTTAGTAGCAGTGGCAGTTCCTTGATATAAGTGCAAGTCTTCCAGTGAATAGGGAAGTCATCAGTGAATGTAGAGATGATTGAGTATGATCTGAGACCCATATGTTTGACTGCAACCATTGCAAATAGTTGTGGGAGCAAGGAGGAGATACTGGTGATGTTGGGTTACAGTGCTTTCCCTTTGCCTCCCTTATTTGCTCACCTCCTCAGTGAGGTGAGTTTGCTCAAAATGATCAACACCTTGTTGTACATCCTGGTGCCACTAGGAATGAGTCAATGCTTAAGTCTTCCAGGTGTATCAGTACTGCATTTTTTCAATTGGCCTTCAAGGTATTCTTTTGCCTACCTTTAGAGCACTGCTTATTGATGAATTGGGAATATAGGACTGTTCTGATAGCCAGTTGTCAGGCATCCTTATGACACATCCTGTCTAAAGGAGCTGGTGCTGTATAAACATGCTTTAATACTGGTGGTGTTTGCTTAAGTCAGAACACAGCCATTCATTCTCCTGTTCTTCCAGTTGATATGAGGATTTTCCTAAGACATCACTGATGGTAATATTCCAAAGCTTTCAGGTGTTTCTGATATGTCATCAAAGTTTTTCACCTATCCAATAGGGTACAGATGACAACAGCCTGGTAGATGGGAAGTTTTCTTTGGGTCCTGATGGCATGATCATGAGACGTGATTTAAGAGACATCCAAAGACAGTACTGGCAGATTTTGTTAAATATTGTTATCTATATTTACTTTATCTACCAAGAGAGAGAAAATGCTAGACGTTTTCCGAGATTTGCCCTCTAATTGTAAAATGTGGAGGAGCAGCTGGTAGATCCAATTAAGAGTGACCTGGAGCTCTTCAACTAAGTGAGCACACAACACAGTCATCAGTATACCTCAGTATTGGAGGTGTTGGTTATCTTGGATTTGGAATGTAACTGGTTGATGTTAAAGAGGTTTCTGCCCATGCAATATTGGATGCTGACTTCAGCTAGAAGTCTATCAGTAATGAGGTGTGGAATAGCTTTCTATAGATAGAAAAAAGTGTTGGTGCAATCACACATCCTTGCTTGACTCCAGTTCTAATAGTGAAGGAGTCTGTTTTCAAGCCATTTCTTAGGATGATTGTTGTCATATTTTCTTGGGCTAAATACAAACATGCAAAAAGCCTGGGGCAAAATCAGTGTAAGTTCTGCAGTTTTTTCTGTAAGTGGTATAGTTTAGATTGGTAGTGAACAGAACACAGATTCACCCTTTGGTAGGAGGGGACAAATCTTGGACTGAGTTCCACCATTTTTAAATCAGTCTGTGTACATCGAACTTCTGTTCTGTTATGGGTATAGACCAGTTTGTGATTACATCTTTACCAGTATAAGTTATGTCTGTACCTAGCCTTGAAGGAGTCTGATAATGGTAACACATTTTGGTAGGCATCAAACTGTCATCAGAATCTTCCATAAGCCATCTTTCTTGATTGAATCAAAGGCCTTAGTCGGGTCAATGAAAGCCATGTAAAGATCTCAGTGTTGCTTGTGGGATTTCTCCTGCAGCTCTCTAGCAACACAGATCATATAAATTGTACCTCTTAATCATTTGACACTACGTTGGGATTCAGGTAGAATCTCCTCAGGGAGAAAAGTGAGTCTACTGAGGAGACTGTTCACCAGAGTGCCCCAAGGGATGACAAGGTTGAACGGTCACAAACTCCTCCACGACCGTTTCGGGCTGGACATAAGGAAGAACTTCTTTACTGTCCGAGCCCCCAAAATCTGGAATAGACTACTGCCAGAGATGGTTCAAGCACCTAATTTGAACGCCTTCAAGGGAAATGTGGATGTTTATCTTGCTGGGATCCTATGACCCCTGCTGACTTCCTGCCCCTGGGGCAGGCGGCTGAACTCGAAGATCTTCCAAGGTCCCTTCCAGCCCTAATGTCTATGCAATCTATGATTGTGGGTGACAACCTTCTCAGATATGGATAGGAGTGAAATACCAGAATAAGTGTTTTGATCTGATATATCTCTTTTGTTCAATATGGTAACAATTCTGGTTGCTATCAAGTCACTGGAAATGCGTTCATGCTTCCAGATTTCATAATAATGACTTGTAGTTGGTGAGAGAGCTTTTTTCCCACCTTGCTTATAAATTTCAGCTGGTAGTCTGTCAGAACCACGTGCTTTGCTGTTTTTCATCTGCAAGGTAGTCTTAATGCAGTGTTATTGAAGTAGTTTTTACAAACTATTGCAACAGTCACAAGGAAAAAAGACCATGCAAGTAAAATGTAAAACAAATGGACCAATCCTACAGTCACTGTGTCTCCATCATAGTTAAACCCTAAAGAAGTCATCATCACTTCACAGAAATGGACTTAAAATATGCTCTTTGGATACCTATTTTATATATATATATATATATATA
>NW_017729024.1:18501485-18516754 GCF_001723915.1 Gavialis gangeticus | reverse complement strand
AAATTATTATTACTGAATTTAAATTTTCTAATTAATCAAAGAATCAGGGGCATAGACTAGAATATCTATAGAATCCTTCTTAAAAGTCCCCTTTTTGTGGGGTGGGGGCATTCCTGCAGGTTAAGAGTCTTTCCTTTGTTTCCAAAGTGGAATTAATGCCACTAGCACATTTCAAATTAATGGCTGTAGTTGATTGTTTTAGTATTTCAATCCTGAACTTTATATTTGTAGAGTTTTAATTATTATAAAAGGAAACTACATTTGCTAAACCAAACATCTATCACATTACTTTAAAGTACTTTTTTTTTAATATTTCTTTTTGTTGTTTTGTTTGCTGAATTAGAGCTGTTTGGCTTTAGGACTTTTGCTGACATATTTTTTGTTAAGACATACTTTCATGAGAAATAGTTCCTTTTAAATGAATGCAGAGCTGTTTGTAGTGAAATTAAAAATTAAGTTTTTAATATATGTGCTTCAGGCATGATCATCCCACCCTCAGAAATTCTATTTCTGTTTTCAGCTCACAGACATAGCCATCATAATGATAGCTTTCTTTTGTGGCAATTGAAAAGGAAAGCAGGAAATCAATAATTCTTCATATTTCATAGCAAATAGTTATATACTAAAAAGCAGATTTATAGAAAGGTCACACATTAATAAGGCCCCAAATCAAAGCAACTAGAGACACACATAAACATCTTGAAGTCTTCCTTCTTAGCCAGTTCAGCCTCTCTTCCAGTACTCTTGGTTCCTTATCAGTTCCAACATCCCCACTCCCCACTTGTACTCCCAGTCTTAATCTTTGTCCAACCAGATCAAGCCTCTGCCTCCCAGATCCCAGCTTTAGTCATCAGCTTGTCCCCATCTTCCTCCCTGCCCTTGGATTCTTTTCTCAGTCTATTCCCTCTTTTACCATAACTAGGGGTCTAGTTATCCTCCCCCACACCACTGGTGGGCTGTGAGGCTGGGCTGCAGAGTCAGGAGGACTGCTGGCTCGCTTTGGGAAGCCAGCATTTTATTTTCAGTAAATTATATTTTTTTTCTTTCTCAAATTTCACGAACATTACCCACTTCTGTGGGCCATGCCAGATTTTGCATTTTTTGTGAAATCCATGAAATCACAATTTTGGTAGGTACCTAACCATAACCTTACTTTATAATCCTGCTCTCGTCTTCTCTGCATTAGAGTAGAGCTGCTTCTTCCCCAGTGTTCTTTGAGTACCAGAAGAGGAACATTTAAAGAAGAGGAGAGACAGGCTTCCTACTCTCAGTTATGACAATTGACAGAGTGGTTACCACAGCAGTCAGGAATCGCAAAATCAGGGAAAGACACCACAGCCAAGAGCTGAAGCATATTTAGTGCAGATGCAATCCTCAGAGAATGCATCTGCCAAGATATATCTCTAAATATTTCTGCTGAACACATGATCACTTCAGTTTTTCAAATGCTAGAATTGGGCATTTTTTAAATGCAAACAGCCCAAGGGATATCGCTAATATCTGACTGACCTCTTCTAATGCATTTCAAGCCCCTGCTCCAAAACTTAGCAGCAGTATATTTTTTCAGTGAAACCCTTTGAGGCCTTTTTAATATGGGAAAACTAATGCATTTTCCCCTAAGCTCATACTCTGAAGTAGCCGAACCATTTCCAGAAGCTTGCAAAATAAATATGCAGCCTGAGGCACACCCTGGCATGAAAAAAATTTCAGCCTAAACAGCCAGTTGGGTTAACCTACAAGCAACTGAAAATGCAGAGTAGTAATGTAAAGTATTGGGCAACTTTACCAACAGGAATCTCTACAGTTCCAATTATAATGCCATATGCTTATTCTACACCAAATGCTTGTCTCTTTGTGCTAATATGCTGTGGAGAAGAGCATGTTTTGTCTGAACTTTTGTACATTTACTATTCAACCCAAGATCTATTTCCAAGTCTTTCTATTAATAGGAAATTTTTCAGCATTCAGATCTGAAAGTTCTAAACCCAGCTCAAAATGTTTGACAAACAGTATTCAAATCTTGGAATTATGCTAAGCAAAAGAATGACTGCTATCAAGAGTACCATTTAGAAAAAATAATTCTTTAAATCTTTCAACCATGAATAATTACTATATTTCAGACAGACACATTTTATATGTCAGCTTTCAGATGTTTTCTGAATAATTGGGGCCTTAATCAATGTCTTTAAAAGCTTCTGAATTGCAAGAAAAATATCATTTTAAAAGTTATTTGATTTGTAACTCCCTGTCGTCTAGTGTTAGTTTCAGCATAATAAAATACATATGGAAGGTTTTGCTTAATTGCTTGAAAGCAAAAAGGATATACTTTGACAGAATGTGATAGCATATTTTGCAGGTAACTTTAGCTTCTAGTGGCATTTAGAAAGTAGTATATAATTCTTGGACTATTTAAAAAAAAATAGTATTTATAATTCTGGAAAATCACCAGTAGGGCACAGGGAGGCAGCAATTCCTAGTGTGTAGGGTGTATAATTAGAATTCAGTTCTCACATAATTATACCTTTCCTTGTTAAGTACTTTGAACTGTACAGCTAAAACTGCAGTAATAGATGATGTTGTTATTTTAATATTCTCCTTTTATTACTTATTAGAGAAATAGTGTTTAAAGTGCAGTACATTCTTCAGATAATAATTTAAGTTTATTGCTCTCTTGTTACTTTAAATAATTTTATTGAAAAGTTTTATGGAAAGCTAAAAGAACTTTTGGCATCATTATTAATAGTATGCTTATTTCTATTATAGCTACATCCAGAGGTCTAAATAATGGAGCAGACCCCCTTGTGGTAGGCACTGTATACACTTAGGCTAAGTACAGACAGTCAAATAGCTCAAGGCTGAGTCAATTCAATCTTCATTAGTCCAAGCTGTGTAGACTGAACCGATAAGTGAATAAACAGACATTCACTTTTGATTCCAGAAATACAGCCACATGCCTGAAGTGGCCCAGACCAGAAGCTGGGGGGTGCTAGAAACACCTCCCTGCTTCACGAGAGCAGAGAGATCGGGCCCAGGCTAGCCAGCCCACCTGAGCAGGGGGGGCCTTTGCAGGGGAGGTGCAAAGCATTCTGGGATGCTGGGAGACTGTGAGTTAACTTGAATTGAGAAGGGATCTGGGACAGAAGATCAATAACTTGATTTAACCTAAATCAGTTAAGTCTAATATTACATCCATCCAGTTTTATCTTAAATCAGTTTCAGCCATTTTGAAAGCAGTATATATGCACTGAACTTCTGTTGTGTGTCAGATTTGAACTGGTTTTTGATCACTTGTACTGGTTTATGTGTAATTTCTATCCCTAACCATAATAGACAGACCCTGTCCAGGGGGAGCTTACAATAGATACCATGAATGTGTTTTGGGATAAAGGTTCAATGAGATCAGTTAGGGTGACATTGCACACTTTAGAAAAACCTTATATTGAACAATATATTACAAAACCTCCTATCCTTTGCTTGTCCTTTCCTTAAGTCACAATTCCCCAATGATGGCACAGAAAGATTCTAGCTCAGCATGGAGTGACAAGAAGTATACATTCAGAAAGAAAGGAAAAAAAGTTAAAGGACAGGAAACATAATATACAAACTTTAAACAACTACACATGACAATTTCTATTCAAAATTGTAACTTTTATAGCCAGACTTATTTAGGAGTTTATAAAAAAAAAAAAAAAAAAAAATAGTAAGTGTCTTTAGAAAAATGTTTAATAGAAAGATTTTGCTTTCTGCATGCAGGACTTTTAAAAATAATGGAGATAATGTGGCTATATTTTTTAGGGTATCAAACTAAGAGATAAATCTTGTTTTACTTTACATGCTTAAATGCAATTACAGAGAGCTGTGTAATAGCTGTTTTTGGCACTTATGCCAAATTTGGGATTCAGTTGTGTATGTGAAGCATACATGCACCCCTTGATCATGCTTAATGAGGGTACAGTGTGGTTGAGCAGCTGCACACAGGTACAGTACGCATGAACAGTTATGCACATAGGGTGACTAAGTCCCAAAATAAGTTGGTCAAACGGTTGCTTAAAAAATTGCCAATTGCTCAAATCAAGAGTGAGACTTTATAAAGGGGGATAAGGCAAAATGCTGCATTTATTGATTACATGAAGCAGATACATAAGCTTGGATGCACCAGTCATACAAACAGACATACACAAGTATACATACAAAACCACTCCAGTAAGATGTTATAGTTACCAGCAGAAGTTACTCAACGTTGGCACTGGATGGCCAATCCAGGCTCATTGAGAGTGATGAGCAGGGGTGAACAGACATGCCTGTGCTCCAGGAAGTTGCAGAGAGTGGATTCCCCAGCAGGGCTTGTCTGTATCTCACTTTTATAGGGATTTCAAATCTTTGTTCAGCATTGGGTTTTTTCCATGATCTGCTTTAGGTATAGGTTGTTTCTTATCCGTCTTCTGGTTATCTCAACTTGAGGTCGTTCCAGTAAAGTTGGTATCTCAGAGTTGGTATCTCTGCCTTGAAGCATTGTGTAGTTCAAATGGCAGGATATGCAAAATCCCTTCTTCTCACTATCTTCTTTGCATCTGATCACAGATGAGTTCTTCAGCCATCCACTAATTAGTTTACTGTCTGGTAACTCATATATTGGTGCCTTGTTGCTTCTACAATCAGTTAAATCTTGTTTTCATGCAAATAGTTACCATTCTTTCACCTTTCACCCTCTCACATAGACACTCACGTACACGGGGCATACAATGTTCATTTACTCATGTTAAGCAGGGAACAAGCACAAAATGGAGTTTTAGTTGTTCGTAAAAGAGAAAAATAAAGCTAATACAATCATAGAGGTTTATCAATTCAATACTATTATCATGTAAGCATAATAACTAATATGCAAAAAAATCATACTACAAAACAAAGAAACCACACTAACTAGGGGAGAAGGACGTGGGCAGTGCCTAAATCCATGAACTGATGATCAGGGGACTTTGCTGGGAAGCAGGATATGCAGGTTCAAAAACCCACTGCATGAGGGGTACCTAGAACTTGGGTATCCCGTTCCCTAGGCAAGTGTCCAAAGCATGAGGCTATTAGGCTAAAACCTGGGAGGACCTTCCACTGCCTTGCTTCCAGCTGGTGTTCATGCAGGTGATTCTGTTTTTCCCACAGGGAAAAATAGAATTGGAAACTAAGTTCAAAAAATTGCAGTTATGCAGCTGTGTATGTGCCATTCAGGCACAGAAATGTTTTTGCATGAGCTGTTTTAAAGAAGCCCTACTGAAATAAGTTGGACTGCTCAAGTGAATAATGCACAATCAGGCATTCATGCCGTAGCCTGTACAGTGTTCATTCTTAACCAGCTGTCTGAAGATACATTAATCTTCAAATAGGTGTAAAGTATCCTTCCAGGGATACAGGGTTATTTTTTGTTACATGGAATTGTGCTTTAGCTTTAGACAAGACATTTATAGTAGACAGGAAGTCGTTCACTACACAGCCAGATCATCTTGTAGTTGTGTACTCAATTTGTCCTAGCCTCAGTCTCTCTGAATTACTGCAGAGTCTCTGCAGTTTTAACAGTGGCAAAATATCCTTTGTACAGGAACATATTAGGTCTGTTTGCCCTACTGCTCTCACATGTAATCAGTCATCCTGTGTTTTAAAATTTTAAGCTGTCCATTTTACATAGCTCATATTGTTTACCACTTAAATTGTGCACAGCATAGGAGCAAGTTGTTACTATTATAATATGAAGGCAGTTAATTGTAACCCAGCTTATCCCTTCATTCAGCAAGAGACAGGCCAGGTCTTCAAACCATTGCCAGATTTCCTAAGAAGCAGTTATGCTCTGACAAACAAACACTGTTAATGACATTCTATAACATACTAGAATGATTAACTGTGTTGTCCTGTAGGGCCAGGCCAACCCTCAGGATCTCAAAATTGTGCTGTTAGATGGGAGGGCGTAACACAATTGCACATATACACACACAAAATAACTTAGGCGCACACACACACTAGGTACATACACACCCAGGATTACCTATCTAAGCACATGCACACCTATCACCAATTCAAGCATATACACACTATACACCCCAAAATTAGAAAAAAGTCAGGCTTGGGATACCCAGGGTGCTTGGTGATTATGGGAGAGGGAGTCAAGAGTCAACAATTTCTATGAAGAGGGGAAGGAGGGAGATGGATGGGGGTTAAGATGGGAGAGGGAAAAACAAGAGTGAAAGTTGCCAGGGCTGGGATTAGAACCAGCAGACTGGAGGGGAGCTGGGGTTACTTGAGGTCAATAGGGCTTAGGGTAACTTAAGGTTAATGATTAAAGGAAAGTGCCAAAAGCTGGCAGAGTGAAGGAGTGATGCCAGGGAAAACTGGCACAGAGACTGTGGCTGGAAAAAAGAAACTCCAAGGAGCTGAGAGGCGAGCCAGGAGTGACTGCAGGTGCTGGAGAGGGGCTTTGGGTGCTGGGAAGAGGCTGCGAGGAGCCACTGGAGGCAGCGGAGGTAAGCCGGGAGATCAGGGATGCTATGGGCAGTGCTTGGGGCCAGGAAAGAGAGCTGGGAGCAAGTAGAGGTGACAGGGGGAGCTGGGAGAAACTGGGTCAGGTCGAAGATCAGGGAGAGAAAATGGAGGTGGTGTGGCAGCAATGGGAAGCTGGGAATGGGCACAAACTGAGAAAGAGAGATCAGGGAGAGAAGGCAGAGGCAGCAGGGCAGCCAGGAAGCTAGAGAACAGAGGGTGAGACAGAGAAGTTTGGGGAGAGAAGGCAGAGGCAGCAGAGCAGAGATGGAAAGCTGGGACACAGAGAAGTTCAGAGAAAGAAAGTGGGGGTGGCAAGGCAGAGATGGAAGCTGGGAATGGACACAAATGGAGGGAGATCGGGGAGGGAAGGTGGAGGCAGCAGGGCAGAGGTGAGAAGCCAGGAATGGAGGGAGAAACAGAGAAGCTCAGGGGAAGAAAGTGGAGGCAGTAGCACACCATGGCAAGGCTGGAGAGCAGAGAGGGACAGGAGAGATCGAGGAGAGAAGGCAGGGATCGGGGAAAAGGCAAAGGGAGGGAGAGCAGAGGGGCAGGAAGCAGAGATTGGAGTAGGGGTGGGAGATCAGTAAGACAAAACCCAACTTGGGTTCTAAATTAACAGTTTTATTAAACAAGCGGTATACTGTACAGCTCATGACGTTATTGGTTCACACACACTCACACACACACACACACACACACACACACACACACACACACACACACTAGCACTAGCACTAGCACTCACTCAGTGGCAGCAGGAGAGAAAAAGGCTTGGTGTAGATTGAAGTTAAAGTTTGTAGGGGCAGAGTCCAGATCCTTCGCTTGGGGAAGGAAGGTGGGTGATAGCTACCTATCCTGGGCTGTGAGTTGATCCTCAATGGCCAATCAGGGTCTTCTCCAGCAAGGTGTTGTCCAGAGGGGGTCACGAGCAGGGACTCTGGGTGGATAGGTGGCATGGTGTAGTGCTCGTCCAGATGGAGAAGGCATCCCAAGGATGTCACACTCTACCACCCTTTTATAGGGGTGGGCTACTTCTGTCTCCTATGGGAGGGGCATGTCCAGGCAAGCACACTCCTGCCCAGATGCTGACATGCAGATCCAGGTGTCCTCATTGTCTGGTAGGACACCATGGTGGGGTTGCTGGTTTCTGTAGGGTCTTTGTCTTTCAAATGCTGGGCTTCTGTTCTGTTCCTGGGTGAGGTCCATGGTTCTTGGATGAGTCAATGCAAGGCAATGGTCCAGTCCTTGAGTTGATTATTCAGCAGAGGCCTGCTGCCATTGTATCTCAAGCACCCTCATTCAGGAACCAATTTACATGACACTGGTTAGACATGAGTCACATTTACAACATAGGTTACACCCGGGCAGAGGACACAAGATGGAGGCTTGACATTACTTAAGTTAACTTACACATGTAGGTCAAAATTGTATAGTATCAAATAAAAAAAACCCAGTAAAATGATAATCACAAAGTAAAAAAAAAAAATTCAATCAATATAAACATAATAATTATAAAATATAAAACAGTGGATCAAAGACGGAGAGAGGGAAAAAAAAGCTTGCTACCAAAATAAAGTGCTAAAGCTTATCCTATGTCTTAGCTTACTCATACTTATCTATAGGGAATAGAGAGGGAGAGAAAGTCAGAAATAGTTGGGGAAGGGAATGGAATGCATTTCTCTCTCTCTCTCGTGTGTGTGTGTGTGTGTGTGTGTGTGTGTGTAATGGGGTTGTGTTACAGCTGTACTGAACTGATAAATTACTTTATGCACACTTAACTAATATACAAGTGGAGGAAGAAATAGAAAGTTTCTTTCACTGAAATCATTATGTGATTTAAATTTAATCAATGATATTTCGCCCTTTCTGTAATGCAAAAAATGGTATTATTTGTATTATAGTAGTAACCGGCATAGGTCAGGATTCCACCATGTTAGGCACTGGACAAGTGTAAAGCACATGGATGGGCCCCGACTCAAAAACTCCATGAGAATCCACCACTAATGCTGCAAGTACTGGATCATGCTCTCTCCTAGTCTGAGGGCACTTTTACACAGCTCTACTGCAAAGTGCTCTTTAGTTGAAATAGCCAGCTATAAAAGGACATCTATGGTATAGAGCTCACACAGGGGCTCCTACATGCCTTTCCCATCTGTAGGATCCCTATGGTGCTATGTGCTCTAAATAGTAACATGCAGCTTGAGAAAAAGCGGAACCTTCAGAATTTAGGTGGGACACTTTGCTGAAGGATTCAGGGTGCCACCATCACCCTATACGAGTAGGATAAATGAATCGCCTTGGTATAGATTGTTGTTCACGCTCCGTTGGAGCTTGGTGTATGATGTGAAATTTTAAACTGCAATATAAATTATGTACACTGTCAACATGAGCTCTTTTTGGTACTGTGTTAGACAATTTTAGAAAAGTGGACAGACACTAATTTGTCACCTCTCTTATCTCTGACCTTCCTGGAGATTTCAAAACAATTTTTATTAAGGCAGTGCCTAATAAAACACTAATATTTAGAATGGGCAAAATGTAGTAGATTTGATATAAAGCTCCACTTCTTCAGGTCAAACATTTAAGGAGGATTGAAATAAATTAGTTAATGTCGTTTTAGGTTATTTTCCATTTTTAATGTAGCTCTACATGTCAAGATTCCAGCTGGTTCTAGAGACAGATATGTAAAACTGTCACATGAGCTTTTTCACCTGCCCTATCCAGTCTGATTTAGCAAAACAAGGTTTGGGCTAATGTAGGACAAAGTGTTGAGATAAGCTGATCATCTGTGATATTGTTCCCAACTGAAGTCCAAAGAAAAACTTTTGATTGTCTCTAGATTGTCAAGAAGTAATATTGGATTATTGGATTTAGGAATTTTAGATGACTGGATCTTCTCAGGATTTGCCTTCCAAACTTTTGTATCATCCTACTTCTAGATTTATCCACATATCTGTGATACCAAAATTATAAGTGGACTTTTTTAAACTTCCTATATGGAAAGTTAATTTTGTTCACTATGACTCGGCAAATTATGCCTAAAATTAACTCTCAAGTCAACAGGGGTCACATGCATTACAACCATTTGAAGATGGATTTGTTTCACTACAAGGCAGTTATACTTCTTATGTTGTAAGAAATAAAAGCTTTTTAAACATATAAATAAAATATAAGTTAAAGAAGTGACCAAACCAGTTTCAATAAATGCTAATGGAAATTCACTAATGGACAGAAAACTTGCCTGCCAAGTTTTAGCTTGGCACTTATTTTAATAGCTGAGCAACACATTTTTAAAAAAATGGGTATTTCTAATAAATAGCTTGATAGGCCAACAACAATGACACTGTAAAATTAAAACAAATTATTATTCTAGTAAATTGGGCAAATTGGAACTAATTTTGTAGGCCAATTTAAAATACTGCATTAGCAGTTGGTAAGAAGCATTCCAAGTTAAACATTTTTACAGAAATACCACAGAAAAAAATAGTAGCCAATGCAAAACATTGTGGATATATTTAGGGAAAAATATGCGCCACCCCCCCCCTCAAATAGAAAAAGTTTGCTCAGCAGAAATAGTAAGAAGGATATACTCAGTGTTTTAGGGTATCATTTTCCTCAATTATTTTCAGCAATGACAGTAATAAAAACAGATAACTAACAACATGGCAACCTCCATGTTAAGAAGTATACTCCTTGTGTAATATAGTTCAGGGAAAATAATTAAGTCTGTAAAATTTGATCACATTCAGTACAGAACATGTTACACTAACAGCAGTCCACAAACAAAAAATGGAAGAATAAAAACCTGCTTTTAAATTGGAGCTCATAGTCAGATCAAATCCCCTAGCCAATTTAAATGACTAGATACTGAATCAAATATCTGAAGGCTGGCTGTCTAGTGCTGATGTGGGAAAGCATTCTACTGCGTGGATAGATCTGTGTGGCTATATTATAAATATTTGCTCATGTAATGGGACTCACCAGCCTTCAAGCAGAACAATGAGGAATTTACCCCAGTTCCTCTTCTGCTACACTTGCAGTAGCAATAGGTTTTATTGACTTCTTTAAAGAGAAGGATTACATAATGGCATGTATTCTTGTGGTAGCTGCATTTTAAGACAATATCTTCTATTCCCTTCTCCACCAGATAATCATATGATTAATTTAAGATTAATGGTAGAACACTGTTTTTACCACAATTAACAGATATGAAAGCCAAAAAAGTGAAAACTGTTTGCAAGCCACATTTTCAAAGAATATCTCAAATTATTCAGGCAAGACTTGCATATGAAAAAGATTCTATTATCATCAGTCATGTAATTGCAACTGGAAGGATTAAAAAATGCACCCAACTTGCAGACACAAATTAATTGGTACAGTGACTGGTTATGAAATTTAGGAGACTCTTGGGAGAAAATAGCCTTTAGTGTCTAATTGGGTTTTCTGTTGTTGTCACCCTCACTGCATGGTCAATGTCAAAATGCTAATTCCCCTATCTGAACCAACAGCAGGTCCTCTGAGTGTAAGACTATGAGCCTTTGTACACCACTATCTGCTTTCTACTGAATAAGACCCTAAGCTTCTTACTGTGGTTGATTTTTTTTTTTTTTTAAATACATTTTACTAAGGAGGGGCTAATATAAACATGGATGTTATTTTTATAGAGATCACATTTTGAAGCTGATTAAAAATATGTAGAAAGTCAGGGAAAAAAAAATCTGAAATCAAGCATTTGGAACCTTTTAAATGGTGCAATAAAACCACTCTGGGAAGCAAAGTCCGTAGGACCTGATGAGTTTGGTATGGGTTTAATACGTTTTAGAATATCTGGCCAATGTGGTATAGAATGTAACATGTCAATGTAAATGGTGCCTTATTGGGTCAGACCACGGATATATATTTAGCTTATTATTCTGTATCTCAAGAATGGCAACTTGGTCGAGATGTAGGTCGAGGCATACCACCTAAGCCTCATCCATGACTCAAAGCTACTTGGGACTTTGAATTGCTCCCAGTGGAGATGAAGCTGTAATCCAGACCTCACCTTTGTTGACAGCAATATAGAAGTTATGGACAAAAAAGATGTTTTGGAACCCATTCCTCCCACACATCACAGACCAATCACTATCAATATCACAGCAGCCATACCCCAAATATGGTACCAGTGCATAGCTACTTTAATTTTAAGAAAGCAGACTGGAGAGGTTTATTTGAAGACCTTTACAAAAGTGACACACATCAAACCAGTCTCAGATAACTACAAGCTCTTCATGTATGTACTACAGAAAACCTAAAAGAGAATTATACCTTGAGTATGTAGAACTGAGTACATACCAGGGCTTACTCCCATAATAGCAGCCAAATATATAAAAAATACAAGCAAATGTTTCCTTTCTCAGAAAATGGTATTGCAGCAGGGACAGCCCTAACTAACAAGCTCCAAAAAGAAAAGTGACAGAAATTGAAATAATTGTTTGAAGGAACAGATATGCTCCACACTAGCAGAAAAGCATAGTTAACCATTCACAAGCTGAGTAATGACCTGAAGAAAGTACAGCAATACTACAACACCACAGCCAACCAGATGGATCACCATTTCTACTTAACAGTAAAGCTTTGAACAAACAGCCTAAAATATGGATTAGACAGCAAACTGATCTAGAGGAAAATCCATACACAATGGATGAACTTGATGCTGGAATGAGTCACTTGAAGAATGGCAAAGCGACTGTACTCGATGACATATGCATGGAGCAGAATAAGCACTTTGGTTGTGCAACCAAATTAGGGGTATTATGCCTTTTTAACAATTGCTCATCAACCCTTAGAACACCTAAACTATGGCAATGCAATAAGCCCACATAATAGCTCTATTAAAGCCAGGGAAGGATCCTCTGGCCCAGAGAACTTCATGACAGTATCACTTCTGTGTCATTTTAATAAGATTTACAAACATCTTACTCTCAGTCGCTTCTCACTTCATATTCAATAGCATCTAATACCAGAACTAGCTGGATTTAGATCAAGCAGGTCCTGTACTGGCCAAATACAAACACAGCACCTCTTATCATGCCTTTCTCAAATCCATCTTCTACATGCTGGGTGATATTTAGTAAGTGGTATATGACAGTCAACCACTGAAACCTGCTTGCCAAAGTCTATGATATGATGCACAACTACATGAGTGTAGCTCATGTAATCTCTTTTAGAGAATAGATGTTTTTACATAGAACTGTGCAAGGAATGGAGCTGTCAGCAATGACAATGAAATGACCTCCCGCAGGGTAGCATGCTTGCACCAATCCTTTTTAACATGTCTAACCTATGACCAATGACCAACCCATACAGAGTAATATGATGAACTTCATATATGCTGATGTTCTATGCATCGTGTTGCAAGAGAAAGGCTTCCTCATTTTTGAGACCAGATTAACACGTGCACTGAGCAATCTCTCAGATTACTACAATAAGAACCAGTTTTCCGCCAACCCAATCAAGGCACAAGTCACAGCTTTTCACCTATGCCATAGAGAAACCAAGTGGAAATTAAACATCACTGGGGATAGAATCCCACTGACTAATCACCTGAACACTGTGTACATGGGGGATTACATTAAACCAAACACTTATTTTCAAAGCACATGTAGAGAAGATGAAAAGAAAAGTCAGTGCCTGCAACAACAAACTTCAAAGGCTGATCACCTCAAAGTGGGGAGTGAACCCAGCTACATTACGAAGTATGGTACCAGTGCATAGCTACTTCAATTTTAAGAAAACAGACTAGAGAGGCTTTTGTGTTACTCCACTGCAGAGTATGCATGTCCAGGATGGGAACAATCAGTTCATGCCAAGAAATGAGACCCAGTTCTAAACAACAGCTATCATGAAATAACAGGTTAGCTAAAGCCAACACCAAAGGATAATCTGTACTTACTGGCTGGCATTGTACCACCTGATATCAGAAGCAAGGCAGTGAGCCAAAAAGAAAGATTATGGCAGATGGAAGATCCCAGGCACTCACTCTATGGTCACACCAAAGTAACTAAATAGCTTAAAGCATGAAAGAGTTTTGTGACCAGTGTTGTACCGTTGGACACAATGACTAACGGGGTGCAATTGAGGTTATGGAAGGAAAGATTACATACTATCAAGTGCTCTGAAATGGACCTGGAACCCCAGGAGGACCTTCCCAGAGGGGCTGATCTAGATTGGTCAACATGGTGATGCCTGGATCACCTGTGCATGTAAACTGGAAGATCAAAAACAAACAAAAACAAATGGGGCTACTTTAATGACATGTAAGTGCGGTGAAGTAAAGACTATACAGCATCTGCTCATTTGCTGACTTCTTGGTGAGACCTGTATGAAGGACAACTTCATTTCAGAAATGGAAAGAGCCATTGCTTGTTCACAATTTTGCAAAAATAACTAGTTTATGACAAGGATACAAGAAGAAGATAGTGGCACAGAGCAGAAGTTAGGGGGAGAGTATTTATGCAAGGACTACCCAGAATAAACTGTGTCCTGCCCCTTTTTCCTTACAGCTTCCAGGCTTTAGAGATCTAGGAAAACTTAATATGGAAATGGCAGCCCTACTATCATGATTAATATCCATGGACCCATTCTATGTGAATTTATCTAATACTTCTTTGAACTTGGTTAAACTGTCAGCCTCTGCAACATCTTAAGGCAAAAAGTATAAAAATAACTTCCTTTTGTTAATTTTAAACTTGCTTCCTAATACTTTCTGAATAATTCCCACTATTCTTTTTGCATTTTTGACTGCTTCTCATCACTGGGATGATTTTTTCCACAATAATTCCAAGATCTGTGCTTTAAATAGTAACAGCTAAGGCAGGGGTGGGCAATTATTTTGGGCAGCGGGCTGCTTACTGTTGAAGGCTGCAGGGGTAGCTCCAGCCCTTGAAAGTTGGCCTGCCCCCTGTTGCCATATTGGGACCGGAAGTCCTGTCTCCAACCCCTGACCTTTGCCACAGGAAGTCTCTCCCCTTGCTCCAGAAGTACTCCTTTTGGGAGGAAGTGTGCTGCAATCTTGAAACTGCCCCCCCCCCCCCAATAATATACAAAAAATAAAATATCTACTATAACTTATTTAAACTTTATTTTAAAATATTTTTGTACTGATTTATGTGTTTACAAAGTGTATCTAGAGCTGACTGCATAATAGCTCAACATATAGTCCTACTGTATGCATGTGGGACGTAAGGGGGTGTATGTAGCAGGATGTGGCTGGGGAGAGGGTGTGTGTGGTGGGCTGTGGGTATAGTGGGTGGGATGGGAAAGAAAGAGAGAGACAGGGCTGGGCTGCTGGCTTCATTGCATGCAGTTCTTGTGAACAGTGTGTGAGCCTCATGCAATGTAGCGAAGCAGACCCCGTGCCCAGGCTCTGTGCTCCTGCTGCCCCACCCTGGGTCCTTACCAGTCCTAGGGCACCTGCATGGGCTCTGCACCCACCCGCCACCACCATTTCCCTGCTTTCCCTCCTGCATGCTTGCCTGCCACTTCTCCCACCACCACTGCTGCCAGCAGCCCCAGCTACTTTCTGCCCCACTGCTGCAGCCCCCGCCATTCCCCACTGTTGCTCCCCGTGGCCCCTGTGACTCCCCGTGGCCTTCGCTGCTTGCTGTGACACTGCCACGGCCCCCACTTCTACCTGCTGCCGCCACCTCCTCACTTGCCATGCTGCTCCCTGCAGCCCCCCCCCCCCCACCTGCCTCTTCCTC
>NW_017729024.1:18492214-18496485 GCF_001723915.1 Gavialis gangeticus | reverse complement strand
CCCAGCCCAGCAAGCACCACAGGGCTCCCAGCTGCTGGGTAGTTTTAAGCAGTTTCCACCCCTTCCCTCCATCCAATCTTATCTTACTTTCCACTCAGATGGAGGGAGGCAGGGAATAGTTTCAGTGTTGCATAGTCAGAAGCTGCAGAGGCTTCTGGGTGGGGGCTGAGGGTGGGAGCGGGGAGGAGGTTGGGGGGCTGGGGGCAGGGTGGATCTGGGCCAGCCTTGCTGCTCAGCTGCTGGGTCCTGACACAGGCTCTCCCTGGGTCCTACTGCTGCTGGCTGCCTGTCATCTTTGACAGGCAAGACAGGGGCAGATAAAAATTAATTTTCTATAATGTTTAGGGCTCCCATGGGCCAGATAGAATGGCCTGGTGGGCCAGATGTGGCCCATGGGCCATATTTTGCCCACCCCTGAGCCAAGGTATATTGGCCCGACTCCCAACTTCACATGAGTAAAAGTTAACTTTGTCTCCCTGATTCAGATGTGAGAAAGGTGGTTAAAATTTCCCACTGCAAAAACCACTGTCCAAATAAAGTAACATTTAAATTGCTGTTTTGACATCACAAAGAGATCTGAAATGGTTCAAGAGCATAATTCCTGATTCTTATTTAGTGTTTACAAACATTAACCAATTAATCTTCTTTCATTATTTAATTGAGATAAGTTTACTGATTGCCAAGGGTGCACTGCAGAAATGATAGAAAGAAGTTTCATCACACTCACTATCGAAATGGACATTTCCTTTCTCAGAGGCTATTTACTACTTATTTCTGAAGTAGGAGGTAAAATCAATACAACCAAGGTTTTTGGGTTTTTTTTTTTTAAATTCAGGCTTAAAATTAGGTTTCTAAATACCAACCTGATTTTTAAAGTGCTATGCATAGGGTGCATGTACAGATGTTGCTATGGTGATGTTGTTCCTGCACTGTGATTCCTTTTGGAAGTGCTAAATCATGGTGCAATAACAGCCCATACTGCGCCGTATGCATAGTGCAGTTATTTTTAGCAGCTATGTCACTGTAGTGGTGCGCTATACTGGGGGAGCACGTCACTACAGTGAAGTAGCAGCTGGTCACATGTAGATGCCCACAGATGCTACATTGCCCTAGCATGTTGCTACAGTAACAGAGTCACATGTATATGCGCCCATAGAGTAGCTCCTTTTAATTTTAAGTATAGAACTACAGCACATTTTTTACAGAAAGCCTACAGAAGGAAGGTCCTATTTTGTTATGTGATCATGCATGTAGGAGGCAAATTCTAGGCTTCCTCTTCTTAGAACCATGGCTAATGATTTTGACACCAACACACAGAAATCCTATATGAAACTCTGAGTTCCCAATTAATACAAAAAATGTTTGGCTCCCCCTTCATTCCCTTTTTTAACCTTTGATTTCTTCTGTATTTCCATCTCATCATTTTGTTCTTTTTCTTTCTAATTTTAACAGTTTATTTAGCAGAATTAGCATGTATTGCCAGGCTTATCCTATCCTTTATAGAGGTGGATGGTTGTCTGTAATCTGTAACTACACTATATAAAATCCATTGATAAAAATCTTTGCTTTTCTTAAACTTTTTTTTACTTGAGGATCAAATGGTGACTCCATAAAAAACAAAAAGGCTGGGTTTTTGGCAAAGGAAGCAATAATATTTTAAAAGAAAAATCACACATGGCTTAAATTAATTTATTTGGAAGCAGGATTTTTTTTCTACTTTAAAAAAAATGTTGTTGTTGTTATTTATCATAGCATTGTTGCATATTGGACCCATTATGATTCCCGTTTTGTTCGGTTATTGGCAAAGGTCTTATTATTAAATATTGAAATACCTATTTTGTGTGTCTTGTCTTCTATTTTTAAAGAAGCACAGCTGCATCAAAGGACATCAACACATTCCTTGCAGACTTTTTGCTTTGCTAATATTATCTGATAATGTATTGTCCTCTCTAATGTGCATTGTACACCAGACTTTCTCCATTAATTTCACTGGGAATTGGAATCAGACCCGGAGCTTTAGGACAGGTACAGACATTACACTTTTACTGGTATAAGTGAACAGAAACTGGGCTATAACCATAACAGAACAGAAGTTCAGCACACAAACCCAGTCTATACCTGTAACAGAACAGCAGTATTTCAAAATGATGCAACCTGGTCTAAGATTTGCAATGCCCACCCAAGGGCGAATGTGTGTTCTTTTCATTACTTATTTAAAGTATGCCACTTACAGATAATTGCATAACTTAGACTGATTCTGCCTCAGGCTTTTTTAATGTCTGTACCTAACCTTAAGGTCAATAAGTGTAATTTTGCACTCTATTACACTTGTATAATCCCATAGGAATGTGAAAAATGGAGTCCAGTGGATAGAGCAGGCATCCAAGCCATGCAGACTTGGGCTCATATAGTACTTGTGGGTGCATTACTCTAGAGTCTAGAATGAAAGAAAAGAATGGAAATGGAAGAAAGTAATGTTATAACACATTACAGTATTGGGAATTAGTGAGAAGATTAGGTAGTACTGATGTAATCCAAAGACCTTTTGGGTTTTCTGCAACTTCTGGTACCTTTAAGGATTCAATTGGAAATAAATGATCTTAGGGAACTGTTTGACTCTTTCATGATGAAATATGCACTGCTTTTCAACTAACTGAACTATCTCATTGAGCATCAGAAATGTTAGCTGTCTCCAAATTTCCATTTGGCTAATGACTCTCTCAGCATAGTGTATGACTAAAGCTGTCACTGCAATAACTGTAGTAATACATCAATAATTTTTTTTCCAGCTTTTCTCCTAGCTTTACCAAGTGCAATGAGGAGATCAGTGGTCTAATAGCATTTCTATAGGTATAAATGAAAATTCACAAAACTTATCTAACTGAGAAAATGTTAGTTTTGCAGTGAAAACACTCATGTTCTTGCACTCAGTGCTAAGAACAGAACTACACCTAATTAAATAAAACAACTTTGTGCCTATTCAATACCTAAGAAAGAGCTGCAATTGTCATTTTCACATTTGATTCTAAAATCAACATTTGCAGCAGTGAAAGAAATAATGTATGTGACAAAACTTGAAAAATCCACTGAATTAATATGAATCAGTGAAGTTTCCTTGAGGTTAGTGGAGCGAGGTGAGGACTCAGTTAAACCAGCTGAGAACGTTGCTTGCTTTGTCTTTTGGAGTTGCTATCATTGCTGTAATCAAGAAGTACCTTTTATGCTTAACTCTAATGACAGACATACTCTTTTTTTTTTTTATTTCACAGGCTTCAAAATTTAAGAAAGCAATATGCTTGCTGTTGTTTTCTGCAATTGCTTCATGCATGTAGCATGGCATGAAATGCTTTCTTTAGTAAACTGGGGAAGTTTTAGAAAGTGATATCTAACTCGGAAAGTCTACGTTATTTAGTAGCCCTTCATTCAAATGCCATGTTTACTTTCCAGTTATCTGTTTTGAGTTCTGCTTTTTATAAAACTAAAATTAGTTCACAAAACTGATTCTTATTAGGATATTGATAATTTTTTAATTACAATAATTAAATATTTCCTGCTATATAGAGAAAGTGATAATTTTGAGTATATGAATATGCAAGCTTAGTGTTAATACTGTCATGGGCCTTTACAATTATAGGGCTACACAGTTTTCCTGTAGTTACCTCTACACATGCAAGTCAGACCTTTATAACCATAAAAGCACTGCTACAGTTCTACAACCATGTCAAGTTATGTTCTAATCTATCCAATGCCATTAATAGTGCTATTCTCAGCAGCCCAGTTTCTTATGACTTGTCCTAACAGTCACGCACAAAGAGTACTTTGTAACACTGTCATATTTTGCATGCCCCCTGAATCCATCCACAAGCTGTTAAAAAGGATGATGCCAAACTTGGGACTATGAATAAAGTAGGGCACAGATTTCTGCTATGTAGGTAGAACAGCTGGAAATATTACCACAAGAAGGATTTACCCAATCTTACAAGAAAAAGCTTCAAGCAACAGAAAAAAAAATCTAGGAAAAGAAAACCAGAGACTGAATATATTATGCATTAATGAGAGGATAGGGAATCTGAGGGTGAAAAGTTGGCTGCTGTGTTAGAAGCAAAGCCTAAGAAAAAAGAAAAATTATGAAAGGCTTTTTATATTAGAGAGAATTTGAGCAGACTATAATCAAATGAGGTTCTTAATAACATTCTCCTCCTTTGTTGCACCTTCCCTTCCCCCACATCCTTCCTATTCTCCAGAATCTCTGCCCACATTTCAGACCATAT
>NW_017729024.1:18471472-18487214 GCF_001723915.1 Gavialis gangeticus | reverse complement strand
AAAAAAGAAAAATTATGAAAGGCTTTTTATATTAGAGAGAATTTGAGCAGACTATAATCAAATGAGGTTCTTAATAACATTCTCCTCCTTTGTTGCACCTTCCCTTCCCCCACTCAGTGACCCTAGAAACAGTTCCTGCTCACCCCTTTCAAGTGCAAAGAGAGCTCCAGGCTAAGCCTTGAGTGAATTGGGCTTTGTCCTTGCCATGTCTCTAGCTTTGTGGACCATCAAAGCTGATCCTATGGAGTGAGGACACACACAAATCTGACCCATTCCAAAAATTTTACATGAGATCAGATCCAGCTGTTGTAGATACTATGCTTACCTAAAGAGAACTGTTGCCAGGGTTTCCAGTCAAGGAAATGTCACCACACACCTCCCTCTCATGGATGGGTATATGCAGCAAGACAGGGTCATATTAATGGGTTTTTAACTGTTCGTGCATTTAAGGTTTTGGCTTCTTAATCCTGTTGTTCTAAACCACAATAAATAAATCACAATAAATAAATGTGACTAAATATTATGTTATCAATAATGGCTTTCAAGTTACTATAAATGGATATCAGTAATGTGATGATTTATCTTATTTTTCCACCCAGCATGTTGCTTATAACATGTACAAAAAAGATGATATTGTAGCCAAAATTTGTATAGAGGTTAATGTGGTCCAGTGGACAGAGAATCAGGACATCCAGGTATTCCAGTTCTGTCACTGACAAGTTGCATAACCACATTTGGAAAAATTTTAATTTCCTGACCTGTTTTCCTATTTATAAAATGAGGATAATACCTACTTTTTGCTGGGGGGGGGCAGGAAGGGAGGGAGATAGGACTTTGATTGCTCCAGCTTAAAATGAAAAAGCAGAATTTGGGTTACCTGAACTTGAATTCTGCATTCAAAGTTTCCATGGGCTTTCAAGCAATACTGTCTATCCTTATTTTTAGAATTGGGGTTCTTTTCTAACAGCTTTAAGAGCTATTAACTCTCTCTGGAGTGGACCTTTTACTTTCAGAGTTTTTTATATTTTGTCAGCTTGATATCATTGGTTTTGTGCCTACTTTTATGTGTTTCCAGTAAGAACTCTTTTTTTTTAGTCTATCTCTGTAATTTTTCCATGAAACTGAAATATTTTAACCTTTTCTGGTTAGGTGGATTTTGCATGTTATCCCTATGTCTAATGACATCGTTTCAGTGAAGGTATGTGTGTCCAGGGTGAATGCGGAAGAATGTCTACCTTAGTTACACAGCTTTTTGATTTGGGAATTGGCAGAATAATGAATACATCTTTCTGCAGCTATCTAAGATATGGGAGTCTTGCTACAGCCATAGTGCATTTACAATCTAAGTCCTCAGCCACTGAATTCTACTTTCATGATTGATATGAACATGTAGTGCTTGATATTGGATTTTCATTGAGACTTGTTGGAAAGTGCTACGTTGGCAAACTTAAAATTACTCAGTTGCCTTTCATTTTGCATTTCTAAATATTCTAACATCTTGATTCTTCCCCACCACCCCTGCACCCATGTTTCTTTTTCTCACTCCCCATTCACACAGGAAATAAGTAATTGCTAAGAAATAGCATCCCCTCCCCTCTCTTCTCTACCCATTGTTTTCCTAATTTCTACCTATTTACATTCTCACTGATCTCCTGTCACATTTTCTGTTTCTTTCATTCCTTGGAGATTTCAGAACAACAGCAAAGTCTCCCTATGCCTGACAAGGTTGCGTGTGCCTGAAAGCTTGCAAATAATTTTGTTCCAACTACTTAGCTGGTCTAATAAAAGATATCACATCTACCCAAAGAACTTACCTGCCTATGTCCTTAGACCAAGGGCTACAACCAAAAACCCTGTGTCTGAGATGAGTATGTTTAATGACCTGTGAAATATGCCATTGCAGACATGGTCCAAAACACACAAGCCAGACCCTTCCAGACAATGATGAATTTACATTTTAAAAGGAAAGGCCTGTGGCAAGAATGATGCCTGGCTATTCACGAAGAGGCATTCTTACTGTGGGGAAATTAAGTATTAAACAGCTATCTTTAGGATTTTGTAATAGTCTGAAAGGATGTATAGATTCTCCTGGAGATCAGGGAAGACTTCTGATCTGGTAAGCAAATATATCCTTGGGGGGCAGAAAGTTACATGCATAATATGGGCTCCTCAAGAATCCAATTGGATGATGTATGTATGTCGCCAGATAACAAACCATGCTTAGGATTTGCCTTAAAAGCAAGTGCTTTTTTTCTAATCTTCCTGGGCATAAGAAGCTATAGTCTTTTGGACGTTGTTTTCTGGCTGACAGGACATGATGCAGGGAACATCTTCAGAGGCCAGAACTGCTTTGCAACCTGTTGGGATAAGCAAAAGCTTTCTTAGGTTTACGATGCAGGGTAACATCAAACTGTTCTTCTGATATCTCCTTTGGTTTGTTCATTCTTATATCTCTGTCTATATCTCCTCATATGGTTACTTATTTCTTACATTTAACCTCATTTTTATAGTAAATCTTTTGTTCTCTTTTATAACCAACTTATTGTCATAGCTAAGTATGATTTCAGAGTATTTGCCCATACAGGCAAGCTTTGTCTACAGAAGCAAGGGAGGAAAGGGCCAATGTAATATTTCTGAGCACATTACCAGACAAGGGTATGATTGTTCTAGCTGGCAAAATTCCCTCTGCTAAGTGCAGGCAAGACCGGGGTGAAGCAGCTAAAGCTTCACACTGCTGGTCAGGGAGGTAACCTTTGGAGCATATCAGTCCATTCTCAGCAGTCAAACAACAGATGGTAGAGAGGGATTTGGGACACCTGGGAACATATAAGGACACCCCAGGAGTGTGTCTCAAAGGTATATCTGACTATCACAAAAATATGTTCTTAAAAATAATTAGAGCCCCTTTCCAGAATAAAACTGCTCTTGCTGAGACTACCAATCTTACTCGCTGGGAAGTCCCATCACAGAAAATGTGGCTACTCCTGTAGTTAAAGTTCTCCTTGATACAGGTAAGTATGACAACTTTGACAGTTAACTCTTGATACCTATTAAACTTCACAGCAGCTTAGTAAGGTACCTTTGCGTGAGAATATATTACATTTACTTTCACTGGTCATCACAGCACTATACTTCCAATCCTGTTCTCTTTGAAGTTAATTTGAGGTTTAGGCCATAAAGTGAAAAACCGATGAACTGAATAGCAAAGTACAGTGCTAATTTCTAACAGAATTTTTCTCTGGATGGGAGATTTGATAGCAAGTAGTATAGTTTAAAAGTGTTAGCAAATGCAAATGAAGGAGAAACTGGGACTTCGGGGTATAAAAAGTATATTATGTAGTTCCAAGAGGTCCAGCGACACTTGTGTTGTGTTTAATCAAGTAGAACAAAGTAGATATTAGATCCTGGTAGACTATTTTGCTTAGCATTCTATGAGTTCTATTTAAATCTCAGTGGCCTGAATGCTAATTAATAGAACAAATTAATCTTTTTGACCCAAAGGAAATTTACAAGCATGTTCTTCTTACACTTACAAGGATATTTATGTAGGCTTTCAATGGCTCCATTGCAAAGACTGAATAAGAGATATGTGGCAGTCCCAAAACAAAATTAGAAGGAATCGGGTTTAATCACTGAGGCTTTATAAAATTTAATTGTTACAGTAAAATGAGGTTGCCATACAATCTACTGTCAAAACAGTTTGACATCCCAAAGGAGAATTATTCTCTCAGAAGGAGCTTTTTTTTTTCTCTTGAAGTTTGCAGATTGATATTGTGTTGTAAAAGAATGCAGAGATTCTGCTGATGTATTTTATTTTCTAAAAAGTAAAGAAATTCCTTATGTTAGGGGAAAAAATGCATATAAACTTTCACAAATATAATGCATTTGTGATACAAACATGACTTCAATTTGTCCTCTGTGCTTGTTAATTGTCACAGTATCATGGCATAACAGACATCATCTTTCAGTTCAAGATGTGTTCTTTGCACAGTTATTTTGTTTGCACTGTGGTAAATATGTTTACAACTGCCTGGGAGCAGCTGGTCCTTAGGGGATAATGAAGCTACACCCCACTAATAATGAC
Organism: Gavialis gangeticus; assembly: GCF_001723915.1. Taxonomy (NCBI): domain Eukaryota; kingdom Metazoa; phylum Chordata; order Crocodylia; family Gavialidae; genus Gavialis; species Gavialis gangeticus. Next base: position 18,483,130 of record NW_017729024.1, on the reverse strand, counting down.
AAAACTGACAGTTACGCTATAGACTATGGGCCTGGTTTCCATTTACTTTGCTTTGTCAAATCTTTTAGTACATAAACTAGGGGAAGAGGCGATTTCTGAACTGTGGGGGGGGGGGACAGCAATACTTATGACCCTAGTAAAAGTGAGCCTTACAAAAGGAAAAGGGCCCAATGCTGGTATATGTGTGTGTGTGCATGCACACGTGTGTTCTGGTAGGGCATCATGTTCTGAACCTGAAGATGTGAAATGGGTTGGGTTCAGAGCTCTTGGGTAGTTTTCAACTTTTGGAAAGAGAGTGATTCCATATGCTTGGAGGTACCAGATGTATTGTATTGGAAGTTTTTTGAGCTGCTGTGCATTGTTTTGTGGGAGCTGAGCAGCTCTGTGGAAGTTCTAAGCTGGAAGGGAAATAGGGGTGTTGGACAGAAAACAAAGGAGAATTTTAAACTACCAAAGAACATGATTGTGGGTTAGCTGAAGGGACAAAATCCGTGATTAAGAACTGTTAAAGGTTGACAAAGGAATAAATATTGTTTCCCTCTATCTTAACCTTTACTTTGAGAATACATTTTTTTTTCTTCATAAAGAGAAACTGGAGCTGGGAAAGAAAGAGGTGGCACACATTTTTCTTTTTACTTTCCCATCCATTTCTCTCATCCTACACCAAAACTCTTTATTAGGCATCATCTTTTCCCGCTTTTGGGCATTGGTTACTAAGTCCGGATCAAAGTTCAATTTTGTTAGTGGAGCATGATTGGAAAACTTGCCTCAGAATACTTATTTTTACAAAAGATGGGACAGAGCCCAAATCTGTGAATTCTTTTTGACCATCTCTTTACTAGGTTAGGGGAATCTCTCTCTCGCTCAGACCTCACTTTAGAACCCCTTTTATTTTAATTGGGCTTATTGCTATCTCCCAGGGTCTGCACAGCTGTGGTTTGCACTCAAAACTTGTTATTCTTCGCTTTTCCACTATCACAGGTTTCCTTTCACAGTGACTCCAGTGAATTAAATCAAATTATTTTTATTGCCTTTTGAACATATAGCATATTGATAAACAACCCTGTTGTAAAAAAATAGTGTCAGCTTGTACAACCACATCTTACAACCTGAATAGAACGTCTCTTCAGATTTAGTTGATCTAAAATATTTCATGCCTCTGGCACAGAAACAATGTTTACCTATTCATTTGCCTCTACCAGTTGCATAGGTTAAAACCAAAGCCAATTATGTCTTAGAGTATATAGGACACTCATACAAGTTTTTATTTTTATTTTTTGCAGTTCCTACTGATATTTACTTTAGGTATTTGTATCTTTCTTCTTCCACTTTTACCAAAAAGGTCAAGGACCACTATGCTTAGCAATAGGAAATTCTGAATATAGCTTTCAAATACTGTACTTTCTGATTCTCTCAAATATTTAGGGCGTCTGTAGATGAAATGGGGTCCTAAATGAAGCAGCGGGTTTTGAAAAACACCACTTCAATTTAAGGCTGATTAAACCCCTGTGTTGTGCACACACCCCTCTGACTTACCTGCCTCTCTGGCGTGAAGGGGAGGGTGGGCTGCTGGCAGGCAAAGTGGTCTCTGGGCTGCAAGGGGGCAGGCTGGTGCTCCCCTCCACAGCAGTGGTGGCCCCTTACCCTAGGTGGCACCTGCCTGCAGGCACCTGGCTTGGGCAGTCCCAGGGGGCACCACAGCTGTGGAGGGAAGCACCGGGCCCCAGCACAGCTTAGGCAGGCAGGCTTCAGGGGCAGGAAATAAAAAAGATCAGGCTCACTGCTTTTCTTGGGCAGAGCCTGCTTTCCCAGGCTGCTGCCAGGATGCCTGCAGGGCTTCTTGCAGAGCCATGGAGCTTCACGGAGCCTGATGCTTTGCTCCGCGACTGTAGGAGCAGCAAACTAAAACTCCTTGGAGGAGTTTTAGTTTGCTGCACCCCAAGTCATTTAAGGCACATTACACTGCCGAATTTCCTACAGAAGCTGGAATTAATGTTCAATACGCCACCAAGGCATGCAAACACTGACACCACTAAAACAGTGCAAAAGCATTTAGCCCACTTTAAAGTGTTATGCACACATGCCCCTTGTTTCATCTACACGTGGCCTTAGATACCAGTTACTAATACCCTTTAACTCTGAATGAAAGTAAAACTGCTTGCTAGAAGGCTGTCCAACTTCATAGAAGGCTGTGGGCCATGTCAGGATGGGCTCCACAATGTGGGGACCTGTTCCCCCTCACCTTCTCAGCTGGAAACTCCTCCAGCACTGTGTGGGAGGGTAGTTCCCCCACATCACTGCAACATGCATGTGAGCAGGCGCCCTCCCCACATTACTGCATCATGTGCATGGATAGGTGGGTGCCCGCCCCACCTCCTTATCTGTAGGTTCCCTCATTGTATCAAGCCATGGTTCCCCTGGCACTGCACACTGCATCGCACCTTGCCACCCTGCCCCATGCACTGGAGAGAAAAGGGAGGCGAGCATGGAGATGTGAGCTGCAGGCTGGAGAGTGGAAGGAAGCAGCATCCAGAAGAACCACAGAGGGCTGTATATTGTCTTGTGGCTGGCCCTTGGACAGCCCTGGATTATACAATGCTTTTTATTAATAAAAGTATTTGGTTTTGATTTTTTTCACTAGCACTGGTTACTGTGTGAGAAAATAGAAGTTAAAGACTTAAATAATACCCTGCTAAAAATAAATCACAAATAACCTAGTATCTTCCCAAAACTGTACAATAAAAAAGGTTAATAACAACTTCCAGGCCCCTATCTCAATAATTTTTTTTCAGGGGTAATGGGAAGAGTATCACTAATAATTCTCAATAATGTTACAATCGATTCTGGCAATGGCAAGAGGGAAGCTAATTTGTAAAGTATGTCCTAATTGCTCAAATGTGGTTCTGTGTTGGATAGTGAATGATTAATGTGGGATAGTAGATGGTATGAGAGAAAACAGGAGAGAAGTAACTAAAGTGACCATGAGAAGTTTGAGTTCAGGATCCTGAAAAAGAAAGAAAGAGGAGCAACAGAGTAAGGACTCTGGATTTCAGAAAAGCAGACTTTGATGTGCTCAGGGAACTCATGGGCAGGATCCCCTGGGAAGCCAGTCTGAGAGGGAGAGGACCTCAGGAGAGCTGGCTGTACTTTAAAGAAGCCTTACTGAGAGTGCAAGAACAAACCACCCTGATGTTCAGGAAGACGAGCCAAGTATGGAGAAAACCAGCTTGGCTTAGCAGGGAATTCGTCAGTAAAACAAATCACAAAAAGGCAACTTATAAGGAGTGGGAACTTGGACAAACAACTAGAGAGGAGTATAAAAGTATTGCCCGGCATGCAGGGATGAAGTCACGGGCCAGGTCTACACGAGTGTGGATGTTTGTTTCCCCAGGGACAACAAGCAGCAGCACACCTTCTGCCACTGCTACTTGTCTCCAGGGAACAGCTGTGCCATGTGCGCTCTGGCACATGGCAGGATATCCCATGTGGGGTAGGGTAGGCTGGGGCCAGCAGTAGGCTGGGGCCAGCAGCCTTACCTGGGGCCCTGAGGGCTGGGGCTGCAGCAGCAGTGATCTTTCTCCTTGGAGCCTTGCTGGGAGCTGGAGTGTGGCTCTGGCCAGCCAGACTTTGGTTTTGGGCAGTGCATGCTGCCGCCACATGCTCCACTCCATATTTTTTGTGTGGGGTTCTTTTTTTAAGCCTAGGATCCACCAGGGTAAAAAAAACCCTCTATGCTGCTACCTTGCAGTGCAGAGAACAGCCGATGTGTCTAACATACCACAAAGCCATGCTCGTTTGGGTGCAGCCAGGAAAGCCAAACTGCAATAGGAGTTGCAGTTAGCAAGGAATGTGAAAGGTAAAAGAAGGGTTTCTACAAGTATGTCAGTAACAAGAGGAAGATCAAGGAAAGTGAGGGTCTATTACTGAATGGGGGAAGAAGAAAAGGCTGAAGTGCTCAATGATTTTTTCACCTCAGTCTTCACATGCAATGTCAGCTCCCAGACTACTGCATCTAGCAACATAGTTTAGGGAGGAGGTAAGCAGCCAGCAGTGTCAAAAGAACAGGTTCGGGTCTATTTAGAGAAGGTGGAGATATACAAGTCCATGGACATGAACAGGATGAACCCTAGGGTGCTGAGGAAGTTGGCTGTTGTGATTGCAGAGTCACTGGCCGTCATCTCTGAAAACACATGGTGATTGGGAGATGTCTCAAAGGATTGAAAAAGGGCAAAAATAGTGCCCATATTTAAGAAAGGAAAAAAAAGGAAGATACAGAGAACTATAGACTGGTCAGCCTCACCTCAGTCCCTGGAAAAATCATGGAGGAGATCCTTAAGGAATCCATTTCTAAATACTTGGAGGAGAAAAAGGTGATTAGGAACAGTCATCAAGGACAAGTCATGCCTGACCAACCTGGTTACATTCTGTGATGAGATGACTGGCTTTGTGGATGTGGGGAGACCTGTGGATGTAGTATGCATTGATTTTAGCAAGGCTTTTGATACAGTCTCCCACAACTTTTTCGTAGGAAACACTGGAAGTATGGGCTAGATGAATGGACTGTAAGGTGGATATAAAACTGGCTGAAGCATGGGGCTTAGAGGGTAGTAATCAGTGGCTTGATGTCTAGGTATCTGCTGATATCAAGTGGAGTGCCCCAGGGATTGAACCTGGGGCCAGTTTTGTTCAGTATCTTCATCACCAACCAGGTAGATGGCATAGAATGTACCCTCAGCAAGTGTTTAGATGACACCAAGCTGGGCGGAGCAGTAGATATGCTGCAGGGTAGGGATAGGACTCAAAGTGACCTAGATAAACTGGACAATTGGACCAAAAGAAATCTCATGAGGTTCAACAAGGACAAGTGCAAAGTCCTGCAATTAGGACGGAACAGTCCCACACAGCAGCACAGGCTGGGGGCTGACTGGCTGTATACCAGCTCTGCAGAAAAGGACCTGGGGGTTACAGTGGAAAATAAGCTAATTATGAGCCAATAGTGTACCCTTGTTACCAAGAAGACTAACGGCATACTGGGCTGCTTTGGTAGGAGTGTTCCCACCAAGTCAAGGGAAGTGATTATTCCCCGTACTCAGCACTAGTGAGGCCACATCTGGAGTGTTCAGTTTTAGGGCCCCAACTTCAGAAAGGATGTGGACAAATTGGAGAAAATCCAGCAGAGGGCAAGAAAAATGGTGAGGGGGCTGGGGTACATTATTTAGGAGAAAAGACTGGGGGAACTGGGCTTATTTAGTTGAGAGAAGAGAAGACTGAGGTGGGACTTAATAGCAGTCTTCAACTACCTGAAGGGGGTTCAAAAGAGGATGGAGCTAAGCTATTCTCAGTGGTGGCAGATGACAGAACATGGAGCAATGGTCTCAAGTTTCAGCAAGAGAAGTTTAGGTTTGATATTAGGAAGAATTTTCTCACAAGAAGGGTAGTAAAACATGGGAACAGGTTACCCAGAGAGGTGGTGGAAGCTCTATCCTTGGAGGTTTTCAAAACTTGGCTTGAATGATCTAGTTGGGGATGGTCCTCCTTTGAGTAGATGACCTTCTGGGGGCCCTTCCAACTCTAATTTTCTATTATTCTAAAGCTTCTCTTTAGCTAGTGCGTTATATATATCTCTCCATGCATGTGAGTAGTCCCAATGACTTCTATAGAAATACTTCTATGCTTAAAGACAGGGATATACTAAATTACAAAAAAGACCAACCTGTTTCTGGTGAGACAGATATGGTCTCCAGTATCCTCTACTTGTTACTACAAGAGATGTATGAATGAGACAGAAAAACAGCTTAATTAACTGGCAGAGTGTAGAAAAATGAGGGTAGAGGATGTTTTGTGGGAAGATCTTTGACAAATGAAAATCCTGCTTGCATGTCATTACTGTAAACATTTTGGAGTCAAGCCTACCTTTTAGGTTGTGTCTGCATATCACTTAGAACAATTTTTTTTTTTGAATTATAGTAGTACTTTGGAACTCCTGTTAAGAATCAGGATGCCACTGTGTTAGGCACTATACAAATAAAAAAATTAAAAGAAAATCCATGACCACTAGAGCTTATGAGTCCTGTTTCATGACTAGGACTCCTAGACAGTACTACCTCTCCCCTTTGAGACCAATGATAAATAAGAATGATTCCCAGTCAAAAAAGCCAACAAGAGTATAACAAAAAATGGAACTGTGCAAGATCCCAAATTACCTTTAGAATAAGAAAAAAGTTTGTGGAAAACCTATTTGCCTCTTCTATCTCAGCTTTACAAATGCTATCTTAGCTTCAGCTGAGTATACAGTCCTATGTATTTAGAGCTTCTTGTTTGTGACATTTATGTTCCAGCTATGAATCTTTTTAGAAATGTTCTGGTTGAACCCTGAAACATAGATGATTGGTTTTCTTGAATTTCATAAGAAGCTGGTGCTTCTGGTGCCTCACATACGAGCATGTTGCCCTTTCTAATCTAGAATCTCCGCAAGGCCTGCCTGTTCCCTTTGAACAGTTTTCAATATTGCAGCCATGCACATATGGGGACTGTACTTTCTTACTAAAATACTTTTTTTTTTTTAAAGACTATTTTAAAAAATTAGCTTTTAATATTTAGAAACCGCATCAGGGATCTGATTCTGCAAATTCTCTGTGGATCTGCAAATGTTTAGTATTTCAGCTGAAATTTTGAAATGACCAAATTTAGGTGAAAAAATTGGTATATTGACACTGGCACAACCAGCTCTAATAATATTGTTGCCTCTGTTTGACCTGATCATTTAGCATTCAGCATCTTGTGATGCTGTCTCCAGTAGAAGAATTTAATGATGTAAGTTAGATGTTTGTTTACAACCTGATTCATTTTCAGTGAATGGCTACAAGATCCTATTTCCCTGAACAAAATAGAAACAACAAGGAGGTAGTTTCCTCATGCAGAAATTTAAGCCTGCTTTTATAGGAAGTAATATGTACAAAACCAGATCTGTCTCTTGGCTTTCTGCCGGGCCTACACACCATTCTTACTCTCTTAACATCTGTTTGTCTTCCATTGGTTTTCTGCTGGCATTTTTATTCCGAAACATGTGGACAGACACCTGCAAGTAATCAAACCTCTAGCACTCAGTTCCAGGGAAACCCCTCAGCCCACATAGCAGAGCTTCTAATTGGCCTTGCCATACAGCTCCATGCCTGCAGTGGTTGTTTTCTATTGTTTCAACTATTACTATGCAAAAATGCATTCAATTGCTCTTTCAATTTAGCCTTCATGAAAAATCATTTTTACAACCACTGATTTTAACTAGGTCCATGACTGGTCAATAGATCAAAAGACTAATTTCATGGTAGCTATTAATACCCTCAGCATAAATAATATATTATTTTATATATATACTTATACATGACAAAACCCCTTGAATCAAGTTCAGTCTGCCCTAACTCAGGAAAGTTTCCAAGGTAATTTATTTCCAGGGCAGGTATTTTGCCACAAACTTCTCTCCCTTGGAACAACTGCATTCTCATGGACTAGCATTGGACCACAAAGAAGCATACTCAGAGACGGTTATTTTTAACCTACTAAAGTAGCAGTAACTATGTTAATTACATTCTTTATACTACAACCCCAGACTTGGGAAATGGAGAGGCATGCTTAGACAAAACAGTGTATATAAAGGAAGTAAGAAGACAACTTTCTAACACAGAGTCTTACCGGCTCCTGACAGAGGACCCCATGGCACAATAGCAGGAAGAACTAAATGAACTTTTAAAGATACTACTTCTGGAAACGTAGGAGAGGATCGCTGCATCCACCTCCTATGAACCAAGACCAGACAACTCTTACCTATTATCCAAGATACACAAACCTAGCAACCCAAGATGCCTCATTGTCTCTGGCATTGGTACCATCATGGAGAACATTTCTGACTATGTTGACTATTCTGTTCCTATATGCCATTGGAACTACTAGCTATTTGAAAGATACCAAGATTTCTAAAAAAAACTGGGCTCCATTGACAAACTTCTAGCAAATACCATATTAACTAGCATGGATGTCACGTCTCTGAAAACCAACATCCCTTATAAGGATGGATTACAAGCCATATATACATTATACCTCATAAAAACTGCTTCTGTTTCCATTAACTTCTTCCACTTTGTCCTCACATACAGCTATTTGAGGTTTGGGGACTCCCTATACCAGAGGTGGGGAAAATACACCCTGCAGGCTGGATCCTGCCTGCCAGGCCATTCTATGTGGCCCACAGGGCCCCTAAAAAATATAGAAAATTAATATTTATCTGCCACTGACTCCTGTCAAAGATACAAGGGGCCAGAGGCAGTAGGACCCAGAGGAAGCCATGGCAGGCTCCTGCAACAGCAGGGAGCTGCCTGGCCCTGCCCTCCCCAGTCGGAAGCCCCTGGATAGCAGCAGCTTCTGGCTTGGGACTATGGGGCTGTTTGTGCCTGTGCTGGAGCAAGAAATTCAGGTAAGAGATGGGGTGGGAGCAGGGAAGGATGCATGTGGTGGGCAGGAAAGTGGGGAAAGTGGAGGCAGGGAGCAGGGAGAGTGGAAGTGAGCAGAGTGCAGGTCCTGGGCCAGTGTTCCGGGGCCAGCACCGGCGAGGCACAGAGTGGAGTGGCAGGAGCACAGGGTGTGGTTTGGCAGTGGTCAATGGATCTAGGCTGGGCTGCCAGTAGGGAGAGAGGGGAGCTAGCCAATGGCTTGGCAGCTTTGGGTTGGCTGCAGTGTGCCTTGGTCTCCCTCTCCTTCCTGCCATGTGAGGTGGAGCAGCCCTTGTGACATCCCTCAGGGCCACTGGCATGGTTGTGGCAATCACAGGGCTTGGCGGCAGCAGCCATGAGGAGGCTGAGGAGGAGGTGGCTTGGCTGCCATCACCTTCTCCTTGTCACCATGCTAGTGGCAATGCTTGTGGTGCTGCTTGTGGGAGTGGCCACTGCCACCGCAGTGCTCCTGATGCTCCTAGCTGTCGGACTCTGCTTCCCCACATGAGGGCCACCCCGGCCCTGCACCCACTCCTGCAGCCACCACAACTGCAGTTGCTGTTGCTGCTATTCCTGGCCACCATGAGTGCCTTGGCCTGATGCAGGGATGGCGCCGAGTGCAAGCAGCCGCAGGGCAAGGGCACAGCAGCAACAGGGGCAGCCCAGGCTCATTGCTCAGTAGCAGCTGCCAAAGCAATGCAGCCAGGTGCGGTAGGAGCACTGAGATGGCAGTGGCCATTCCTGCAATTAGCACCGTGGACACGGCGACAAAGAGAAGGCAGCAGTGGTTGAACCCACCTTGTTCTTCTCCTCCACCACAGCTGCCACGAACATGCTGGTGGCCCCAAGGTGTGCTGCAAGGGCTGCTCTGCCTCACTGCTGTGGTGACAGGCTGCCACTGCCATGCCTCTGCTGCAAGCCTGAGCACCACTTGCCCTGCAGCTGCTTGCACTAAGTGCCATCCCCACAGCAGATGGGTTGCACCCGTGGCAGCCATGGCAAGTGCGGAGACAAGGAGAAGGAGGTGGCAGCCAAGCCCACCACGTCCTCCTCCTGGCCCCATGACTGCTTGTGCCATGAGTCCAAGCACCACTAGCCCTGTGGATGCTTGCACTCAGCCTGTCCCTGCAGCAGGCTAAGGTGCCTGTGGCGGCCAGGAACAGCAGCGGGTGCTGGGCTGGTGGGGAAAAAAATCAAACCAAATTCTTGAGATCCTAAACTGCTGCTTCTCCATAGTTTTGATTAATATTTGAACAGTAATTTAAGGATATGAAAAGCTTTATATAAATGTAAGGGATCATTCTTAAGAACAATCATTTGTTTAGTATGATTCTCTAGAAGTTAAAATAAAATGATGATCCACATTGATGATACTTTGGGTGTTGTTTGTGATGAGTAAATGAAGTGCATCATTATATTTCTATATTCATAGTTAACTTTAAAAAAAAAAGCTTTAAATAATATTGAGAAAAAAATAAATTGGAACTTTTCAAACCATTGCAAAATGTCTGCATGAAGAAAAAAACTTTAAATTAGTAGGTCTGGAAAAGAAACTTTGGGCTCAGCTAGTTCTTATGCCTTTGGTAACACAAAATAAATTACATAATTCTATGCATATCTTTGTTATTTCTGACCTTGCCTTGAATACTTTAAATTTAGACAGTCTATGACTGCCTTTTATAAACCATCTTATTGTTCTACTATGCACCATTTGGCTGGTATGTTTCCTGCAACACTAAGGAACTGCAATGCAAGGGGCCTTATTGCATTGCAACTTCATGTCATTGGAGGTCCATCCCTGAAGAATTTATTCTACAGCCCTAGTCTATTCCCAGTCTAGTCTATTTAGAAGTCTATTCTCATCCCACGTCGTACATAGGGTGAAATTTTTCTGCATCAAATCTGGAATAATGGTTCTTAAATTTACTGAAAAAACTACACAGTTAGATGTAGTGGCTAGAAGCCCTAATTAAACAAACTCAGGCTGGAAAGAAGCTGCACATTTTTTACATTAAGGGTAATTAGCCACTGGATCTGAAAGATGCAAAGATAATTAAACAAAATAAAGGGGGAACTTTATTTTTGTAATAGACTGCAACAACTATCAAGGGATATCTCTGCTCAGTGTGGTCGATAAGGTGCTTGCAAGGGTCCTTCTGAAAACTCCAAGTCCTTGCTGAGAAATTCTTGAGAGTCACTGTGGATTCAGGGTTGGAAGCTCCATCATCTGGCACATGTCCCCCCTGACAGGGCCGTCCCCACCGCTGATGGTGGCATCAGTGGGAACTTGCCAGCTTCTCTGCCACCGCTGGCATCTGCAGTTGCTCACCAGCTCCATCCCTGCTGCTGTCACTGGCATCTGCAGATGCTTGCCAGCTCTGACCCCCACCACCAGTGGCTTCTGCGGGTGCCCCCTCAAGACTCAGGAGGCACCAGTTGCCCATGTTCTACAACTGACATGTCCTTCACACTGTGTTTGTTGCACAAAAAAAGCCATAAAAAAACCAGAACCTTTCTATGGAGCATTCGTCAACCTACAAAAGGCCTTTGATACAGTTAGCAGGAATGGCATTTACAAGACCCTGTTGAAAACTGGCTGTCCACAAAATGCACTCTTCCTATTTAAGGCGTTCTATGAGGGAATGAAGGCCGCCATCCAGTATGAAAATGAAACATCATCTGAATTTAGCATTGATACTGGCATGAAGTAAAGCTGTGTTTTAGAATCTGCCAACTTTGGCATCTTCTTCTCCATCCTTCTTATGTATGCTTTTGTAAGTGATCAATCTTGTGTACTAATTGAGTCAAGTCTGGACAGCAATTTGTTCAACATCAGAAGATTTCAGAGCAAAAGGCATGTCACCCAGCTCACTGTTCAAGGTCTGCTCTTTGCACATGACTCTGTATTTGTTTCTGACTCACCTGATGAATTACAGATCATGATGAACAAGTTCTCCGATGCATGGATAAATTTTGGCATGGCAATCAATATTAAGAAAACAGTTGTCATGTCATAGGGCACCAACATCCTGCCCAAAATTTATGTTAATAATGAAGCTCTGGACAGTGTAGACCACTTCTGCTATCTCGGCTCAGCTCTTACCAGCTCAGTTAGCCTTGACAGAGAACTTGACGTGAGAATTGGCAAAGCTGTGTCACCTTTGGCAAAAATACC
>NW_017729024.1:18457133-18466472 GCF_001723915.1 Gavialis gangeticus | reverse complement strand
GCTCTTACCAGCTCAGTTAGCCTTGACAGAGAACTTGACGTGAGAATTGGCAAAGCTGTGTCACCTTTGGCAAAAATACCTCAAAAATACCTTGTGTCTGGAACAACAAACAATTAACCCTGAACACAAAGGCTTGTGTCCTCAGTACTCTTCTTTATGACGGTGAAAGCTGGGATGGAGTCTATTTATATTATGATCACTTCCAATCAGAAATCAGGGTCCCTTTTACTAGGCAGTACAAATGTATATATAAATATAATGGCAGATGATCCCTGCCCCACAGAGGTTGGACTGTTCCAGTGAATCAAGAATATAAGGGCATAATCCCAGATCCCACTCCAATAAAACAATAAAAAAAAATTTCTTTGACTTGGTTAGGAACAGAATCAAACCATAATCATTTTGAAATTCTCTATGCAGGATTGATGCATTTGCTAAAGGAGTGGGGCAGCAAATCAGGTCCTGTTGTCTGTTATACAATATTTTCAATGCATAGGAACAGGTCATAACATTTTGACTTTGAAGACAACCTTGTGCTGAAATGGAATTATTATGAAATCTCCACTTAAAAGAATGGGAACTTAGCTTAAAATATTTTTTTAGGGCTGACAGCAACTTGTTTACCTGATAATCTCTAGTCATAATTGATCAAGAGCTGCTGCTACATATTTCCTTGTTGGTAGGGGTACTGTGTTAATCACTGAACTTTTGTATTTGTAAGCATTATTGCTGATCTTACATTCTTACTATACACGTATGTGGGGGTTGTTACTGTAGTTTGCCGGGTAGTTACTTGTTATAGTTTCTTAGCGCACACTTGTCTATTGCTTTTCTTTTATCCATTTCATTATCATCTGTTCATCATAAGTAATATGTGCTTTTATTTATTAATTCATTGACATATTTTATCCAGTGGCTAAATCTGCCTTTGAGAGCATTTCTCCTAAAGAAACACTGTTCATTTCCTAAGGGGTATTTGCTTAAAGAAGGCTACCGTATTAAAATCTTACAAGAGTAAGATTTTTGTCAAGAACCCCTTTGGTCTAACTTATTTGAAAATCTTTTAGCATGTTCTAGTAGGTCAAATAAAATAGACTAAAATTAATCATCTTTTCTATTACAATGTTGCCTATGGTAACAATATAATTATAAAGACACCCAAGTAACATCACATGTACAAATACTGACTTCTCTCAAATAATAAATAGCTATCTTTACAGTTTTTCTACCACATAGTCCATTGAGATCATTTTTATATGCAGCATATAGCAATAAGAACTTTTGAACTTACATAGGAGAGGATGTTATCTGTTTTTAGAATAAAAATTAGGATTCAAACAAAATTGTGCTACTATATATTTTTAAATTTCATGCATTTTTATCTAAACCAAATACATTTGAAAAATAAAGAGTAAAAATTAAACTTCTATTTTATTTTAATCATGAGATCTTATACCATTTAAATATTAAACAAAAGCCTCTCAAACATATATTTTAATTCTACTTTGAAGCATCTGTTCATTTTAGAGAATTCACCACAATAAATTGGATTTAAATTGATATGCCAGGAAACCAAGGAAGAATCAATTTATGCTCATTTTATTTAAAATTGTTAAAATGTCCAAAAATAAATCAATTGCTGTATGTACATACTTTAAATGTCAGCAAATGTGAAATGCAATGAATTTTTGATAACATTAGGAAAGTCAGCATTTATACATTAGCTGTATTAGAGCAGCATCCACTAGATACAGAGTTAATAAATCTGCCAGCATTTTCATTAGAAACACAGATTTTCAAATGCCATTTAAGGTCTGTCTGATTAATGTAATTTTCTTTTTAACAATTTTGAAATCAATCATTTTTAATTTATGGATTTACAGAAAAGTTAAAATTTTGATGTGCACTTACATTTCTGTAGCTGAAGCAAAATTGTAACTTTTTAAGGGTGAACATTTGTTGACACACAGCTAATGATATAGACTAATTATCTTTTGACACCTGAAGAATACACAAAGTTGATCAACCATAGTGTGTGTGTGTGTGTGTGTGTGTGTGTGTGTGTGTGTGTGTGTGTGTGTATATATATCAATTTGGTATCATGGACAAATAATTTACAATTAATTTAATAAGGATAAGTCTCATCAACACCTACTTCTCCCCCTTTCAAATCCATTCAAATTACGTCAACTAGGATCAATTTCCTTACCCACTCTTCTCGCATCCACTCCACTATCACTGGCTTCCTCTTTTTCAGGTTCATCCAGGTAAAGATTCTTGTCCTCTACTTTAACGAAATAATATCTTCCATAACGATCTGATTCTATAAGTAATTGATTTACTTTTCTATGAAAAACTTTCCACTCAAATACCTAATTGTCCAGTTCTTTCACAAGTGTTTTCATACTTTTTTTTCCAAACTACCCCACCATGTTCCTACCAGCCTCTTATACATGAATTGGTACCTCTGAACTAAATATGAAAGACCACCACTTTATAATTTTTACAAATCTCTTGTAATGCTTATGATAAATGATAATGATCAAAGGCTAAGGAGGATTGGCAACAGATTGCCCTTCATAGACCCAAGGTCAATGTTTCTTTCCATTGACAAGTTTAGCGTCTGACCCATTCAGGGTAAAATAAAAGTATAGTGCCATTGGAAATGCCCCCAAATATTAAAAAGCTGTAATAAAATAAAACTAATTATTGTATTCAGTTAACCCCTTCTCCCACCTTTCCCTCCCCTCCACTGCTAACCTCTTTACAAAACTCCTATTTCATCACACAAGGAAAGTTCAAGAACTCTGGACCAAGGAAGAAGATAAATTCAAATGTCAAGCTCTTCTATAGAATATTTGGCCCCCATCTAATGCCAAGGAAGATTGTTTGAAAATGTTCAAAGACCAAACTGCCAAAACTGCTAAGAAGGAAAAAGATGAACTTCTAGTTAACTGGGTTACAAATCACATGGACCTTTACGTGACTGTTACTGTCAATTGCACATGAAAACTAATTGATGTATGATTTTCCACCATCAAGACTTGTTGCTAGTTACAAATTGGGAGTCACATTCCTCATGAAGTAGTGTAGCACCAAGAATTGCCAAAATCTTGAAAAAATGAAAAGAAACTGATTAATATATTTATGGCACTTAATGTTAGCAGAGTCCATTAGATCATCTACTCTGACCTGAATATCACAGGCCAATTAATTTCACTAAGTATTGAGCCAAATAACTTCTGTCTGTTTGAACCATATCTTCAAGACTGACATTCAGTTATCAAGGTAGAGAATTCACCAATTACTTTGGTAACTTGTTCTGTGGTTACCCACCATCAATGTTAAAAAAAAAAATATCTAGCTTGTGAATGTGGAAGGCATCAGGTTCCAGTAGTTCATTCTTTGTTTTTATATCTTTTCCCTGATAGATTAAAAAATCTTTTAGTACCTGGTATTTTTCTCCTGGTGAATTGCATATGCAATGTAAACAAATCACTTCTCAGTTTTGTTTCTTATAAAGCAGAAGTCTGTCATTTCAAGGTGTTTTCTCTGGCACCAGTTTAACTTGGCAGCTGTTTCCTCCACACTCTCCAATTTTTCAATACTCTTTTCAGAATGTTGATGCTACAACTACTAGACAATCCAACAGTGGTCTCACCAATGCCAGAAAAATATTATCCGCCTACCTATCTTCATTACTTCCACAAAGAATCACCTTGGCTTCTTATTTTGACATAACATCACATTGGGATCTCATGTTAAGCTGCTTGTTCCGATCTCTGAATATTTGTCAGAGGCTTTGCTTTCCAGGGTATCATCCTTGCTTCTGTAGGTATGGCCTGCATATCTTACTCCTAGATATAATCCATCTCATTTGGCTGTATTAAAATACATATTGGTTGAATCATCCCAGCTTACAAAATGATCCAGATTCATAGATAATAATTTGCATCCCAGATGAACACAAGCTACCTTCTAGCCAGATATCTTGGCAGTGCTGCCCCAGCAACTGCTATGTGAACAAGAGAAAGAACAGGTGAGGATTAAATAGGATGCCCATGGTAGGCAGCTTCCCTCAATCAAAGGGCCTTCTCAGCCAATTCTTAGTCCATTCCTCTAGTTGCTTATTCCAAACTGCAAGCATAACCAGCTTGAACTTCAGCTACCAAACCTTATTCAGTCTTCACTCTCATCAAGAATCTGGAGGAACTGCTTAATGACAAAGAACAGCAGATTAAATGTAGACAAGCTGTGTCTTGTTAGCAACTGAAAAGCACCATGTCACATTTTTCCTCAGTAGTGCTACTATTTATAGGCTGAGCAGAAGGGTAGAAAAAGATGAAACCTGTGGTAAATGCAGTACCTATAAAGTACAAAGTACCTTTGTACCACTAGAATATAGAAGCATTTTCCAAATTTCCTAGATGTACTCCAGCAAGCCTCTGTGATCAGCTGTAATAAAAGGCAGCTAATAGACTGAAGTATTCAGCAGAGATACTTAGTCATCCTCTATAAAAAGAAAACAAATTATGGACCCTGCCAAACATTACAAGTACAGTGTTATTAACATCTTAATGTAATGCCTCCCAATCAGACTCAGGGCAGTTCAGGCCTGTGCCAACAGTATGTCAGTGCCAGCTCTGGATGGCCTGGTCTCAAACCAGGCCCTGGACTGTTCAGGGCTGGTGTCAACAATTGTTTTCACTGCCTTTAGACAGCCTGGGGTCCTAGTGACTGGGTTGGGGATGGTTCTGGGTCCTGTCCTGGAACCTACAGTTCTATCCTGATACTCAGTTGAGTGTTGGGACTGGGCATAAGGCAGCCCCAGGCTCTGAAAAAAAACCCCCTGCCACATCCACAGAATTGGGCTGGGGGCAGCCATGCAGTGGCATGATTGGGGTCTTAGGAATGTTATGCCTCATCCCAAACTTTGCACACTGTGGCATGCACATCTTGAATGGCAGGATGCATGCTTTTTAGGATGGAGCATAAAATTTCTTAGATCCTGCTCATGCCATTATTTTAATCTCTGCCAGGTAGAGATTATTGTTTTTAGAAGTCCTGGTGGGCTTCACCCAAGATTATGGGCCCATTTACCTAGGAACAGCATAAATTGCTTTTAAGACACAACCTCTGCTTCAAATATTATGAAGAATAAATAAAGTCTGGATGAAGGAAAGTATTTTTAACTAAACTAATCTATATTTTATATTTTATTAGCAATGTTAACTTTATTTGGCATTTGGTTGACCATATGGTATGGGTGGGTTTCAATTCAGATATAATGTTGTGGTGACTGAGGCAACCATAATTTGGCACCTGGGTAAAGGAAACAGACTTCAACATTTTTGGGAGACAGATGGAATAAAGTTTTCAGCTTCAGCACCCAGGCAAATGTGAAGAGATAGCTCTCCCAAGACATTGCTGCATGGAAGCTTGCAGAGATAAGGTTCTTGTTAGCAATATAGACTGCTTTCATAATAACATAAAAATACCCCAGGTGGAGTATATTGCTTTGTTATAGTGTTTTCTGGAAGTGACTTAGTAAAAATGCATTGCTGTACACAACAGATCTTATATTGAGAACAAAAAGCTGTGTATCTTCCTTACTTTAAGATTTTACCACCTTTTTAATCTAGTAAATGCTGCAATATCAGCACAATTATGGGACACTGGATGCATCTACACGTGCCTAATGCACAGCAATAAACTCTGGGACATTAAGATGAGTGTGCCTTTTACAAGTGTGCCCAAACTGCAGTACATTGAGCCGGGTTGGAGCAGCCCTAGCTGGCAGGGTGCCCTGGGGGTCAGTATGATAGCCTGGGGCTGCTCTGACGGGGCTCAATGTGCTACAGAGGGACTGGGTGTGGCACAAGTGTGCTTCAGTGTGGAGGCTAGCTAGTAGGCAGCCTCCACACTGAAACACCTTCGTGCCCCAGCTAGCCATGTCAGCATCTACTGCTGCACTAAAAAAACCCTCTGCAGCAGGGTAGTATTTGTATTTACAAGTACATTAGTTTCCTGCGCCCTAATAAGAGTACACATATAGATGCTGACACATTTACTGTGGAGCTAATTAGTCAGTTCCACAGTAAATGTCTCATGTAGATGCACTCTTTGAGTAATGTATCCTCTGGGACTATATAGGGACCCATTTATGGCACTGTTCAAGAACCACAAATACTCAACATACTTACAGGCAGAACACTCCTGAGAGGCCAGGAATAATCCCATTTTGCAAATAGGGAAAGATACACATTGAACTATAAAAGACATCTGCTGTTTGTACATTTTATCCAATAACTCTTTAATGCAAAATGCACATGTAGTTCCAGTTACACAGACGAGAACAAGAACTTCTTCCTTCCAAATAAGTGTTCTCTTCACTGGGCTACAGAGCTAAGTTCTCCCTTACTTATTGGATAAATCAGGGCAGACAAATCCATAATACCTTATAGTTTAGAGCAGGAATTGGCAAAATTTTGGAGTAGGGAGGCTGCCTTAATAGAACTTGGCTGCACGCACAGGCTGCTTCCAATCTGTCTCTCACACTGCTCCTCCTGGCAGTGGTGCCACCAGGCTGACATGCAGGCAAAGCCCCATGCTCGTGTAATACTGCTAAAGTACCACAGAAGCCCCTGGCTCTGCAACCCTCATAAAATGGTTTTGGAGGCTGGATCTGTCCCTACAGGCTTTAGGTTGACAACCACTGGCTTAGAGGCTAGGTTCAAATCTCTCTTCCAAATAAGATGGAGGATGGATATATGAACATGAGTCTCCCACATTCCAAATGGCTGTTTTAATTAGTAGTCTATTGAGCATAAGTGGTTTCCACATTTCCTACTGGCTGCATTTTATGTGGAGACTGATCCAAAATTAATGTCTTTGAAGTACCTCCTGGATTGGCCCCTGCAGACAAGGTAGGTTGAGGAATGGCTATTTGGAAAATGTTACCTGGTCCTAGCACCATTAGGACTTGGGTGTTTCTATGTATGACCAACAGCAAAGTTTAGGTGTGTTGATCATTTAACAAAAACTTAGGCAACTTTGGAACTTTTAGGGTTAGTATACAAGGGTGCCTGTACATGAGCACAGAGGCTATTTCAACACACTGTAATTACTGGATTAATCAAGCCTGCTGGAGCATGGTAATTATGCACTCCAGCTGCCTCCCACATCTCATGTATCACCATCTCTGCACTTCAAAATGGTGGCGGGGGTACTTGAATTAAAACTCATTGAGTGAGCTTTAGTTGAAGTGCCCCCACAGCCATTTTGAAGTGTGGGAATGCTGATACATGAGATGCTGTGGTGCATTAATTAGAGTGGCTCTTGGAGCCATTCTAATTAAAAGAATAGCTGCACCCCCTTGCCCCACTGAATACATGTAGAAGTGCCCCAAATGAGTAGTGATTTTGGGGATCTAAATGTTGTGTTAAGTGGTGGTTAGGTGTGTACATAACTTTGTAGGTCTAGGCGAGGGGCGCAGACAGCAGTTACAATTGTCACATAATCAGCCCCTCAAAACTGCTCTACAGTCATGCCCTGACAAAAGGACATGGCTGCAGAGTGTTTTAAAAGTCACCAATAATGCAACAAATTAGCCCTCATTATAGGATGGTTCTGATGAAGGTGCTCCAGAGCAGAGTGCCTTCATTACACTTCTGTCTGCTTGGGTGGTTGGGCTGATGAAGCTCAATCCTGCCCCTGGTGCTGTCTCCATGATTGGAATGGCAGGGAAGAAGGGAAGGGAGCTTGGGCTGGGGTTTGCCCAGCCTGCACTAAGGGGTGGGAATGGATGGGAGCCCCCTGCCTCAGGGAGCTCCAATCCACCCACTTCCACTCCAGCTCAGGCTGGGCAAACCCTAGACTGAGCTTTTTCCACTTCCTTCTTCTCCCTCTCCCATTGTACAAACCACACCAGACCTGGGAGCAGGGCTAAGGGAGGGAAGATGCAGACTTGCAGCTCCTCAGCTGGATCAGCTCCAAAGTGGAGCTTAATTCTCCCAGCCCTCCCAAGCCAACAGCAAACATCTGTTGGGTTGGGAGGGTTGATCTAACTCATGGCACTTTCTGTGAAATGCCATGAGTTAGACCAGGCAGCTGCATGTCTGTCAATACGCTAAATGACTTTCCCCAGGTCAAGAGAAAGTGCATGACAGAACAAGGAATTGGCCCTGGTCTCCCAAGGTGCATCTACCACTCTCACTAGTGGACCTCAACCTTCTCATTTATATTTGTATAGCATAAAACCTACATAACTTCTAAAGGACAATCCTTTTATTGATGATTGTAAGTAGATGAATGTGTAGGGCTAGTGCTTGTTAGAAGAAAGTCTCTACTGTAATGGGGCCTTACTGTTAGAAAATAAAAAAGCTAGGATTCCAAACTAGTCTAGGGATTAACACAACACCTCATTTGATGAATGACAGAAAGGCTTTATTTACTACAAGTATTCCAAGTCAAATGAGCCCAAACCAAAGTAAAGTCGAGCAATAAGGTGATGATTTCTCACCAAACAGGTGACAAGAGAGATGGTTTGGTTCTTAAAGCTTCTCGAGATAGCCGTGTGCAGCAGCAGTTGGTGCCAGAGATTTTTCTCACTTTTGAAGCGCGCAATGTTAGCTGTTTCGCTGCTTTTTAATACCGTTACTCCAGCATGTTCAAATCTTTCTTTTAGTTGTATAAATTAAGAGAGAGAGAGAGTCTCAATCAGTAACTGACAGGAAAATCCTGTTAATCAAACTACTCATTATTGGTTATCAGAGAGTTCCAATCTGAGTGAATTACCTTCCTGAGTGACAAGAGGTTATCCAGTTTTACTACCTTTGGAACATATCAAGAACAAGATATCAAGAAAAAACCAGGAAAAACACAAAGTTCTGGGGAGTGTCCTTGCGACAAAAATCAAGGGAACCACTAGGCAAAATGGAAATAAATCAGAAGACGACATCCATCACATATGGAGAATGGCTCTTGCTGTACATAACATGAGTTAATTACAAGATAAATATTTACCATATTAATTCATAAGGATATACATTTCACATGGTTATATACCAGATAACTAGCAGCCTACTTAAAATCATCATGAATATAGTAAGATAAGCTGGAAGGGATACCTCATCATTTATTCGGAACACGCGATTGGCTGAGGGAAAATCACGGGAATTTCAAACCACGTGCTTTAAAAAGCCGCGGTTTGAAATCCCACCGGCAGTTGAGGAGCAGAAGCGAAGGGAGCAGGGCGCACGTGTGCCACCCACGCGTGTCCCTGCTTACCTCAGCGGAGGCGGCAGCAGCGGAGGAGACCAGCGGCGGGGGCAGCAACAG
>NW_017729024.1:18455356-18457122 GCF_001723915.1 Gavialis gangeticus | reverse complement strand
CCCTTCCGACCCTAAATCTATGAAACTATGAAACTATTCTTAGATGGCCTAGCCATGAACTTGCATCCTCTTGCACAATGCAGTTAGCATCAGTATTTTGTATTTTAACTTTTGTGAGTAGGCTGCAACTTAGCATGAATTTCAGAGTTATCACCTACCCCATTATTGAAAATGAGAGGGAGCCAGGGAGAAGGTGGCTGGATCTATCCTCCTGGAAGGACAAATAGTGGCAGAGACTGCCACCCCAGGTGCAACCAATAATGTGCAGCTGACAATTGACAGGCCTAGGGTGGAAGTGGTGGATCAGGTGATCCAGGGATGGGGTTAGGAGGCCTTGGGGGCTGAATGGGACACAGTCTGAGCCACCAAGGGGGAAGGAACCAGACTATGTGGAGCTTCAAGGATGCCTCTCCATCACTAGGCAGTAGAGATGAATATTTTGGCCATATATTTAGCTTATTATCCAAAATGTTTGATTGGAAGACTATGCGCAGACTTTTGTTGTATTTGTTTGTACTGGAGGACTGGCTTCTGTCTGTTTTGGAGGGGAAGGCCACCAAGAGGGTGCCTGGCACACTCCAGGTTCTAAACCCTTCCAAAAGATTCAGGCAGCATAAGTGGGCTAAGGCTGAGATGGTCAAGGCCCAACTGTGAGCCCAAGAGGCTTGGAGACCTCCGTTAGTACCTGGAGAGAGCATTACTATCAACTGAGGACTGTAGTATGTAGCAAAAGTGTCTAAGGGGTCAAGCCCAGAGCCTGTGAGGACAAGGCTACAGGGGACTGAAGCCCAAACAAGGGCTGAAGACCTCAAGCAAGACCCCTGACCTCTGGGGGAATCCTCTGAGTCCAACTATAACATCAAGATGTGGCAGGAAAGATGCCAGGATGGACCCCTGAGTGGTTAGAGTGGGAAGGAGAAGGGGAGGATCCAAGAAGCCACTGGGACCGGGGGGGGGCATGGTCCCTCCCCCTCTGAGCTTGGACAGGCTACATTTACATATTTGATATTCAAGGTAATGAGAAAGAAAAATAAAACATAGATATGCCATTTTTATAGTCAGTTTTCAGAGCATAGCACCCTTTAAAACACTGGGCACAAAATTTAAGAACAATCATGCCCATCCAATGCAAAGCAGGTTCAGCTAAGCAATGTATGTGAAGAGTCATCAGCATAGTATCATAAACATAACTTCAACCTTTCTGTCATTTGCTTGGTTTTATTTCTTCTCCTTCTGGCACTCGTACTTCTGAAAAGTTAAAACACATGAGCCTACTGTTCATATTATAAGAAAACACATTGCACTCCATTTCAGAATGTCCTATTTTCTAGAAAAGATCTAATCAGCGTTTTTCTTACAGACCAGAAGAATTAACTTGGATGACAAACATCCTATCTGAATTTTTGTGGTAAGTATTAGAGACAGCATCCTTGGAAAGAAGACAAATTCTCATAGGATATATGTACTATTTTTAAAGGAAAAAGTCTGATTTTCAGCTGATGTAAATCAGCTTGACCCATTGACTTTAAAATCTATAAAAAAACAAAACAAAACAGCTGAGAGTCTAAACCATGCATTCTGTTCAGAGAGAAGCATGCAAGCAGAATTTTGTGAAAATTCAAGTGAGGTTTTAATCAAACAGCATTGTGTTGCTATTTTCCTGAAAAAATAAAACTTCACTTTCAGTTGCATTCTGTTTCATAATGGAGAAGAAAAAAGTAACTTTAAAACAGTGAAAAAATAGGCAGCTAAGGCAATATAAATGA
>NW_017729024.1:18435638-18450356 GCF_001723915.1 Gavialis gangeticus | reverse complement strand
TTCAAGTGAGGTTTTAATCAAACAGCATTGTGTTGCTATTTTCCTGAAAAAATAAAACTTCACTTTCAGTTGCATTCTGTTTCATAATGGAGAAGAAAAAAGTAACTTTAAAACAGTGAAAAAATAGGCAGCTAAGGCAATATAAATGAGCATATGGAATGTAACTTACTATGGAATGGGATAAACATTTCTTCATTCATAATGGCATGTACTATCTACACCAATTCCAAGTGACAAGTTACTGTCCCGGGGGGATGAACCAAGTCCCATGTCATGGTTTGGCCGGGGTGGCAGATTGAACACGAAACAGGCGGGTTTTCTGGCGAGGAGATCTGAGATACGAGAATCGGTGGGTTATAAAACAACGAGGTGGTTTATTAACTTACGCTTGTGAGGCATAGGTGATGATGCGTCTTCCATTACAGTAAATAAACATAAACAACAAAGGGGTCTGTTGGCCCACAAGGTTCACTAACAAGCCCTTGCTTTCTACCCCACGAGGGATAGGGGCGGCTGCCTGTTAGTTAGTCTTAGGGCTGGTCAACAGCTCATGATATGGAACACAAACACACTGTAACTCGTGGAACCTCTGATTATCGTCATGATGCCAGTTCCAATTGGTGAGATGCGATGCTGCTTTGAGACCGAGTTGATCATATAGAAGCTGTGGCTTCTGGTGTCGGTGAAGAGAACGCCAAAGTCAAGTAGTCAAAAAATCAGTAGAGGAATCGAAATCGGAAAACCAATACGAAGAGTGAAACTCCCGGAGAGGAACTGGGACGTCTCTCTCCCTCTCTCTCTCACAGTCCCTACTAAATAGCAGTTTCTGTGTAGGAGTCAAACTGCTCCCTTCCCCTTACACTCTCCAAGCCCCCACCTACAATGCCTCACACCACCAACTCTCTCAATGCCCACACCTTCCGCCCTACGCTCTCCCTCTCAGTGGGGCTCATAAGCCTTTTATAAGAATTTTACCATCCAATCAAATTGCTTTCCGCAGAGTAATTTCTAGTCTAATTACATCAGGTCAGCTTTCTTCTTGAGCATGCGCTTAGTCAGAGGCTGTACACGATCTGAGCATGTGTGAATTAGAAACTAGGTCATGGCTGATTGACAGACCTAGAGGTCGAGCAAGGGGCAGGCTCTGACTGTACTATGGAATCAAGCTAACTCTCAGCATTGGCAGCACTCATATTAAAATTTTTCTCTGACAGTTACCAACTAATTTCCATGCATGTATAGAATGTATAAAAAAAGTGGCAAAAATCATATGAAGTCTTTACACCCATTTCCTTGCTGGGAAAAGAGCCATGCTGTTGGATCTGCTTACTTGTATATATTTACATGGATAATTCTTTCCTAATATGGAGGTGGAAAATTGAAGTGAGTCTGTATAGAATGATACTTTTACCATGCATTTTCAGATATATCTTAGCTATACAGGTCCTTTTTAAATCAATTTTCTATCCTTTGATTGTGCGTATGTGCATGAGAGAGAGAGAGAGAGATCAGCCAAAATTTATGTAGATAGAGAGAAAGGATGGTTCAGTGCTTGGGATGTTATAGTTGGAAAATCTAGATTATGTTTCCTGTTTTGTCATATTTTTTTTTTTTCACCATAAACAAACCCTTCAGGGTGCAGCTATACAAAAAGGACTTAGTATAAGCTGTGTCTAATCCCAAAGTAGAGTAAATAGTCTTGAGTCAGGTGGCTATATAAAATGCATGGAGAAAGGAGGCCATGTCTGTACTTCTTATGACTGCTGCTGAGAAAGAATCCCTGCCCAATGACCATGTGTTCCCTCTACTTCATGGACCCGCAGGCCACAAAAAAAGATGGCCCTCGATGGCTTGCCAAAACTCAGTAAGCAGCCCTCCACCAGAAATAATTGCCTGCCCCTGCTCTAAGCACAAAGCTACAGGATATTTAGGTGTAGGGCTGGGGAACATTCTCAATCCTTCTTGTTGAAGCTGTTCCACTCTGTAGAAAAGAAATGGAGAAGTTTAGTCCAGAGATCATTAATCTCTAGTTTAGATGTTAGAGCCCACACCTGAGACATGGGAGGTCTGGATATTAGTCCTTATTCCAAGGACTTCCAGCATATTTTATCCAATGTGTGTTTTTATATATATATATATATGTATATAAATTGGAAAACCCTGGTTTTCAGGCAGCTCTAGGTATAAAGTGAAAAAAAAAAATCTGACAGAGAGAAATTGGGAGCCGTATAAATGCTTATTGCCATCCTAATGTTGCACATACAAGAGCAAGGATTTCTGTGGGTGATATGTTTTACTGGATCAACTGCATGGTTGGGATAGACAAATGTTGCTTATGGAGCATGATGAAAAATCTTTTGAAACCTTGGCAACTTCCCAATGGTTCAGAGGAGTTGTAGATTCTAAGAAAAGAAAAAGAAGGAGAGTTTGGATGGTATGAAGAAGAAAACTGAAGAGAAATGTAAATGCAACTACTATTTTTTCTCAGTTTAGCTAATATCAAATTTAATCAGACTTTTTTTTTATTTTAGAAATCATCACCTTTTTACCGGAGGGCTGTAATTTCTGCAAAAATTATTTTTTCCAACTCAATAATTACTAATAACTGAAATCATTTGAAGACTATTCAATCTTTTTCTTGTAATTTAAGAGCTTCTTCAAGGAAAATAAAATTGCATAACTTGTTTAGCTGCGTAGGGTGAACAGTCATATGTAGAGGCTGCAGAGCTTCATTAACTCTGAACTTAAGATCCTGATAGCAGGTAAGTAAACACATTAAACATCACGTACCCTGTCAGCTATTGATATTCTTTATAAGACGAAAATGAAAAGAACACCTTACTTAACTAATATTTCAAAGTAATGTCAATGTAAGATTTCTCTTGGCCAATTTTGTGTTGATTTTTTTACAAGAGTACTTAAGACTATATTTAAATAGTCTCACTGAATAAATAAATAAATTAAACTTATAAATTAAGCCATGGCACCTAAATCAACACTTTCCCCTAAAACGGGTTCCTTGTCAAGTTTTCAGAAATATGAAAAGCAGACTAGGCTGCAATACTGCTGAAAGGGTTACAGTACAGCTAAATGTGAGCCAAAAGTATTCTCTTGTTACAAAAAAGCAACAGTATAGTAGGTTGCCTTAACAGGAATGTAATTTGCAAAGCAAAGGAAGTGATTCTTCCATTGTTTTCAGCACGAGGCAGGGCCTCATCAGGAGTGCTGTGTTCAGTTTTGGGCTCCATACTTTAAGAAAGATTGAACTCCTTCCAAACTGTCCATGTGCTGAGCAAAAAAGATGATCAGAGGCCTGAGAGGTCATCCTTATGAGGAAAGGTGGAAAGCACTAGGGTTATTTAGTCTGGAGAAGAGAAGACTTGGTGCGGGGAAGGGGATGGAATTTGAAAATGCTCTTCAAATACCTGCAGGGTGATTACAAAGAGGATGGAAATGGGCTTTTCTCTTTGACTTCAGGCAACAGACCTAGGAGCAATGGCCTCAAGCTTCAGCAGCAGAAATTTAGGTTGAAGATTAGGAGGAAGTTACTTAAGTACCTTGCTGAATCAATCATAATAAACTTCAGTAGGCTCATTAAAAGATTGAGATTGGTTATAAATTTTGCCAAAATATGCAAAACTGTCCAATAGTTAATGAGAAATCCTCCTGTTGAAGATGTTCCCTCTTATAATATTTCATCTTGTCAGGAGGTTAAACATGTCATAAATGTAGCACAGCTTG
Organism: Gavialis gangeticus; assembly: GCF_001723915.1. NCBI lineage: Eukaryota > Metazoa > Chordata > Crocodylia > Gavialidae > Gavialis > Gavialis gangeticus. The sequence continues at coordinate 18,446,615 of NW_017729024.1, read as the reverse complement.
CATTTTCAGACTGTTCAAAACAACACTTACTCAAGCCTCGTATCTCCAAAAGTAGAGCAGTACAGGGTTTAGAAAGCAGTAGTAGCCTCTCAGATTAACTCCAAATGAATGACATATTTACTGTAGTTATGCAAATTGTTCTGGGCTTTTCCTGGGGCCATGCTACTGGCAGGTTTTATTCTGCTAGCTTTTTAAGTAAGCTGTGAAGTTTGCGTTCAAAATATCCCTTGTTCTGGTACACTTTCATTCGTCAGATTTCGTTTTTTCTTGCCCGAAAACCTTTTATTTCCTGAATACAATATTTCTTAACAATATTAAAATATTCATTGGGAAAGGAAAGGGACACATTCATATAAGATTGAAACCTTAAATACTATATGAATATGTACTGAGGCATGAAAAATCTTAGTTGAGATTTTTTTCCACCCTTTGATTGCTTCTCTGGCAGATCTTTTGGAATAGATCTTTTAAAATGCTTAAGTACTACAGAACAGTCTCTCCTTATGCTATTTCAGGCCTAAAAAGGAGCAAATATTACAGGTCTCACAGAAACACATTAACAAAATTTTCCTATTCATAATACCTACCCAATCCTGTAGATCAAGGAGGTTCAATAAACTGCAGCTGGCCCATTATCAATTAACAAGAGTTGAAAGGGCAAGAGACAAACTCTGTACTTGTGTCATGGTTTAAGTTAGACTGGCCTATCGAACTTCTGTAGCAGATCCCCTCCCGACTCAAGTTAGGTCCCAGCTGACAAGCATCCCAGCCATGTTGCAGTCCATTGGCTACAAATGACGAACTCCCAAGATCCTTAAAATTCTTATTTATTAGACGGAATGTGCAAAATTAATGGAGTAAAAAAAATCAATCAAACCTTCAAATTATGAGGGGAACTGTCTCTTAAATACACATACACGTGTAGCAGCTGCAATAGAGCACCGGTATACCTATTCTATGTGCTGGAGTCTGTCATTGATGGCCAGTGGTGTTTTCTCCAAGTGGTGGTGTTTCCAGGAGGAGATTGCCAGCTGGTTCTTCTGGCTAGATGGGTAGAGTGCTGGTCAGGTCGAGAGGGCACCACCGAGGGTCACTCTTCATTGCCTCTTCTCCTCCTCTGGCAGACTTCCATGCTCCCCGCAGTTTTCAGATTTGCCCAATCCAGGGGTCCCTGACTCTCGTGAGAAGTCTCCTCGGCAGTTGTCGGGGACAGCTGTCAGCCCCTGGGGTCACGTCCATTGGTACATGCAGTTCCGAGTGTCCATTGGTGATTTTAATTAATTTAGGTTTTGGCATTGTCCAGGCTCTGAAAGTGGCTGATTGGGAGTTATTCAGTCCCAATAGCTGGTCTCCAGTGCTGATTAACTCAAACCGAGGCTTCTGTTCTTTTACCAATGACGTTTTAGGGAGTTCTGGGTTCTGTATTAATCCTTTCCTTTAATTAGTCTATGATTTCCTAGGTGTTAATCCTTGCTTGTTAACTCATTATTGTAACTAGCTACTGGCTAAGCAATCAGTCACTCACTCCCATTCATACAGAGATCAGTGCGATACATAGAGACGGTATTTCAATTCCCACCCTTTCTACTATTGTTACAGGTTGCAACTTACTTCTAAAAGAAAAAACATTTGTTACAAGGTTGAAAGCATAAAATCTAAAATATAAAAGGTGAAATGCCATGGCACATACAATGGATAGAATACCAAATACAGTAAGGGGAAAAATACAAATGCACAATACCATGCTATATCTATGTAAGCCCTTATCAAATGTGATTTCATGAAGCACTGATTTTATAGAATACCTAAATAATTACCTATCCGTATAGTGAAAAGAAAGAAGAGAAGGGAGGAAAGAAGAAAAGGCAGGAGAAAGAGATATACCCCAAGGAGGAGATGGCAGTGCTGTTAAGAAGCCTTTGCTGTGTGGAGTAGGGGCTTTATTGTATTGGGGCAGGCAAAAAGGGGGCTTCTTGTTACAAGTCTGCCCACAGCCCCACCTTGGATGCAGCTGTGCTGGAACTCAGCCCATCCTTGACTGCTCTGAGCTGTCAGCCAAAGGCAGGTGTGGGGTGGGATGGGAGCAGCTGTAGCTCAGTATTTTTCTATCTTTATACTATGTCCCTAAGCAGTGAGGTGCACTCCATAGAAGGCAGGATTGGGCCCCTCAGAGATCTGGGAAACAGCAGGTGCCGCTATTCCTGCAATTGTACCAGGAGCCTGCTACCGCCATCTATAGTTTGCCAGAGCTCCAAGGGGCCTGATCCTTCCTTCTGTGAAAACTCTTTTCCCCACTGCATGGTGCAAAGTTCCAGGCACCTACTGCCAGGGGAGAGGGGAGGAGTGTGGTCTGGCTTCAGTCCTGCTCCCTGTGGCTGTGCCAGCTCATGCCGGACCAGTGTCAGGCATGGCCAAGCAGGGTTGTCATGCCTGTGGCTGACTGCTGGGAGGTGGGGAAAGGGTGCTCAGCCATACTTGGCAGCCAATCAGGGGTGGCCTGGCCTCAGAAGCCTGCTGGGAGGCATGACAGATTACTCCCAACCTGCTGGCTTTACCCAGTGAAGGCAGCCTATATGCCCCCACCGCCAAAGGGCGAACGTGTGTTCTGTTCGTTCTTGACCTAACCTAGGACACTTAGAGTAAAGCACAAAAATTAAATTGCTTCTTCCTCAGGTTTTTTGAATGTCTGTACCTGGCCTAAGAGGCAATCCTATAACTTTTTGATACAATGACTCTTGTGTAGACAGGGTGAAAAGCATCTGGTTATATGCTTTATTAGCTGTGGATGCCCTTAGCTCTATAAACGTTACAGTTGTATTCATAGTTATACATGGTGGCTATGAGTTCTGTAGCTTAATTGCCCCCTGTATAATTAAAAGTATATCATATCTGTTTGCCTTTCAATTTTATAGGATGTCAGCTTGATCTTACACTCTGGGAAAAGGTGTCCAGTTGACTTATATACCCTTCATTATTTTATATAGCCTGACCCTGTCTCTTCTTATTTCATTGCCTCTTAAAACTAGTAACTTCCAGTCTTTCAGTCTCTTTCACAGTTTTTCAGTCTTTCTAAGTCTCCAATCATTTTCATTGTCCACGTTTTGATGATTTCTGTGTCTGCTTTCCTTTCTTAGATGACTAGTATTATCAGTCAAAGGATATATGGTATTATAATTCTTCCTACTCTTCATATCCTATAGTTCTGTCTGCTTTCTGACTATTGCAGCAGCTGAACAGCTGCTGTCACTGAATTGTCCTCCATGGGGTTTCAATATTTCTCCTGAATGTTTACTGTTAAATTGGACCCCATCAATGTGTTTGAGTAGGTGAAATGACTGCTTCTAGCATACGTTATTTTGCACTTGTGGACAAATTAGCTTATATCTATCATGTAGAACTTTCTTTTTAGTCAGTAGCAATTACAATTTCTTGTCCCCGTGTTTTTACTTGAGAATATTAAGTGAATTTTAAGAAAGGTCAATTTATATCAAGAGCAGCCATTTCTAAGGGCAAAAATATAGGTTTGGGCATGTTGTACCTGTCCTGGATATTAGCAGGTACCCAAAGCTATTCCGAAGGGCAACCACCAGAAGCAGGCATGGCTTGATATAAGCTCATTTGACTCCACAAAGAGTCACTGGACACATCTACACATGCCTCTACAGTGACATTGTTACTGTGCCATCATTTAGTATTTCTGAAAGGAAGTACTAAATGACAGTGCAGTAATAGCCTGTACTGTGCTGTGCTGTTCCAGCAGTACACAGTTATTTTTAGCCACTACATTGCCGTAGCAATACACTATACAAAGGGAGTGCATTGCAACAGTAAGGTAGCAGTGGCATCATGGTTTTTGCCTGTGGATGCTATGTCACTGTAGCTCATTGCTATGGTGACATTGCATCACACGTGAGCTAATGCCCCACCTCAATCTGCTGGCATATAGTTTTAAACATACAGAGAAAATTTCAGGCATCTGATTTCCATTGCTTACATATCAGGGATGTTGTTAATGCCTTTTTAGAAAGAAGTGTATTTAGCTTAGATTTCAATTATGTAATTTGCCTTTCAACACTGAACCATAAATTTATGGTTCCATAACATATATTAATATGTAGATAGATTTAGATATTAATGTGTGTTATGGAGAGAAGGTTTTCATATTAGTGAGCATGTAAGACCTGTAGAAAAAATATTGTTTTTCTTTTTTTGTCTAAGTTTTGAGCCCAACTTATAAATATAACAAGTAATTATATCTTCTAATTCTAATAGTTGGCTAAAACCCGGTACAAGTAATTGCTTTTTAAAATATGTAGCCTTTTAGCATAATTTCTATGTAGCTGTTTTACATTTTTGTGGAACACTGTTAATTAGCTGGCTTTTTCATTGTAGAGATTTTTCTTAAGAATGGAATCCGCATACTTGGAGAAAACAAAGATCTAAATCTAGTTTGTTTGGTTTTTTTTAGTTATATAACACAAGCTAGTAAGGTACACATTGAATAAATCTGTAGAGAAAATTCAATTTCTGGTTCCTTGGCCAAAACGAATGGGAAAGGAGGATGGATACACAGCAATGTTCTTATTTTCTCAGGGGAATGATATATTGTTTGGGATTGATTAATTATTTTCATTTGTAGGTTAAATTCCATTTAAAACAATGAAATATTAGTCATTTTAAAATAAAAAATGTTTCAGAATAAAAACAATCAAAGCATTTCATTTTAACATTTGTTAAAAAGCCTTTTTCCAGTTTTGGCTGAAAAATATTCACTGGATTCAAAGTGAATTCACCAAGTTTTCATGGACTCAATGCTGTAATTTTAGTGAATAAATTTAATAAACTCAAGTGATTGCATTCCAACATAGAAACGTCTACCTGTTTTTAAGTGTGTTCACCAGCATGATAATGATCATGACAGTAGTACTTTTCCTATGCAAGTTTAAGATTAGCTCAGTGTCTATAAATCTTGTGGAATAAGGGTCAAAGTGCTCAGCAAGATTGAGCTTTGTAATAAAAAATATTTAACACACAAGGAAAAGAGACAGTGCGGGTATTGCGGAAAACTGATCTCTAGCAAAAGTATTGGTAGTGGCACACAGCCCACATATTTTTGTGAATCTGATGTAAACAAAGCATAGCATATAGAATACTGTAAGTACGTCCATTTTCTTAATCAAATTAAATACAGAGCTTAACTTCACAGGAGAAATTGCAAGGATTGTCTTCACATTTGTCTCTCTAGCCAAATATCCAAACTGTGCCATATGTCTGAAACACGAAAAATAAAAAAAGGCTCAAGTAACACACTCAGCATGACAATAAGAATATTGAGAATATGCTTTCCTTTTCTTAAAGTCAGGAAAGTGCTTTCAGATATCTCAAATTATATTATTCTTTACATAGTAGAACTCTACAAAAGTACAACTGGATTATTCTTGCGGTATTTTTAGGGTCATCCACATGCCACAGAATTTTAAATTGTCCAATCCGTGTTAACAGTAAATCAGTCTCCAGATTTTGGCTAACATGACTTTTGGTGTTAATAGTTCACTCTCCAAGTCATTTAAGTTTCATTCTAAAGAACTTGCTAGGACAAAAACTATAACTTGTATCTTTGGAATCTAGGCCTGATGTAAACCTGCTCTTTGCAGGATCTGACAGGAGATTTTTATCTTTGACTTTGAACACCAGTTTCAAAAAATCTATTTTGCTAGCATAAGTTGTCACACTGCAGCAGCTGCCTGACCTTGGACTAGTTTGTTGCTTTAAAAATTTAAAGACAGACCGTTCTAATTTTAATTCCAAACAGCGCCCATTCAATTTCTGAAGCTTGCTCATGAACCACTGTATTTGTGATTATACACTTAGCAAATACATAGATGTTTGTAGTTATTAATAAAGACCTTTTGGAAAAAATACTTCATTTATCGGTTACTTTTTTGTTCTAGAGGACTTCTTATCTATGAATCTGAATGATCTTTATGAAGAGGAAAAGGTATCATTATGTCCACTTTATAAACAGGGGAATAATTACTTCAACTCTATGGAAGGTCAAAGTAATCCTCAGGCCTGGTTTTAACACACAAGAACAACATAAAAGGAGGAAAATTAGGCACACAAGAAAATAGTACAGAATAAAGGAACACAATATGCCAAGTGTATGGATGGCAAAGGGAAAATCCTAATATTGATGAGTGTGGTAAGCAACCAGAAAGTACAGTTAGTGAAACAAATACATCTAATCCAGCTAGAAAATTGTCAGAGGCTGAAAAAACCTCTGAGCTGTTTGAATACTAGCCATGGACTCCAGGCAACAAAACAGAAGAAGAACTGCAGATGCAGGATGTTACTTTAGGGATAACTGAAACATGGCAGAATAACAAGCATGACTGGAATACAAATATGTGTTGTGCAGGTAAGATAGAAATAAAGATAAATGAAGGTACAATAGTTTAGCATTGTATTTCAATGATGGTGTGGACTAGGGACAGAAGTTACACATAAACTGGTTTAAGTGATCGGAAACTAGTTTAAACCTGTAACAGAACTGAAGTTCAGTGCATATAAACCAGTTTCAGAATGGCTGAAACTGGTTTAGGAAAATCTGGTTGAATGTAGTATCAGACTTAATTGATTTGGGTCAAACCAGTTTATGAAACTTATGTCTCAGACCCCTTCCTGGTTTAAGTTAAATCAGAGTCCCACATCCTAGCATGCTTTGCAGCCCTGGTCTGGGCTGTACTGTCTGCTCCAGAGAGCTGGTCCTACCTCTGTACTCCCTAGCTGGAGCAGTGAGGGCTGGCTCACTGTCCCCCCTCATCCCAAGGCTGAGGTATCGGGCCAGGGAGAGGGGTTTAACTCACCTTCCCTGAGTATGGAGGTGCCCTGCCCTGCCTGCCCTGCTAAAAAAAAACTTTACTGGAGGGTGTGACTGTGGACTAAAAATCCCAGAGGCATGTAGAAGCAGGAGCAAGAAGTGATGAACAATCCAGCAGAGTCCTGCTACTTTGATTGTGGACTGCAAATCCCAAAGACCTCAGGAGGAGGAGGAAGAGGAAGCAAACGCACAGCCCATGTTGACTAGGTTCCAGAGACCTGTGCTCTAGCAACCCCCAGCTTCTGGCTTGAGCCACTGCAGGCATATGACTGCATTTCCTGAATCAAAAGTGATTGTCTGCTCATTTGTTTATTGGTTCAATCTTTGCAGCTTAGCCTAACTTGCAAAGACTGAATCAATTCAGCCTCAGGCTTTTTGACTGTACTTAACCTTTGGGAATAGAATTTAAAGATGTTCTTTTGGGGTTTTGCTGTCAAATCCCAGGATTAGATTGGGGGGGAGGGGCGGGAAAATCGATAGAGATTTCTTTAATATTATTACAAAAATAAATGCTGCCAGTAATTCTGTTGTCATATGAGATTTTTGCTTCCCAGGCACTGGCTAGATTAGAAATGCTGTTACTAATAAAAGGAGTCAGATATTCCTGGATGTAGTAGCTAACAATTCTGCATCAAATATTTATTAAAACAATAAAAGGTGATGCCATTTTAAGTAACAACTGTAATATTGATTAGAAAATAACTCAATGGAACATGAAAAGAACTTGCGTTGATAGAAAATGATTGTGCTGGAGGGTGACTCCAATCAGAGATGCATCTCTGCTTTAATTAGTCTATAAGGTGCAAACATACCCTGTTTTCTGTTTTCTGCTTGACTTAATCATAATCGGTTAGTAGTTAATGGAAAAGTACAGGCGTTGAAGAAGCCTGAGGCAGAAGTGCTTCAACTTTTTAGCTTTACTCTAATCGCCCAAGGTTAGGTCAAGAGCAAGCAGAACATGTTAGCCTTTGTGGTGGGGGAGGGATGGGAGAGGGGGTTCAGAGCCTGCCTAAATGGGCTGAGCTCAACATTAGGGGCACCTCTTGCATGCCCTGCAGGCTCCCTAGGCTGCCAAAGACTCCCGAGCAGAGCTGAATGACCGACCCACCTCTAATTGGCTGGCAGAGACATCATGGCTGCCCACCTGGACCTGATGTGGTAACTGCTAATCATAGTATATGCCCTTCTGGCCACAAGCCACCAGCCAGCTATCCTGCGCATGGGCCACCCAGCACACCCTGTGCCCACCAAGTGTGTGTATTCCCATATCACTGATGCTGGTGGCTCTGGCCTACACAGCAGCCAGCAGGCTGTCTGGATCTGTGAATCCATAGCAGAGTAGCTCCTCATCCACATAGATTGGAAACTCTCCCCAAATGAAGAGGGCCAGGGGGCTTTGATTGTCCCTGACCTGGCACTGGGCTCTGGGTCTCCAGCCCCAGGCTCTTCTGGCCCTGTCCCAGGCAGTGATGTCCACACTCCAGCAGGCCAAGTACCACCCTACTTATCCTCTCCCTCCCCAACTCCTCCCCAGGGACAGACATCAGGGCTGTGGGGGAACACAACCTGAGGAAGATACCTGCCTTGTTCTTATCAAATATTGAAGCTGCTAAACTCTTAGACTGTTTATTAAACAAAAACCTGCTCCAAGAATTCTGCTAAGTTAACATTGACAGAGCGGGAAAAGACCCTGGCTGCACCAGGCAGTTGTACCATTGGGGAAGATGGAGGGGAGTGGGTAGCCATGGAGTGTCAGCTTGATAGACATGAAAACTTGGAGTGGCAGGGGGAATGCTATGCAATGGTTTGATGCTACTCCCTTAGTTTAGTTAAATGTTGTAGCTGCCATATTTTAATGTGCACAATAAAAACTATGGAATGTTGCCAGCTCCAGAAATTGGACCCAAGCTGAGGGGGCTGTCTATCTTTACAGAGACTGTACCATTCCACCATAGTGGGACATAGGCCTGGAGTGGCCTGCCCCAGTTGGCTGTGGGCAGCCTCTCCTCCACCTCATTCTGAGTGCTTCTGTGTCCTTCGACAGGCCTCAAATCCCTTTGGAGCCCTGCACCTACACTGGGGACTGTCAGCACCTGGGGGTAGCATGTTGGCCCTGGAAGGTGGGCAGAGTAAATCCTGGCCCTGGCAGCAGATCTTGGGCAGCTTGGTCCCACTCCAATCTCCCAATGCTGCTTCCCAAAGTGGGCCCCACCAGATACCTTCCTGCCTCCTTGGACCACAGGTCAGTGGCTCCCACCTGTCATAATTCCTGTTCTGGGGCTCCCTCACATTCCATCATCTCCCAATTAATTGACAGTGTGGAGTATTCCCCCATGACCACCATTAAGTTTCTACCCCCTCCCATGGGAGTCTTAGGCATGTTGCCCCCAAGGGGGAGTGCCTGGAGTGGGGCTTTCCATGCCAGGGGTGGTGGGTAGCATCCCACCACTCCTGGCCAGCAAGGCAATAGTCTCCCCATGGGAGGTGATGCTGATGACACTCAAAGTTTTTGTGGGTGGATCCCAAGTAGTCTCTGACCCTGAGCATAAAGTCCTTATCCTGGTGCTGTGACTCTCAGCTCTATAGTGGTGAGGGTGGCCTCCCTCAAACAGCAGGTGACCATCTATGGACCTCATTCTTGGGCCTCTGTAGTGTGTTTCTGGGCCTGGACAGCTCATTCAAGAGCTGTGGCAGTGTGGGTGCAGGCAGTCAACCTGTCCATTCCAACTGCCCACATCAGGGGTCCCATTTGGCCCCCATTTCACTAGTGCCACCTATGCATATATCTCTGGATGACTATTCTGGATCCAACATCTTGGTCTCCATGACTGAGCCTTCCTCATATAAATGCAGAGTCTGCAATCAAGGGAGACACCAAGGGACCTATGGCGAGTCCCCTGTCTGGACCATTTTCTCTATGTGGGGAGAACACTGTTCAGCTGCTCACAACCCAGCACTGACCATGCTTTGAAATGCTTGTGTTTCACCTCCTGGTTGGGAAAACCCAGATGCTGGGTTCCATCTCCCTGCTGTGAGAGGCAGGAGGGCTGGGAACCAAAGGATGTGAGCTTGGAGAGATGAGCCTTCTCTGGTTTTCTGGGTGAAGAGGAAGAGAGGGAGTGGAGTGGGATAATATGGATAATTCCCATTTCACAGTGCACCTTACCTATAGCAGTACTTATAAGTAGGCAGTTGGGGAGCAGGAGCTGAGGGAGCAGGGTGTACGTGTGCCACACATCTCTCTCCTAAAGGCAAGCGTGTCTTCTCTTCCAGGTTGGCTGATCTTGTACAGCGAGCTTTAAACTAGCCTTGCTGGGGGAGGGGGCTGCAGGAAGATGAAGAGACACCACCCGAGCAAGACAGGTGACAAACGCAAGGAGTGCCCAGGTAAGAAACAGGGGTCCAGACAGTCACCCAAATCAGGGGGGTGGCACACGCAGCTATGCAAGGCCTTAAATGCCCATATACCAATGCACGTAGTATGGGGAACAAACAGGAGGAACTTGCCCTCAGAATAGCAAGTTCAAACCCAGACATAGTAGGGATTACAGAAACGTGGTGGGATTCATCCCATGACTGAGCAGTTAGCATTAGGGGCTATAGGCTTTACAGGCGGGATGGAGAAGGAAGGAAAGGTGGGGGTGTGGCGCTGTATGTCAAGGAGCTATACACATCCTCTGCCAGTAGAATGGGGTCAGAGGAGGGGCAAGCTGAAGTGCTCTGGGTCAAGATACAAGGGGGCCGTGGGGAGAGAGATTTAATGATGGGGGTCTACTACAAACCCCCCAACCAAGGGGAGGAGCTGGACTGGGAATTTTTGGGCCAGCTTGCAGAGGCACTTAAGGCAAGGGATGTAGTTGTCATGGGTGATTTAAATTACCCAGACATCTCCTGGGAGGAACAGTCAGCCAGGTTGGACCATTCCAGGAGGTTCCTGGCTGAGATACCTCCACCTAATTCAGAAGGTGCACAGTCCCACCAGAGGAAATGCCCTGTTGGACCTGGTCCTGGCCACAGGCAATGACCTGGTAAAGGGCCTCCAGGTTCTTGACCACCTGGGTGATAGCGATCATCGCTTGCTGGAATTCACCATCCAG
>NW_017729024.1:18435052-18435500 GCF_001723915.1 Gavialis gangeticus | reverse complement strand
AGACGAGTGGTCATTCCTTAAGGAGACGATACTCAGGGCACAAGGGGTGACCATCCCAACAAGAAGCAAGGGGGCAAGAGAGCCCGAAAGCCCCCCTGGCTTACCAAGGGCATCCAGGATTGCCTGTTTGCCAAAAAGGTGGCATACACCGGGTGGAAGGGGGGTGCTATTACCCAAGAGGAGTATACCTCCTCTGCTTAGGCCTGTAGGGGGACTGTCAGGAAAGCTAAGGCGGACATAGAGCTAGGACTAGCATCCAGGGTCAAAGATAAAAAAAAGTCCTTTTTCAAATATCTAGGGAGGATGAAGAAGCACCAGGAAACGTGGGGCACCTGCAAGATACTCTGGGTAATCTGGTGGTTGCTCCAGAGGAGAAAGAAGACCTCTTTAACCAATTCCTTACCTCCATTTTCTTGTGCAGGGACCGGGACTTCTCCTCCATGATGCA
>NW_017729024.1:18423947-18434573 GCF_001723915.1 Gavialis gangeticus | reverse complement strand
ATTGGCTGAAGGGTCGTACTCAGAGGGTGCTGGTGGACGGGTCATATTCGACCTCAGTCCTTGGGTCCATGCTGTGAAATTTTTTTATCAGCGATTTGGACAACGGGGTGAAAAGCCACCCATTTAATTTTGCTGATGATACCAAAATTTGGGGTGAGGTGAGAATGATAGTAGGGAGGAAAAGACTGCAGCAAGACCTGGATAGGTTACATGGGTGGGCTAACAAAAGCAGAATGTGTTTCAATACTGACAAGTGCAGGGTGCTGCACTTGGGCAGTAGTAACCAGCAGCATACTTATAAGATGGGAAACTCCCTTCTTGAGAGCATGGAGGCAGAAAGAGATCTTGGAGTCATTATTGACTCGAAGATGAACATGGGCCAACAATGCGAGGTCATGGTTGGCAGGGCTAACCTGACCTTGTCATGCATCCACAGGTGCATCTCAAGTAGGGCCAAGGAGGTGATTCTCCTCCTCTACGTGACACTGGTCAGGCCACAGCTGGAGTACTGTGTGCAGTTCTGTATGCCCCACTTCAGGAGGGATGTGGACAACATGGAGAGGGTCCAGAGGAGGGCCACCCACATGATCAGGGGGCAGCAGGGCAGACCTTACAATGAGAGACTGCGGGACCTGAACCGGTTCAGCCTTCACAAGAGAAGGCTGAGGGGGGACCTGGTGACCGTCTATAAACTCACTAGTGGGGACCAGAAGGTTTTGGGAGATATCTTGTTTCCCCTAGCACCCCCTGGCATGACAAGGAATAACGGCCACAAGTTGTTGGAGAGTAGGTTTAGATTAGACATCCATAAGAACTACTTCACAGTTAGGGTGGCTAGGAACCAACTTCCAAGGGAAGTGGTCTTGGCTCCTACCCTGGGGGTCTTTAAGAAGAGGCTTGATGCCTACCTGGCTGGAGTCATCTGAGCCCAGTTTTTCTCCTGCTCAGGTCAGGGGTTGGACTTGAAGATCTACCAGGTCTCTTCTGGCCCTACTTCTATGATTCTATGATTCCAAATGCCTGGAGAGGCACCAACAAAAAATGGCTGTTGCAACTGTTGGTTACACCTCATCCATGGGGCTTAAAAAAAGCTTTCAGTATCTTTTGGGATCTGTTGGGGTGCCATCTTGTGTAAAATGGTTCTGCATCAATATGCTGGCCTCTCTCAGGAAAGCAATGTGACCTTTACGGATAGGGCATTCAGCTGTCAATTAACCAGACTTTTGATCCCACTCAATGCAACACAGACTGGTAAGCCCTAAACAATGTTAGGGGGTCCTGGCCCTGACACTTCCTTTTCCTTCCAGGCCAGGGGTGCCATGGTTAGAAGGGGTATTTGAGAGGCATGAGGTCAGTGTAATCAGTCTTTCACGTGGACAGTTGTTGAGCCAAGAGCACACTGAATATCACAGTAGGCAACCATAACCTTCCTCATGAGCACACCTACCACAGAGTCACATTAGACTGTTCCTTCACCTATAAACATCACATTCATAAGGTCAGCAGTGAAATCTCTGCATGAGTAGCTGCTTTAAGACATTTAGGCAGCATGACATGGTGTGCCAAATTCAAAAGTGCTCAGAGCCACCACACTTGCCATGGTATACACCCCAACAGGTTACCGTGCTTCTGTATAGTCAAGAAGCTGTCACGCTAAAAAGCTCAACACTGTACTTAACAGTGCACGGAGACCTATAACAGGCTGCCCAACATACACAAAAATTTATTCCCTGCACTCAAGAGCATTAGACCAAGTGACATAAGAAGAAAGACCAAAACCACCAGGTACTGTGTTCTTGTGTTTTATGCTAACTTTAGATAAGGGGTCAAGTGTATAGATTAATCTGGTCTGAAATCTGTTCCTACAATGTTTTATATCAACACCAAATGAGTCCCCCATTGGGAATGACCTTGACGGAGAAGCATGGGTCAAGCTGAACAGACTGAGATCTGGGTATGGGCACTTCAAAACAACACTGTACAAAATGAACATCTTGAAAAGCCCCTTGTGTGAATGCAGTGTCCAGCAAACAGCACAACACTTAATTGAAAGCTGCAATTTTTACAAATGCCCAAATAGGGTAGATGGAATCCACACACTGAGCAATAATACTAGACACTGGGTATATCTACACATGTGCCTGACTGTGCAGTAACCACAGTTACTGCTCAGTAGGGCTGTGCGAAGCTTCAGGTGCCGATTTGATTTGGAAGAGATTCGGCCCAATTCAGCAGCTGAATCTCTAAATCCAAATCAAATCAGGAGACCAATAAAAAGGCCCAAATCGATTTGAAGCTCTCCAAATGATTTGGAAAAGATTCAGAGAGCTTTGGAGATTCAGGCAGTCCCCACTCGTCACCACAGGGAGCTGGGCCTGGACTCTGTGCCGGTAAGTAGGGGGAAGGAGGGGAGCTGAAGGAGGCGGGAGGTGACCATGGGGGGACCCCTGAAAGGCCCCATCCCCTGCCTGCTCCTCCAGGCCCTCGAACACCATCTGCTCTTCTAGCCATGTCAATGGCTGCCCCACCTGGCCCCAACTCCCAGCTCTTAAAAAAAAAAAAAGCCCTGCACTCACCAGTTGCTGCAGCAGCTATCGGGGCTTCTGGGGGCTCATGGCAGAGTCCCCTCATGCAACATGAGGTAGTAGAAGGCAGCGGGGATCACCCCCCCCACCCGGCAGGAGTCAGTGAGTGTGGGGTTTCTTTTTTTTTTTTTTAAGAGCCAGGATGCTGGGAGAGCAGCTGCGGGTTGGGGGGCCCATGGCAGAGCTCCCCATGCAGTGTGGGGCAGTGAAGGGCAGCAGGGATTGCTCCCCTGCCTGGCTGCAGCCACTGCATGCAGGGCTTCTTTTTTTTTTCCTTAAGAGCCAGGAGCTGTGAGGGCAGGGCAGCCATTGATGAGGCTGGGAGAGCAGGTGGGGAATGAGGCTTGTTCAGTTTGGAGATTCAGCTGATTTGGCGGTGGCCAAATCTCCAAATCAGATTCAGCCAAATTAATTCAGGACAATGATTCGAATCACTGTCCTCCCAATCAGCCAAATCCAAATCCAAAGTGAATACTAGCCACTTTGCACAGGCCTACTGTTCAGTCCTGGTGTTGCACAGGTTGTTTCTGACCCTGCTATGCAGTCGGAATGAGCTACTGCATTGTGTCATGCTTTGTGTATGCCCATGCTATACTGCTGTCACAATGAGCTGTCACTGTAGCTCATTGCTATAGTAATGTTACATCTCGTGTAGACATGCCCATTGGCTAATATCTGGCTGGAGGGAACAAGAGGGTGGGGTTTGAAACAGGGGTTTCACTGACTCTTGTCAGTGACAGTCTAGGGGCAGGACCAGCACAGTGCTAGGGCAGACCACATGACCTCGGCCAAGGTTAGAGCATCACCTTGAGAGGGAGGGTGAGTGAGGTGCCACAAAGCTTCATGGGTTCCTAGTGGAATGAGAACTAATGTGAGCCACAGTGGGATCTGATACATATGTTCGTTACAATGCTCTAACCTACAGCACTGAAGTCTGATACCACATTCATCCAGGGTTATCTTAGAGTGGGATCCACAATTTTTACAGCATTCTATGTGTTCTGACCATCTGTTCAGTTGTGGGTGTAAAGTTTTTTCTGCATGCTTACTGTAGTAAGTGTAACTTTTGTACCTGGTCAATAAGCCTATCACATATAAGCATAGCTAGTAATTTAGTTACTCTATAAAGTGCAGATCTACACTGCCTTTAGCCTCGTATACTAGTCAAGAACTAAGGTAAGACTGTGAAAAAATGAATACCATTCTGGAATGTATCAAATAAATTATTTTCAGTAGAAACAAGGAAATATTAATGTTAGTTGATCAAACACTGGTAGTAACTCATCTTTAATATTATGTACAATTTTGATCACTTGAGGCCAACGAAGATGAGCTTAAACTGTAACAAGCGTAGTGAATGGCTGGGAAAGAGAGTAGGATGACTGAAAGAAAGATTTAGCCTTAGAAAAATAAAAGAGCTTGGCTTGTTTAGCCAAGAAAAATGAAGGCTGAAAGTTTGTTACTGGGGAATGGAAAAAAGAAGTTATTTTAGCTAGAAGATGATGCTGGAATTAGAATTAATGAATTTAAATTATCCACAAATACCTTTAGGCTGGAAATTAGAATTTGTCTAACCATTACATGAGCAGGGTTTTATGCCATCTTGTCAGAGTAACAGGGCAAACATCCTATCTAGTTTTAAGATGAAGTTTGATACATTTATGGATGCTTTATTTGATATTTCCAGCTACAGGCTTCTTCCAATTTTAATACTTAATATGTGTCTTCTGACCTTGGTCCAATGCCTTATACATTCTGTATCCACTTTATTAATGATTCTGTTGTATTAATTTCGGTTTATCAAGTTGGCAGCATACAAGTACTTGGAATGGGTCTGGTATTTCCATTTAAGGGACCTGTGTGAAATTCACTGCTGTATGGAATTGCTCATGAAAATTCAATTTTTTTTTTATCCCCAATTAATTATAATTATTATAACTACCTAGAGGCCCTAATAAGGATCTCATACCCATCATACTGAGCAATAAACAAGCCCAGAGTCAAAAACAGTGCTGACTCAAAAAAACTTACAATCAAATTAGAGGTGAGACAACAGATACATGAATAATCAATCAACAGCTAATGATACCTAAATACAAGGGAGAATGGCATACAGAGAGATGTGTAATTACATTAGGGTCATATTTTTTTCGATACCCTCTTATTACCAATAATTTATATAACAAAGTTTAACTGCATACTCTAATTACGTCTCTCTTAGTTTATTACATGTACTTTAAGGCTAGGTACAGACAGTCAAAACCTGGGGCTGAATCAATTAAGTCTTTGCAGGCTAGTCTAAACTGTACAGATTAAACTGAAACAGAAGTGAACAGACATTTACCTTTGATTCAGGAAATACAGCCACATGACTGCAGTGGCTCAGGCCAAAAGCTGAGGGGGTGCCAGAGCATGGCTCTCTGGATGTGTGTTTACTTCCTCTTCCTGCTGCCCCTGAGGTCTCTTGGATTTGAAGTCCAAAATTATAGCAGCAGGACTCTGAAGAGTTGCTCATCACTTCCTCTTCCTGCTTCCAGGTCCTTCTATGATTTGTAATTCACAGTTGCAGCTGGCAGTAACTTTGAGCAGGGGTAGAGGTGTTTGACCACCCCCTCACTGGCCCCAGACAGGGCTTGCCTAGGGGGGCATTCCCCCTTTGTAGACTGGGCTGCATCCCTAAATGGGCTTGCCCTCCACACCCCTGCTTTGTCAGCCAGCCCTCACTGCTTCAGCTAGGGAGCAGAGGGACAGAGCCAGCCCTGCTCTCTAGAACAGACTGTACAGCCCAGCCAAGGGCTGCAAAGCATGCTGGGGGACTCTGATTTAACTTGAACCAGGAAGAGGTCTAGGACAGAAGTTTCATAAACTGGATTGACCCAAATCAGTTAAGTCTGATGCTACATTCAACCAGGTTTATCTTAAACCAGTTTCAGCCATTTTGAAACTGGTTTGTGTGCAACGAGCTTCTGTTCTGTTACAGGTTTAAACCAGTTTGTGATCACTTACACCAGTTTATGTGTAACTTCTGTCCCTAGCCTAAAAATACAGGTATATGAATACATTATATTTATATTATAACAACTTCATTGCTATACTTATATATCTTCTAGGATAAGTAGATGTATCAGAAGATATGTTGAATAAACATGGCTAATAAAAATAATCTAATCTGTATACTGATGTTTTGGTCACAAGATCTTGTGGTAGGAAAACACATGAAACAGAATGGATTAAATCCTGGCTTTAGCAGTTCTAACTAATCAGAACAACATGCAGTGGTCTCAAGGAATCTAAAAAACACAAATCTTCCTCAAACTGAATCACACCAATCCAAAAATGTTGTTTCAAGAAGAAGGATTGGTAGGAAGACATGGAATCTACCTAATGAAGAGAAGGAAGAGCATCTTCAAAGACAGGCTTGCTAACTTAGTAAGGAGGGCTATAAACTAGGTTTGCTGGGGTATGAAGACCAAAGTCCTGGGGTAAAGGGCAAGGTGCATGCATGCATGGCTGTGCACAACTAAAAGTGTGGCTGCGCACAGCCTTTTCAAGGCTGCGCACCAGGAGAGGCTGGCATGGGCTCCGCCAGCTCCCCGGAAGTGCTCCACTCCCTGGCCGTGATGCGAGGGAGTGGAGCACAGCTCCGCCAGCTCCAGGACACTGCTCCACCAGCTCTGGGACACTGCTCTGCTCCCCTGCATGGCCTTGGGGAGCGAGGAGGCATGTGGCATCAGGGCCAGGGTGCAGAGCAGTGTCCCAGAGCCAGCATAGCCTCACTGGGACAGGCAGCGGCTCCTCCCCGAGGTGAGGCAAGGAAGGGATGGAGGCTGGCGTGGGTGGCTGGCATGGGCTCTGCCAGCTCCGGGGAAGTGCTCCACTCCCCGGCCCTGATGTGGGGAAGTGGAGTGCTTCCCCAGAGCTGGGGAGCCTGTGCCAGGCTCTGGCTTCAGCCTCTGGTCCCTGGCCCTACCCCCTGGCCCCTGGCCCCAGCCCCTGGCCCCCGGTCTTAGCCTCCAGCCACTGGCCTCCAGCTTCAGCCTGTGGCCTCTGGCCCCTGGCTCCAGCCTCTGGCCCCTGGCCCCTGGCCCCCCAGCCCCAGCCTCCAGGCCCTGGGCCCCAGTCCCAGCCTCCAGCTACTGGCCACTGGCTCCAGCCCCTGGCCCCTGTTCCCAGCCCCTGGCTCCAAGCTTCTGGCTCCAGCTTCTGGCCCCCAGCCTCCAGCCTTCAGCTCCAGCCTCTGGCCCCTGGCCCCAGCAACTGGCCTCCAGCCCTCAGCCCCCTTTCAATAAGTGTCCTATGCTGGACCAAGGCAGTGCACTCATGGACCGAGGTGGTGCGCTCACGGACTGAGGCGGCACACTCATGGACCGCTGCTCTTTAGAGTGAACATTGGTGAAGGAGAGAAGTGAAGACCTGGAGGAAGAGCAAGCAGGAAGGGGCAACAGGGGAGTCCTTCTTATTCTTCCTGAGAAAGTAGGGCAATTGGCTAGCTACCTCAGGTGCCTGTACATGAATATACGGAACCTGGGAAACAAGCAGCAAGTCCTTGGATGGTTTTGGGCCCCTCGCTATAGAAAGGGCATGGACAAATTGGAGAAAGGGCAGAGGAAGGAAATGAAAATGGTTAGGGGGTGGGGGCATATAACTTATGAAGAGAGGCTGAGGGAACTGGGCTTATTTAGTCTGGAAAAGAGAAGACTCGGGAGGGATTTAATAGCAACCTTCAACTATCTGAAGGGCAGAGTTAGACATTTCTCAGTGGTGGCAGATAACAGAACAAGGGGCAATGGGCTCAAGGTGCAGCAAGGGAGTTTAGGTTAGGTGTAAGGAAAAAGTCTCTCATTAGAAGGGTAGTAAAGCACTGGAGCAGGTTACCCAGAGAGGTGGTGAAATCTGCATCCTTGGAGGTTTGTAAGACCCAGCCAGAGAAAGTCTTGGGGATATAATTGGGGACAGTCCTGCTTTGAGCAGGGGGTTGAACTAAATGATCTTCCGGGGTCCCTTCTAACCCTAATTTTCTTTGCTTTTATGAAAAACATACTAGCTGGTACAAGTCTGACTCTTACCATCCAAATAATAAGAGATACTTGTATTGAGCCAACCTACTCGGCACACAGATCATAACAAAGTAGTTACACCCAACAATTGAAATAACTACTAATAAAGCCAATAGTGGCAAGATGAACAGATTTTTGCACAGCTCAAAACTATTAAAACTGAAATATATTTTGTCTATCGCAGAAGTCAAATGAACTCTCTTGGCCATTGGTTTAGCATTGTTTATACACAACATGATGAAAAATTTCTACAGAATAAAAGCAAACTCCAGAAGATTACAAAGCCATTTCTCTTATCTATGCTCATATGGTTCATCTCTTTCAAACCACAATTCAGTCACAGAAACAAGACACAACTTCAGGACTTCACCACCTTTTCAGTTCAGCTAATTCACAGCATGATTAGAAAAGGGACTCATGTTACACATGACATATATTACATAATTAACTGGTTAATCATGCAATACATTTAAACCAGCCATAAGTGCAAAGTAATTATCACATGGTAAAAAATGACTATCCAACTATCAAAAGAGCCAACCAGCTATAAAGTTAGTGCTTGAAAAAGTGTAACAGTTCTATAATTGGTTTCTATCCAGCTTTAATTTGAATGTGTAGTGGGGCCTAAAGTCAGATATGATCCAGGATCTGTAAACAAACTGAAAAATTCAGTGGGAGTCACCTGGCTCTTTGAATTAAGAAGATATAGGAGATGCTTTCTATGCACTTAACAGTGAAAGTATACACTACTGTGTATCATATCAACTGGGATATAATGCACAGTATTTAAAGAGAGTTGTTAAGTAAATGACCTTCTGTCTTTCAGAACTATATTATTTTTCCCCCTTGAGAGACTTTCTTACTGTGCAAAGCATTTTTGAGTATATTACTTGGCTGGATGATTGAAATCGAATGGCCCATTTCTGACATGTAATTAAAATATTCCTGGAAATGTTATCATACACACTGTTCCTTTCTACCATTATCATAAATTACAATGCTATAAAACAAGTATTAAAATGTACACAATTCTCTATTTAAAACACAACATTACCAGAATTCTAAATAACTGTCATAGTTATACATTTACATGTATTCCACCCTGTGGCAAAAATAAAGTTGTGATCTATAAGTAATTATATGAAAAACATATGCATTTTGAGTTTACGACATTGGTTTTAAATTCCCTAGGCTGCATTCCTACACAGGCAACAAAACCCACCAAATTCATGTAGTTATATAACACTGAAGGGCTTTATCCATGGGATTCCATTTTATGGCTAGAAAATGGTGTTTGGAGGTTTACTTTTGGGAACTGGCTTGTAGGTATAGTAGATTATTGCATTAGAACAATGGTCCAGGGGAATGGCAAGGGTTAATTGATTTCTAAAAGCCTGCTCGTGACAAAGTTTCTTTCAAGGCTCACTGTGTCTAACACAGACAAGCAGCAAGCAGACACAGACTGGGAAATTGAAGACATGTACCACACTGTTCCATAATAGAGATAAGGGACTCTACTGCATTGGCCAAGTCATAGTGCCCTTGAGATTTCTGGTTTTGGTAAAAAGACCAAATTAGGAGGACACCAAAAAGGATCAAATGAAGATGGTGCATATGATGGGTTTGTGAAACAAGGGAATATGCAGAAAAGAGTCCCCAAGACGGGAACCCTCTGGACACTCTGGACAGAGGACACACCACTAGCCCATCTCACCCACCCCACTGGTGGGGGTGGGCCTCATCCATCAACTTCCAGGCTGCTAACATCTGACATTCACGAGAGAACCTCAGAGTGAAGCTCACATACAGGACAGACATACCTTGACTTTGTGAACCCTGGGACTAGTAGATATAGATTTGTTTGCATTATTCTTATCTGCTATCACTGCATGTCAATGAAATTAACTTATTATTGAATGAAAAGGTCATGGTCAGCCTGAGGGTTTTGAGTCCATCTGAAACAAGATATCTGAGTCATAAATCCAGTGTCAACGCCATGGAAAGGTTTGGTGATTTAAGTCTAAGGTAGGTTTGGATACTTCTATGCATTTGGGGTAAGTTGACCCCAATGCAGACCTATGAGCTAGATTCATAAAAAGACTGTAACCTCTCTCCACTGGGGAGGAGGCTCTTCTCAGCCAGACTGGCTGACCTGCTCCACCAGGCTTTAGAGTAAGCCCATTGGGGGACGGGGGGACTACCACCACTGATGGTCCACTGAGCAACCATTGCAAAGCCAGCAGGCCAAGCCACTTAAGGGAGCCCACCCCTGCCCCAGCCCTGGTACAATATGTGGGCAAGGCAAGAGCCCCTAAGGGGACACTTGTCTGCCTGTACACAAATGCCAGGAGCTTGGGAAACAAGCAGGAGGAGCTCACCCTCCTGCTCAATGCAAATAATTAAGATATCATAGGGATCACAGAGACCTGGTGGGACTCCACCCATGACTGGATCACGGGTATAGTTGGCTATACCCAGTACAGGAGGCAACGAGTAGATAAAAGGGGCAGGGGTGTAGCTCTCTATGTTAAGAAAAGCTGCGTGTCCATACTAGCTGTTGTTGGCGACTAGGGTGGATGACTGGAGACCCTCTGGGTTAAAATCCATGGGGAACATTGCACAGGGTCACAACAGTGGGAGTCTACTACAGACCTCCCACCCAAAGGCAAGAGCTTGACAAGGAGTTTGCCTGGGAATTGGCTGAGGTTGTATGCTCCAGGACAATGGTTGGCATGGGTGACTTCAATTACCTGGATATCTCATGGGAGGATCACTCAGCAAAATCCAAGTAGTCACAAAGCTTTCTCTCATGCATGGATGACCTCTACCAGACTCAAGAAGTGTACGGGCCAATGCACTGCTCAACCTGGTACTGGCTACTGGGGATGACCTAATCAATGACTTAGTGATCGATGGGAAGCTGGGTGACAGACACCATGAGCTGATCACCTTCACCATCCACCGTAAAGCTGGCAAGTCAGCAA
>NW_017729024.1:18421372-18423092 GCF_001723915.1 Gavialis gangeticus | reverse complement strand
TGGGTTCCCCCAAGGCTTTGTCGTTGGACCCATATTGTTCAACATTTTTATTAATGATGTGGACATTGAAGTCAGAAGTGGACAAGCCAAGTTCACTGATGAAACCAAACTTTGGGGCAAAGCACCCACACCAGAAGACAGGAGGGTGATACAGGCTGACCTGGACAGGCTCAGCATATGGGTGGACGATAACCTGATGGTGTTTAACACTGAAAAATGCAAGGTTTCTCACTTTGGGAAGAAAAACATGCAGCATCCTTATAGGCTCGACAGTGCTATGCTAGGTAGCATTATGGAAGAAAGAGACTTGGGGGTCATCATTGACCACAAGATGAACATGAGCCTGCAATGTGATGCTGTGGCTAGTAAAGTGACCAAAACGCTGGCTTGCATCCATAGATGCTTCTCAAGCAAATCCCAGGACATCATTTTTCCCTTGTATTCGGCCTTGGTGAGACTGCAGCTGGAGTACTGCATCCAGTTTTGGGCTCCACAATTCAAAAAGGATGTGGAGAAGCTTGAGAGGGTGCAGAGGAGAGCCACGTGCATGATCAGAGGTCAGGAAAACAGACCTTATGTCAACAGGTTGAGAGCCATGGGGCTCTTTAGCCTGGAAAAGTGCAGGCTCAGGGGTGATCTGATGGCCGCCTATAAGTTTATCAGGGGTGACCACCAGTACCTGGGGGAACGTTTGTTCACCAAAACGCCCCAAAGGATGATGAGGTCAAATGGTTATAAACTACCACAAGACCGTTTCAGGCTGGTCATAAGGAAGCATTTCTTTACTGTCTGAGCCCCCAAGGTCTGGAATAGCCTGCCATTGGAGGTGGTTCAGGCACCTACATTGAACACCTTCAAAAGCATATTGGATGCTTATCTTGCTGAGATCCTATGACCCAGCTGACTTCCTGCCCTTTGGGTGGGGGGCTGGACTCGCTGATCTTCCGAGGTCCCTTCCAGCCCTTATGTCTATGAAATCTATGAAATCAGTAGGAAATGCCAAAGTGCTGGAGTTGAAACCTTGGCCTATGAAGTGGCTAGTCACCTAAGTCTGGGCTGCAAAGGCTGTAACTCATTTCACCTGGAATTCTCAGCTCTCAGTTGTCTCCTGCCAGCTCTACCTTGCAAAAGATATCTAGAGGAGGAACTTATACTTCGTTTGCCACACACACACCCTTTATATAATCATCCATTCACTAAGGATGTGAGACATCTTTGCTTGGGTGGGAGAAGGGACTTGCAACCACAACTCCCACTTTCTAGAACAGTGCCCTAATCATAAGGGTACATTGGTTTAGGACTTTATGGGCACGTCCACACGAGCACGCACATGGCTCTTGCCGTGCTTCAAACCCCTTTGAGGCAGGGCAACAGGTACATGTGGGAATGAAAAAATGTTCCCCATGTTGCAAACTTGCAGTACAGGGAGAAAATAAGACCCCTGGTTATCCAGGGGTCTAAAAAAATCAAAGCATTAAAAGGCGGAGCCACATGGAGACACTCTGGCTGCCAGAACTTCTCCATGGTTGGCCTGCGCCTTGGTGCTGAAACACGTGGCCGGCCAAGCCACATGTTTCAGCACCAGGGCTCCAGTGCTGGTGAGTAATGGGTTGGGAGGGTGCTGGAAGAGGGGTGAGGAGACCATGGGGGGACCCCCGATGACCCTGCTCACTCCCACAGGCCCCCTGACCCCTGCCCTGGCCAGCCTCTCCCCCCGCCA
>NW_017729024.1:18420594-18421303 GCF_001723915.1 Gavialis gangeticus | reverse complement strand
CCCCCTGCCCCCTGCCCTGCCCAGCCTCCCCCCCCGCCAGTCCCTCCGAGATCCCCAACCCCTGCTGCAGCTGGCCTTTCCCCCGCCAACACCCCCAAGACCCACAACCCCTGCTGCAGCCGGCCCCATCCCCCCAAGCCTCCCCAATCCCTGCCCCCCCACCCCATAGTTAAAAAAACCCAACCCCCCGGCACTTACCTGCCATTTGGCTGCCCTCTGGCTGACTGGGGCCCCACCTGCACAGTGCTGGGCAGGATGACAGCCCCAGTGGCCCCAGCGTGGGCTCTCATGCCCCCCCACTGTCCTGTGCTGCCTGGGGGGCTCTGCCAGGAGGCTCTGGAGCCCTCCCCCACCCCTGCTTCTAAGGTAAGCAGAGGCTATTTTTTAAAAATTTTTTACTCGTTTTTTTCTGTTTTTTTTTTTTTAAGTGACAGTGCCTGGGATTGTGAGGGTAGCCATGGATGACTGGGGATTCATGTTGGGGGGTGAGGCTGGGTGGGGCAGCCATTGGGGATCTGGGGGAGTGGAGGGTGGGGCTGAGTGGAACAGCTATTTGGGGGGGCTACAGCAGCTGGTGGGGGATGGGGCCAGGTGGGACAGAAATTGTGGGGCTGGGGTGGGGCATGTGGGCCTTGCAGTGGGGTGGTAGCCTCTGGGGGGGCATTTGGTCCCCATTGGGGGACCATACCCTTGTGTGGGGGTCAAATCC
>NW_017729024.1:18419674-18420074 GCF_001723915.1 Gavialis gangeticus | reverse complement strand
CCCTTGTGTGGGGGTCAAATCCCCTGTTGGGGGCCAAACCCCTTGTGTGTGGGTTGAACTTCCTGTTGGGGGGGGGGCCAAACACCTTGTGTGGGGGCTGAATCCCCTGTTGGGGGGGATGAACCCCTTGTGTGGGAGCCATCGTCCCTGTGGGAGGGCAGTAAAATACGTATTCATGAATTCATGAAACACGTATTTAGAATTCACTTTTTATTATGATAAGAGACTTGCTTTAACACTGTAAGATATAATAAAACGTTGTCCAACTGATCGCTGTCTCTATCTTGCTCTCTTTCTTTATAGTGGTCTTTTGTTTTACTTGT
Source organism: Gavialis gangeticus (assembly GCF_001723915.1). Taxonomy (NCBI): domain Eukaryota; kingdom Metazoa; phylum Chordata; order Crocodylia; family Gavialidae; genus Gavialis; species Gavialis gangeticus. Next base: position 18,419,751 of record NW_017729024.1, on the reverse strand, counting down.
GTAGGAACATGGATTTGGGGGTATTTTACAGAGTGACTTTGGGATTTTTTTTATCAGGGATTTTTCAGTTTTCCAAT
>NW_017729024.1:18393796-18419655 GCF_001723915.1 Gavialis gangeticus | reverse complement strand
TGCTTGCTCAGAGCTGGCACCTTGGACCCAGCTGGCTGTGGCTGACCTCCTGGACAAATGGGGCCAGGAGGACATGCTTTGACAGTTCAAAGCAAGCTACCACATCCAGAACATCTTCTGGATGATAGCTGCCTAGATGGCTGGGCAGGGGGCACACATGGCAGTAGTGCCGCATGGAGGCCAACCCTGCAACCACAGCCCACTGGCAGCTGGCCCAGAGGGACAGATGCCTCTACTTGCTGTGCAGTCCACATCCAGGTCTGGCAGGTGCACGGCCGGTCACAGCCAGGCAGCAGCCCCCACTGCCAGACTGCTGCAGTGGGTAGAGGGTGCAGGGAACTCTCAGGGCTGGTTCAGTAGTCCAGCTGGCACATGAGGTAGTGTCCCCAGGTACCAATTGGCTGGGCCCCAAAAGCTCCTGAGAGCTAGTAGCCCTGAGCTACTTGCCAGGGCAGCTTTTTATACTGCTGGGGCCAGGACAGGGCAGCTCTTTATACTGCTGGGGACAGCACAGGTGCTGGCCCCGGGCTCTAGCTCCCCCTGGCTACAAATCCAGGAGGAGCCAGGCAGGGTTATTTTGCCCCAACAAACTGCATGTCTGAGCACGTGCGCTGAAGCAAAAAGCCCCGGCTCAAATTTACACTGATTCTATTTGAGCTGCTGCAAGCGCACATGCTTGCATGTGTGGACGTGCCCTATGGGTGTTCATACACATGCTCTGGGAGTGCTGGGGAGGCGCTTTAATATGAGTGGCACTCAGAGGGGGCTGGCCAGCTCCCCTGGGGGCATCCATAGGAGACACTCTCAGAGCCAATCTAATTAAAGTGCCCAGAGCATCTCATGTATCTGTGTCCCCATGCTGAAAAATGGCAATGAGGATGTTTTAACTAAAGTTTGTTGAATGAGCTTTAGTTGAAGTGCCCCACCACCATTTTTCAGTGTGGGGACGTTGATACATGAGACACTGGAGTCTATTGGAGCACAGTAATTACCATGCTCCAGCAGACCTGATTAATCAAGTCTGCTCTGATGCACTGTAATTACAGCGCATTGGAGTAGACTCACTGCTAGTGTATAGGTACCCTCTGATTCTATCCTTTGGAGTGGATTTACTTTTAAATAATAATTAAATATTGGTTGGACCAGATATAGACAAAGAGAGAAAATAGCTCTATTTCCCAGTGATTAGGTGTTCATCTGGGAGGGGGAGGACCAATGCTTTAATAAATCCTGATTCTGTATATTCAAGGATGCACTGAAACAGAGATTAATCTAACCACTGTGCTATAGTCACTCTCAAGTTTACTGTCTCTGAGCCAATCATCTGGAAAATGTAATCTGAGAACAATTTTTGGATCAGGCCCTGCATCCAAGGTAGGCAGTGAAGCCTTGTTTCATTAATCCTACTAGGGTTTAGGCATTAGCTAGATGCCTATACACCCTGCATTTTCAAGACTGTAGTTTCTGGTTCCTGAAACAGACATGCAGATGCCTAATGATCCTTACTAGGGAAACTGTAGGTACTTGTAGAGATAGCAGCTTGGATTTTGGGAATATAAATGATGGATTTATGGAACTAAAATGTCAGTTAGCTGGCAGGGTGGTTCCTACTGCCTTTTATGGTTCTAAGTTTTTGGCACTCAGTCTTTATGAACATTTGGGCATTGTCATTTACCTCCTCTCCTAGCAAGAAATATTTTCCAGGGGTTAAGATATTAATCTGTGAATCAGGAGGCCTGGGTTTTATTCTAGCCTACTGGTCACCTGTATGACTTCAGCTAGCTTTTTCTTTTTTTAGCTCAGATTTTTCACCTCCTCTAAACAAAATATATTTAGATTGCAAGCATCTTGGGATACTGCAATGACTCACCATGAAGGCAGAATTTGAATGATGAATCAGAAGCTGAACAGATTCACATGCCTACTGCGATATTATAAAATACCCAAAGGACCCAATGTGACTGGCTCATGCAGCTCCCAGGGTAGGAAGTTTCTTGGGAATATATGAAGCCTCTAAAGCTGGTTTTTGAGGCCTGCCAAATACCAGCTACTACTATGGCTTTGCTTTTACATTGGAATACCTCTTGCAGGCATCTCCCATTACATGTTTGTATAATGCCTAGACAATGAGGACCCAGCCTCAGCTGGGACCTTTAAATACCCCAGAAAAATAATAATGAATGTGATAAGGCAATTCAGCCAGCTAAATAACAAAAATAACTGTTTGATTAAGCAATGGGAGGAAACAAAACAGAAAGGAAATGGAAAGTGTTTATATATGTATATCTGAATTAAATATACCATTCAGCAATAAACACTATCTATCTATCTATAGTTTCTACAGTGCTCATCATCATAATAATAACATCTCATGAATATTAATGAGACACCATTGCAACACATGGAGTAGGTAGGGAACTATTCTCATCATAAACAAGGATATATTGCAGCATGAAGTAAAGTGTGAAAACATAATACTTAAGAATAAAAGGAGGTAACTGAAGGGAAGGTTTCCCAATGAAGTTAAGATTAAAAACTGAAATGACTGAAGTGCATTAAGGAAGGAGGTGCAATAATTGAACAGTATGAAAAAGCAGGCCCCTGAGAAGATGGAAGGATAATGTTTGACAGCACAGGCATCCATTATGATGTTTTAAGACAATTTCTTACTCAGTGACCATTTGTATCTCAAGATTGTTCATTATCTTCTCTTGGTACACTGTTTGATTCTGGAGACCTTTGTAGATTTTAACTTCCAAAATGTACAACAGTGACATGGAAGTAACAATATTTCTAATTAATATTAATCATGCATATTGATTCTTTTGCAGCACACAGTGGGGGCATTCACACGAGATACTTTACTGTGCAGTAGATTAATCTACTGTGCAGTAAAGCATCACCATGTACAATGAGGGGCACAGTAAAGTAGGCTACCTGTAAATACAGGTACTAGTTTAACTGTGCAGTAACTACTGCACCGTACCACACTTATAGACACCAACTGGGAGCAAACTTGCTTCTGTTCAGCCTAGCCAGCAGGAGGCTGCAAGGGACAGGAAGCTCTCTCCCCCCAGTCCTCATACTGGTCAGCTCCTAGCTTCCCCCAGTAGATGGGATTTGATCAGCGCTCTTTATCCCTTGTCCCATCTCCTGGTTCCTGACTCCCAGCACACAGCTGGAAGCTCTGGAGAGCAAGCAGGGACTGGGAATCCAGACCCTGCTTGCTCTCTAGAGAAGCTTTGTGTGGCATGGAGATGGAAACTGCAGCCCCAACTTGCTGTCTGGATTTTCCAGCTTTGTGCTGCACAGAGATGCTCTGGGGGTGGACTGAGGCTGGGAACTGAAGCAGGGCAACTACTGGTGAGCCCTGTTCTCCTCCTACTTGGCAGGGGGCTACCTGGGAACTGTCTCACAAGTAGGGCAGCTGCTAGCAAGCCCCATGCTGAGTGAGAGCGCACCGGGCTCACTGGCAGCTGCCTTACTTGTGGGACAGTTTCTGGTCAGCTTCCTGCTGAATGGAAGGCCCACCCAGCAGGAGGATCACCAGCAGCTGCCCCACACCCAGGAGAGCTCCCAGCAAACCTCATGCTGGGCAGGGAAGCCCCACCTAGCAGAGGCCTCACTGGCAGCTGTGTGTTCTGATGTGCATGTGGCCAGGAGGGCATTGCCAGCTGCCACAGCAGCTGTCTCCCATCCCAGTGCACATCAGGTACCCAGGGCAGGAGACAGCTGCCACTGCAGCCAGCAGAACTGTCCTGGGCCTGTGCAAATCGGGACTGGCCCTTGTGTTCCTTGCCAGCCCCCGGGCTAGCATCTGGGGAAGCTTGGAGCTCTCCCTGGCTACTGAAGGGGAGCAGAGAAGCATGGGAGCAAATCTGCTCCCAACAGGGTGCACATGTAGATGTGCTCCCAGGAAAGGCTTACTGCACAGTAAAATACAGTAAAATTTTACTGTGCAGTAAGCCTAAAATGCATTAATAGCACATGTAGATGCATGAACCACGTGTGCCTCTGGTGGCTGCGGGGCATGGCGGTACTGGCGGTGATGGGAGCACGGCAGCAGCGGGAGCGTGGAGGCGGTAAAGTGGGCAGCTTCCGCAGACACTGCTGGTGCTGTTGGTGGTGGTGGGGGGGCGTGGCAAGCACCAACCAGTGGTTGGCAACCACTCACAGATGCTGCCGGCAGCATTGGCAGCAGCCAGTGGCGATCACCGACTGCCCAGAGACACCACCATCAGTGTTGGTAGTGAGGTGGGGGGGGTGGCGAGCAGTAACTGTGTCAGTAGTGCCTTTTTGTAGGGGTGCACCTCCATGCTAAGGGGGTGCACATGCAACAATGTGCACCCCCTATGTGTCACCTATGTGTACATGCACCCCATTACTCTCAGTGAGGCATTAAGGAGTTGTTGGACCAAGTGTGGATAATGGTAAAGGGAATGAATAAATGATCAGTATCTAAACGATGTTCAAGGTTATAGGAATGCCATTTGATAGAACTTTGGGTAGTCTAAATATTCTTTGAACTGTTCCTTTTTCTTTTCTTTTTTTTTTTCCTCTATATGGGATCTTTTATTTAGAGTCATAACTGGTCAGTTTGATGCCCTGTGTAGCATCAGTGCACAGTGCAGGAGAAGCAGTCAAATTTTCTCTGCTGTGGGTGGAGATGTTACCAGTTTGGGGTTTCTTTGCCAGGAATGTGTGGGTTGAACAGCCATTTAACCACTGATTTTTGGTGGCAAAAAAGGTGACATCTACGCCCAGAGCAGTGAACCGCTAGCCATACTCCTGTTCTGCCCTCTCTGCTGCTAGACTCAGAGCTCCTGTGGGGTAGAGAGGGGAGACAGGTGAGATGCTTCCCTAGCTCCATTCTGGTGCCCCCACAACCTTTAGTGTGTGGGGGGTGTACCCTGTTTGCTCAGCACTGCTTTTATTTGTATTCTCTGTGTTTGTTTCTTGTTTCTAAATTGTAGCTAGAACTCATTCAATTTTTTTCACCAAATATTGTTTTTGAACAAGCTTTTCCACCAAAGTAAAAACGAAAAAATTAATTTTGGCTTGTGCTTCACAAGCACCAGTCACTTTGGGTGTTTTCATTTTCAGGCAAATAGCTTCAAGTCAGGCACCATGGACACAGACAGAAGTGACGTTTTTTGCACAATTTGGCCACAGAAAGTAGTTTATAGCTGTGACCAAACACAAATGCACAGCTGCAGACAGCTTCAAAAATAGTTGATTGGGTAAAATCTGAACCCCCATTGCATGAGGGATCAGATGAAGATATTTTGAAACACAGCTTCTTCTGTCTGCGCTGCCCGCCAGCCTGTCACTGTTTGCAGAATGGGGGGGGAGGGAAGGGGAGAGGAGGGAAAGAGAGTGGAGGGAATTTGGTCTGGGGGGTTTTCAGCCCCCACTGAAAAACCCAAGAGGACTCCAATCCACCCACCTCACTGTCCAGCATTGGCTGGAGAACCCCTAGAATGAGCTCCATCTGCTCCCTTTCACCCCCTCCCATTCTGAAAACAGGATCAGGCTGGAAGAGAGGATGAGCTGTTGCTAGGAGAAACTGGCTGGAGGTTCCCAGCCAGAAGCTAGATTCCCCTCCCCCTTGGAATCAACAGTGAACTTCTGTTTGTTCCAGGGGGTTGCTGTAACTCAGAACAGTTCCTGCAATGCATTCTAGGTTACAGTGGAGAGTTGCACTTCTGTCAGCATCCCGTTGTATTAGTAGACACTTCCTAAAGCATAGGGTCTAATGACTGCATCTTCACTTTATTGCTTTGTAAAATGGGACTATTCACTACTGTTTTTTTGTGAAATACTTAGAGTTTTATACATTTACAAATCTCTGTGCCAGGCTGGGTGTGGTCCAAGCTACCTACATTTTCCAAATCCAGTAGTGACAACTGAAAATACCTGCCAAAATGTTTTTCTTCCAACAGTTCTCCAATGTTAGATTCTCTGCAAGTGCTTATATTATACCTTCAGTATGTCCCAGCCCGCACAACCCTGCCCACCTGCTCTCATGCAGATGCTGCACACCTAGAACTATGTTTTGAGTCATCTCTCTTCAATCACTCTCAAGACTTCTGTCTCCATCTTGGGCATGCTTATAAATGGCCACTAGGAATGACCCTGAAGTATCTTCACTAGCATATTTTTGGATTTGGAGCATGCCAGGAGTAGTAGCAGGTGATCAGGGAAGTCCCAGATTGAGTACACAATCACCTTGGTGTAGATATGCCTTCTGACTACATTCAATTACCATTTTCTTCAATGTAGCAAAAAATGATTTTCATAAGACAAGCACTTTCCTATATTTGAATAAAGAAGTACAATCTTGAAATGGTTGTCTGTTGACCTCATGGGAAACCTGCTGGTATGCATATTAATAAAAGAATAATAGTGGTGAAAATGAATTTATTTTTTTCTAGATCTTGTATCAGAAAATAAAAAGGAGAAAATGAACTTTTAATAAGCTCCAAATATAGCTATAAAAAACAGCCTTAAACTCTTTTTGCAACACTATTATTTGATATTATTCAGGATGCTTCTTATGCACTGTCATACGATTTTAAGTGCCCATTGTATGGGCAAATAACATCTTATTCTGTATATAGTTTCACTGACATCAATGGTACTTACTACTCAGGGAATAAGGCACTATAAGTGGGTTCATCTACATGTGTGCTTTACTGTGGAGTTAACTAATTATCTCTGCAGTAAAGTGTCACTGTCCACATGTGTGCTGGTATTAGGGTGCAGTAAATTATGCTTAGGGTCCGCCATAAGATAGTACTGTCTTACAGCAGAGTAATAATCTGTGATCAAATGCTCATGTGGACAGTGACTGCTGGGCACAAATTGCACCTGGTCAGCCCAGCCAGCCAGGGGCCAGACCCTCTGCTCCTGCCAGTCCCTCTGCCACCCTCCAGAGCTCAGGGCTAACCGCCCATACTCCCTGCCAGCCTGGGTATGATATGCCCCAGCTGTAATTGCTGAGGCCCGGGGCACATGTGTAGATGCTGAGCAGAGGAGCAGTTAACTCTGGCATGAACTTCTCTGGAGTTCATTGCATCACCTTTATAACATGTATATGCATTTAGTGTGACAATGGTTTGGACCATGGAAGTATGTATAAGCAGTCACATCACTTAAACATTTGCTAAGGAAGCTCTTTCAAAAGGCCAGATTAGAATAAAAAATGTTGCAACTGCTAATCGTTGTGAATTCCAATTCCAATTGTTTTTTCTATTTCAGTTTTTCCTCTGCCATCTCAGACATGATGGTAAATTAATTTATAATACACTTTACATTGACCTACTGAATTTCTAAATCAGACAGACTTGCTTGAATTTCTGATAGAATGGCATTCACATTGCTGCTTGCCATACACCGATATGAACAGAATAGTTTACATTCTGGGAAATGCAAAGGAAAGAGAAGAAAAATATTGCAGACACTATTGAAAAGACATAGCAAACTGGCAATCCATAGGTCACAACAGATGTTGTTTCTTGCCCTATTACTTACTACTGATTTCTCTGCCTTTCCTACCCATCCCAAAAATATTGCTCACTGGGTACCAACAATTGCATTTCTTTTCATTTTTTACTTGCTAGCAATGGAATATCATTTCCTGAAACTAAACATGCTGTATTTCCAGGAATAAAATTAAGGAAAGCAGCAAGGGGAAGTGAGATTGTATAGTTAAATTAAGTTGATGGTATTTATTTTTACCTAAAGAAGCATATGAAACAACTGTAAATATTGGGGCAATCTCTGTCTGATGTGTGAAAATGTATTTATTTAACCCTCATTAGGAATAGTCATTCTAGCAAATCTTTATATATTACAGAAAGAATATAGGTTATCAGAGCTATCCTTAGCAGAAGTTACTTTGGGATAGAAACCAACACAGGCATGTCTATGCTGCAGTTAAAGAAATAGGGTAATATCTGAGCTCTCTGCTCCCAATGCTAGAGTGCTGCTGGAACTTAAGTTGGCTCAGGTATCACTGCACTAAGCTGGAGTCACAAAAGTGACATAGCCTAACTATTCTAGCTCATTGTACTTGCATTTGAGAAGTTTTATATGTGTCTTTGACAAAAACAGATTGATCCTTATAGCCATGAAGCTGTTTTTGAAGGGACTAACTGGTTTTTAAGGGTCTGGATTTAAAGTGCAGAGACTTTCATTTCTAGGTGAAGGTCCCAGTTTAGACAAGAAAGAATGTGATTGCCATCTGAGAGTTCCTCCTCCTTATAAGAAATGAATTGTTGGTTTCAGTTGATTTCCTGGTGTTACTATCACAACTCACACATTTGTCAGCAATCTCAGCAGAAAGGTCAAGAAATGAATGGCTATTGAAAATGAAATCGTTATATGCTTTTTCAGTTGGACAGTAAGCATATGATACTTCTATTAAACCTTCTTCTGGAGTCAAATGGAGTATTTTAGTCTCTAAGTACTGTCAGTCCAGGAACCATAAACTTACAAAGTAAAGGCATGCCTTTTTTAAAAGTTTCCTTTTTATGCACAGTGCTTTAGGACTAATGGAGCAAGAACAAAGAATTCTTAAGTAGAAATGAACAGTTCATCCCTAAAATTAAGTCACTGCAATTCTGCTAAGAATTAACTTGGAACATGGATTTATGAAGCAAATAAACAGATCATTTTCATATTACATATCTAATTAATTTTAGTTGTAGCTAAACTAGTCCATGGAAATCAGATGAAGGCTGCCTTTTTATTTATGTATGTATATAGCTTAGTATAATGAAGCTGTGATCCTGACTACAGCCTACATGTACTACCTATATAAATAATAAATAATGAAGACAAGTCAACTGTCCAACTGGAGCCAAGTATTTCCCAATACACTTTGCTAATCTATTTAAGGCCATACTTTTTCTGTTACCTACTTGCAGTCCTCTGCTCATGATAAAAGTACTATCATCTGCAAACAGTAATGAGCACTTGCAAAATCACATGTATTCCATTCAATACAATTATTCAGGCTCATATATCTACACATGCTTACTTTGAAGACAGAGGCAGAATGCCTGTACAAGAGCTCTTTTCTGTGAAAACTGACAATGCTGATGCTCTATGCAAGGAACTGATGGCCTGCTTTTCATTTTACTGTGCTTCAAGGCGTTCCCATTGCATATAAAAAATTCAGTATCATAAGATCTCTCTCTCTCTCCTTTCTATCCTCAAAATTATGTCTGCCTTTATTTTCATATTGATTCAAACATTTATTTTGCATAGTTACCAAGTAAACTAAATGTTAGAAGGGGCCCTGTATATTTTACCTTTTCCTCCTATTTTCAGAGATCATGCACTACTTGTATAATTGTACAAAGCAAACAGAAGATGGTATCAGTTGATCAAAGACCTTTGCAAATACTTTTCCCCTATCTACCAGGAGAGGCCTTTAAAAATTTTGAAACTATGTTAATGTGCCAAAAAGAAGAACATAATGTTCCTTAATTGCTCTATTGTCTTATTTTCATTTTGATATCTTTTTCTAAGAGAAACATATTCAATGTCAATCAGGGAATGTGCTTTAACAAAAATTAAAAACTATATTTGCTGATAATTAAGATATAAAGGGACTTTAGTTTCTTTTCTCAACCTTTTGAATAGACTTATGCTCCAGGTTTGCATATTCCAGAACACTGACAGATTCTGCAAAAATCTACAAGTGCTCCAATTCCATAACTTAATATCAACAATCCTGGCCATCCATACAGACAACCCACTCTCTACACTCTCTATATTCCCACAACACAGAATCTCCTTAGACAGGAAAGTGTAATTATCCCATACTTACTATGATTTTCCTTGGAATTTCTTCTCATCTAAATCCTAATAAATCAGTGACCACACATGCTGTCACAATTTCCACTTTACAGCATAGATTTTTGTTATGACCCATGCAATAAAATTAAGATCCTCTGAAGGATTATATCCTGTTTACACCAATATACAATTCCTCAGCCATAACACACAAAATCATGGAAAAAGGGGGTTGGAAGGAGGTAATCTAGTCCAATCCCTGTTCAAAGCAGAACCACCCCCAAACAGATCATCCCAGCTAAAGCTTAGTGTAGCCGAGTCTTAAAAACCTTTAGGGATGGAGAGTCCACAAACTCTCTGGGTAACCTGTTCTAGTGTTTTACTACCCCCCTAGTGGGAAAGGCCATCCTAATATCTAACCTAAAATTCCCTTGTTGCAACTTGAGTTCATTGCTCCTTGCTCTGTCATCTGCCACCACTCAGAACAGTTTAGCTCCATCCTCTCTCGAACTCTGCCCTTCAGGCAGTTGAAGGCTGGTATTAAATCTCCTCTCAGTCTTCTCTTCTCTAGACAAAATAAGCCCAGTTCCCTCAGCCTCTCCTCATAAGTCATGTGCTCCACCCCCATCACCATTTTTGTTCTCCCTGCTGGCCTCTCTCCAATTTGTCCACATCCTTTCTCTGGTGGGGGCCCCACAACTGAACACAGTAGAATCATACAGTCATATAAAATTAGGGTTGGAAGGGACCTCAGGAGGTCATCTAGTCTAACCTCTTTCTTATGGGAGGGCCATCCTCAACTAGAAAATCCCAGCCAAAGCTTAGTCTAGCTGGTCTTAAAAACATCTGAAGATGGAGATTCTTCCACTTCTATGGGCAGCCTGTTCCAGTATTTTAGTACCCTCCTAGTAAGAAAACTTTTCCTAATATCTAACCTAAACTTCCCTGGGTGCAACTTGAGACTGTTGCTTTTTGTTCTGTCTTCTGCCGCCACTGAGAACAGTCTAGCTCCATCCTCTTTTGAACCCCTCTTCAGGAAGCTGAAGGTTGCTATTAAATCCCTTCTCATTCTTCTTTTCTCTAAACTAAATAAGCCCAGTTCCCTTATTCTTTCCTTATAAGTCATGTCCCCTAGCCCCCTCACCATTTTTGTTGCCCTCCATTGGACCCTCTCCAATTTGTCCACATTGTTTCTGTAGTGGGGGGCCCAGAATTGAATGCAGTACTCTAGACGTGGCATCACCAGTGCTGAATGGAGGGGAATAACCACTTCCCTTGACCAGCTGGCAACACTCCTACTGATGCATCCCAGGGTGCCATTAACCTTCTTGGCAACAAGGGCACACCGCTGGCTCATATTCATCTTATTGTCTACTGTAACCCTCAGGTCCTTTTCTGCAGAGCTGCTGTCCAACCAGTCAGCCCCCAGCCTGTACTGGTACATGGGATTGTTTCATCCTAAATGCAGGACTTTGCACTTGTCCTTGTTGAACCTCATGAGATTTTGGCCCAAGCCTCCAATTTGTCTAGGTCACTGTGAATCCTATCCCTACCCTCCAGCATATCTACTACTCCTCAGTTTGGTGTCATCTGCAAACTCACTGAGGGTGCACTTTATGACAGCTTTCAGGTTACTGATGAAGTCATTGAAAAAAACCCAGCCCCAGGACCAACCTCTGGGACACTCCACTTGAATGAGCTGGTCCATTCATCCAGCTAATACATTCTAAGATTGCCTGCAAAAGGTTGTGGGAGACTCTTTCAAAAGTCTTGCTAAAATCAAGTTATATCACATCCACTCATTGTCTTACATCCACAAAGCTAATTACTAAATCATAGAAGGCAATCAGGTTGATCAGGAATTATTTTCCCTTGATGAAACCATGCTGATTGTTCCTAATCATCTTCTTTTCCTTCAAGTGCTTAGAAGCGGATTCCTTGAGGACCTGCTTTATGAATTTTCCAGGGACTGAGGTGAGGCTGACTGGTCTGTAGTTCTCCGGATCCTCCTTCTTCCCTTTTTTAAATGCGGACACTATATTTGCCCTTTCCAATGATCTGGAACCTATCCTGATTGCCACGAGTTTTCAAAGATGATGGTCAGAGGCTCTGCAATCACATCAGCCACTCCCTCAGCACCCTGGGGTACATCCCATCCAGCCAATGGACACATACATGTCCAACTTTTCTAAATAGTCCCTAACCTCTTTTTCCACCAATGTAGGTTGCTCAGCTCCTCCCCAAACTGTGCTACCAGGTATAGTGGTCTGGGAGCTAACCTTGCCTGTGAAGACCGAGGTGAAGAAGTCATTGAGCACTTCAGCCTTTTCTGCATTCTCTGTCACTAGGTTGCCTCCCCCGTTCAGTAAGGGACCCACACATTCCCTGATCTTCCTCTTGTTACTGACTGTAGCAAGGCACTAAGGGGCCTGCTATTTGGAGAGCTGGGATAACTCCTCAGGTGCTGGTTGTTGGGGCAACCAGAGGGAGCCAGTGACCCACACCTGCTAGCAGTCAGCTGACTGGCAGGGGCAGGGCCTGGCTCCCATTTAAACCCCAGGGTGGAGGCCAGGCAGGCAGTTCTATGCTGACACAAGTAATGAGTAGAGGCTAAACTGTATGTATGGCCCAAGACTGGGGAGAGATGGAGCAACTATGGTGTGGCAAGAAGAAGGTTGGAGCCAGATGGCTTAGATTTATGTTATAGCCAGGGGCTTGTGTTTTGTTTGCTATTTTCACCAGAGGTTTGAGTGAGGCTGGAGGAGGCCTCATAGGGGACCCACAGAGGCGTGGGAACCCCAGCCCCAGAGAGGGGGCAGTGAGCGCCCAGGGAGGCGCAGTGTGAGACAAGGCTGTGGAAAGCCAGAGTACCAGGGAGGCACGGTGCGAGACAAGGCTGTGGAGAACCCAAGCACCTGTGAGGCATGGAGCGAGACAAGGCTGTGGAGAACCTGAGCGCCAGAGAGGGCGCAGAGTGAGACAAGGTTGCAGAGAGTCCAAATGCTAGTGAGGTGCAGGTCAAGACAGGGCTGTGGAGAGCTCGAGCACCAGTGAAGCGCAGAACAAGGCAGGGCTGCGGAGAGCCCGAGTGTCAGAGAGAGTGTAAGACTAAACAACGTCCGGTACATCAGCAAGGCTTGGGGCATAGTAAAGGAGTGATTGGAGCCACGCATAGCCCATAAGGCTGGGGTGCACAGAAGCACCCATTACAGAAGCGGGACTGTGTACAGGAGGAAAACGGTGTCCAGGGAGACAAAGAGGCAGCCTCCCTATTATACAATAACATCAAAGATGTGGTGGGCGAAAATTGAGGGTGCTTTGTAGACAAACTGGGCATGATAAAGGAGGCACTAGGGGACAGCACAGTGACCCCTAGGACACCATCCTGTCACACTGACATACTTGTATAAAACCTTCTTGTTACCCTTCACATCCCTTGCTAGCTACAACTCCAATTGTGTCTTGGCCTTCCTGATTTTATTCCTGCATGCCTGAGCAATACTTTGATGCTCCTCTCTAGTTGTCTGTCCAAGTTTCCACTTCTTATAGGCTTCCATTTTGTGATTTATTCACTGAAGAATTTCCTAATAAGCCAAGCTGGGCTTCTGCCACACTTGATAGTCTTCCTGTGCATTGGGATGTTTGGTTCCTGCACTCTCAGTAAGGCTTCTTTAAAGTACACCCAGCTCTCCTGGACTTCTCACTTTCTCAGACTGGCTTCCCAGGGGATCCTGCCCATGAGTTCCCTGAATGATTCCAAGTCTGCTTTTGTAAAGTTCAGGATCCTTACTCTGCTGCTGTCTGTCCTTCCTTTCCTCAGGATCCTGAACTCAGTCATCTCATGGTCACTGTTGCTCAAGTTGCCATCTACTAGTACATTCCCCACCAATTCTTCCCTGTTTGTGAGCAGCAGTTCATGAAAAGCACTTCCCTTAGTTGGCTGCTCTAGCACTTACTCCAGGAAGCTGTTCCCAACACTCTTCAAAAACTTTCTGGATTGCTTGTACACTGCTGTATTGCCCTTCTGGCAAATGTCAGGGTGATCAAAGTCCCTCATGAGAACTAGGGCCCATGGTTACGAAACTTCCACTAGCTGTTTGAAGAAAGCCTCATCCACCGCTTCGTCTGGGTGTGGTGGTCTATACCCTAGTATGACATCATCCTTATTGCTCTCTCCTCTGACCCTAACCCAGAGACTTTTGACAGGCCTATCTCCAGTTTCATACTGGAGCTCCGTGCAATCACATGGCTCTTTCACGTAAAGTGCAAATCCTCCTCCTCTTCTTCTCTGCCTGTCCTTCCTCAGTTTATACCCATCCATGACAGTGCTCCAGTCATGTGAGCTATCCTGCCAAGTCTCTGTTATTTCAATCACATCACAGTCCCTTGACTGTGCAAGGACTTCCAGCTCTCCCTGCTTGTTTCCCAGGCTCCGTGCATTCAGGTACAGGCACTTGAGGTAACTAGTTGATTGCTCTGATTTCTCTGGAAGTATAAGAACACCTCCCCGTTATACCTCTCCTGGTTGTGTTTCCTCCAGGTTATCCACTTCCCCACTTATCTCAGGGCTTTGGTCTCCATCCCTCAGCAAGCCTAGTTTTAAATCCCTCCTCACTAGGTTAGCAAGCTCATCTGTGAAGATGCTCTTCCCTTTCTTCGTCAGGTGGATCTTATCTCTTCCTAGCAATCCTTCTTTTTGGAACATCATCCCGTGGTTAAAGAAGCCAAAACCCTGCTGGCAATTGTTGGGAAAATCTTAATGGATTTTTGGTAGTGTTGAAGTGAGGTTATCTTTGTCTCCCAGAGACCCAAAGATTGCCTGTCTATCTCAATGATGCAGCTGATCTAATAAAAAGATAACACCCACATAAATTCTTTCCCCTTGCATTAAAGGGCAACCAGGGTGGATTTAGGATTTGGCAGAGGGATGAGGGAGCAGCAACCTGTGCTGCAGGGTTGGCTGCAACCCTGCTAGAGCTTCTCTCCCCCTCCCCCATCTTCAGTCCAGTCTGAAAGGAAGGTGCTGCCGCATCACTGCACCCTCTGGACCTGTCCCTGATGGGTTATTATTATTTGAAAAGAAACTGTCACCTTGATTCTGAAAATCTCCTCTCTTTTGTGTATGAGGGGAAATGGAAGAAGAGGCTACACTGAAGCAAAAGTATGGTTAGGAAATAGATGTAGTTAGTAAGCCTGTGGTATATAAAGAACTAAAGTGTGGAGCATAGCCCAGCTGAGGAAATCTGAGCAGCTTTGAGCCTCTTATCATGCCAATGAATTAGGTCAAGTTAACTTCCAGTAAAGGCAAGAATGTCTAGATAACTTATTGCTTTCAGAGCTTTATCTAAGATTCAATTATTCAACTTTTTTTTAAACAATAAAGAAAAAATAATCAGATGGATGTCCTGATCTGTAATGTCACAAAATCTCACACATCTTCCAAGTGAAAAGTAGGGGGAATGTCATCTTAATTGTCCAGGATACTGCATGCTTTTCTCATGGGATATTCATAGATTCAATGAACATATCTATAGAGGTTTTCTAAGGCTCTTGTCTAAACTCCGCTACACAAAGGAACTTCACATGGGTAAGTAGCAGGTAGTTTAAAGTTAACTTTGATCTTTCTTTGCAGGCAATGAAGAACAATAAGGTTTGAGTTTACATTTTACATATATTTTTAATAATCCATCATGTTCACTCTGGGGTCTTATAAATGAAAAATTGCAGAGGTCCGTGAAAAGTTGTGTTATTTCTGGTCACACTTAAAACTGCATTTCCATGTAATCTGTATGTTAATTAAATAGCAATTTATTATTGAAGACATCTTTGACAATTAACAACTTTGCAAGGCTAAACTCAATCTCTCTCTTATATAGTTGTTAATCTTCAATAATGTTTCTAGTAGTCAATTGATATCTGCTTTTCCTTAAATTATTTCCACACTAAGTACTTGCTGTGGATTCTGAATTGAAACAGTTACCAAATACATGTATATCTGAAGCTTTTGCATGTAATCTTATATTCTAGGTGACTCTCCATAGTCATTCACAAGCTTTATTAAAAGCAACTGACAACATCTCATTTTTCTATATTCTTGTATAATGGCTAGATGATACAATCTCTTCTTTTTTTATAACCAGTCAGTCAGATAAATGAAAGCTGTGAATAGCTGAGTGCTTAGGTTTGGGCTTCATGTTTTCTATGTACTGAAATCAGTTTTATGTAGAACACAACTGATAAAAATTAACATTTCATGCATTTTAATGTTGGAAATGCTATAATCATCTCTGTATTATTTTATGCAATTTTTTATCTGTAAATCCTTTTTTTCTATTAATACCTTAAAAAGTGATAACCCCCCCTCACCTCAAACTTGTACTTTAAGGCACAAAATTCAGTATAATCATGAAAAGTATCACATGAATAAATGGTAAATTATTGACATGTCATATTATTTTCACATTCCATTGCTGCATGGACCTTCTCCAATACCAGTGAGTACTGTGATAGCTGTTGTCCACTCAAGGCTATAATAATATTCTAGATCAGCTCTGAAGCTGCCCTACAATTTGGTGGAGAACAAAGGGAATCTATTCCCCCACTGCCTTTTTACAGCTACCACAGATTAGTCTTTATATTTGAGTTGAGAGCTGGGCTGGTATTTGGGCCTAACTGAATTAAAATTACATTTCCCAAGTAATATAGCATGCATGTGTGTGTAAGCGTGTGATTATTTTTTTGTAATGCAGTGATTAAGCTTGCATAAAGCGTTCAGTAAACTAATTCAAACATAGTAAATTATAAATAGGATTGCTTTTTTCAAAAAGGGGAAAAATCTATTGGCAGCCATTTCCACAGCGATAGCTTAGCTCTAAAGTTACACAACTCAATGACGTTATTCCTGTCGCACACAAAACTGGCTAACCAAATATTGCTAGCACTTAATCAGATAGGATTTAGTTTCCTGGATACTGAGTTTTCATGATTCCAAATGAAGTTGATAGCAGTGGATGGTGCTCTGCTCATCTGCTCCATAAGTGTCCAAAGTTGGGCACCCAAAAACTGCAAACAACTTTGAAAAGTTTGGTCTTATGTAACACAGCTAAAGTTACACAGCAGGTCAGCCAGAAAGACAAACCTGATCCCTGACACCCACACACAGCCTAAGTGACAAAAAGTTCCCCCACTACAGGGAATTGTTCTAAAAGTATGACATGCCACGATTACAACTATTACTTCATAAAGACAGTAACAATTATAGAGCTGCTCAACTTAGTAGCCCTGCTCTTGATGAGAGGTTTCAAAGGGTTTATACACTTCAGAAACTTGATATGAAATACTGTATTTTAGTCTGAAGCATTAAGCATTTTTGACTGAAGCATTTTTCTCATACCTTTTTCTCAACATTTTTCTTGTAACTTTTACCAATTCGTTAAAAAAATAAGGTCCTTGTTTTTCACAGAAATCTAGAATTATGTAATGTGTTCTTTTCACAGTAGCATACAACAATGCCATGAACTCCTGACTATACCTATGTTGGATGTTCAAATGGAAAAAAAACTCTTGTGATGGAAAGAAGTTTTATTCAAACAAAAATATTTTCAATGTTATGTGTTATTGCAATTAATTGCTTTTTATGTGTTATTGCAATTAATTGCTTTTTATGTAGATCTTCTTTTCCACTCCTATTCTATTGTGCAAGATTCTCTTAAAAAACTTAGGTCACTAATGACACTAGGTAAAATACATTGAGCTATTGCAAATGGGTCAGTACAATGAAACCAAACTACAAATTAGTGAGTGCATTTGCAAGTCCCATCGCATTAGCCCTTATTGTATATGGCTCACAGTATAAAGGACCACAATTGACTGCACTATAGGTAACACTTTATAATGTTAGTTAGCTTTCAAATAATAGAGCAAAATCCTTCCCTTACTTTGTCTATCTTCTAAATGGATGAGGAGAGTGGAGAATGCCAGTCTAAAAGAGCTATCCTGGAGGAAAGAATATTATAGCTAAATGAGGTTTGTGGCTGAGTACTAGGAATAGGCTCTGGGTACTGATTACTACTAACCTAAAAGGTAGCAATGAGCACTCCCCTCTAGAAATTATGAGGGTGTTTTTACATATCAGGGCCTTATTACACAGTAATTTTGGGCAGTTCCTGGAGCTCTTAAATCTTGGATTGTCTGCACATTAACACCTGACATTAGTTTTAAGTACCCATTATGCAAGTCAATGCTTATGTCACTCCAGGATAATCTCTGATCTGGGTTACCCAGGTCATTACCCCCCACCTGTCCCTCCTACCTTGCTGGCTTGGATTGGCCCCACCACCCCTGCTCAATCACCTATGACCCCTAGTCCTTGATCACTGCCCCACTCATCCCCTCTTTACTTGTGGGTCCCCATGCTGTCTGTCCCCTGCTGCTTTCTGGGTTGTCTCAGCCCAGAGAAAAGAAGCAGCCCAGAAGCCGAAACCTTCCCTGCCTGCTCCCCGGGGACAGAAAATCCATGAGTAAGTTGGGGGTGGGTAGGAGGAAACCCCAAAGGTGGGTGGGAAATGAGGGGAAGGCCAGAATATGTGGGTGGTTGTAGGGATTCTTACTTTCAGTCCTCCAGACCCCTGCTGGCCCGAACATGTGACAATTCCAAATTCAAGCTAACTTTAGTACCGATCAACATTTGTGCTGCTCGCATTATACTGTGTAACAAGGCCATTACAACTCATAGGGTGCCTATATGTATGCAGTGAGGCTGCTCTGATGTGCTGCAATTACAGCATGTTGGAGCAGACTTAATCAAGCCTGCTAGAGCATAGTTACCACACTCCAGCAGACTCCAGCATCATGTGTATCAGCATACCCATGCTAAAAAATGGTGATGGGGGTGCTTTAACTAAAGCTTATTCAACAAACTTTAGTTAAAGTGCTCCTGCTGACATTTGTCAGTGCAAGGTTGCTGATACACATGACATTCCTGGTGCTTTAATTTGAGAGGCTCTTGGAGCCACTCTAATTAAAGCATCCCCCACTCCCAGCATACATGTATAAACACCCATAGGTACCAAGTCTAAGGAATACTGGGCAGTATTAAAGTTAGCATGTACCCTCTAACATGCACAGCTCTGATTTGCTGCTGTGTTGGAGAGAAGGGGCATTATTAGGAGCTGCCAAGTCTTCCCTGTGGCTACCTGTTTCTCTGGTGGATTCCTGCTCAACCCTTCCCTCCATCCCAGCTCCTCGGCAGTTCTCCCACTCAGCTACCTCCCCACCTCCATGGCTTCACACTCACCTGCAGCTGCCCAGCTCTCTTGCTCTTTGTGAGTCTTGGGCAGTAGAGTTCTGGATGACAAATTATCCACCTAGGATGCAGGGCTTGGAAGAGGGTGTTCCTGACTGGTGGAAAATTTCCACCAATCAGGCAACAACTGGGAGGGGTTTGCCTCACCCCTGCTTGGAGGGTTGGGGGGTGGAGGAGCCCCAGACTTGATTGAAGCCTGCACTTTGAAAGTCTGACAGACTTTGGGAGTGGGGCATCTGGAGAGAACAAAAGGACAGTGTGCTCAGCATGCTGGGCAGACGTGTCGAGGGACTCAAGAAGAGTGAGGTCCAGAAGAGATGGGGAGAGCTGCCCAGTGGGCAATTGCCCAGAAGATCCCCTGGAGATGCTTCTTGGGGATTCCAGCAGTGGGAGGCTTCTGTGGTGCACAACCCAGAGCACAGAGCCTTGGCCCTGGGAATGGTTTGAGACTGCTTGGGTCACCTCTCGGTGCATGGACTGGTGCACAGAGCCTTGGCCCTGGGAACCACTTTAGGTGGTTCGGACCTGGGATCCTGGCATGAGGCCGAGCAGCCAGAGCCAGCAGAACAATTTGGCATATCTAAAAGAGCCCTCATTGCTCAGAGTGGGGCCCGAGAAAGCCCCAGCGTGAGGCCGGATGACCAGAGCCAGCAGCAGTGTGTCTTTGCACAAGCCAATGGAGCCCTTGGTGCCCAGGTTGGGGCACAGGACTGCAGGGAGAGGACGACTCCTGGTGCAAGGCTAGATAGCCTGAGGAGGCAGTGCTGCTCAGCCTGGGTGCCCAGAGTGGGGTGCCTGGCCATGAAAGGAGCCAGAGGTGCTGCTGGGGAGAGGCCAGAGGAGCCAACGTTGAGGGGGCAAGCCCCAACTGCTTTGGAGAGCGGGAGTGTGAGTTGTTGGGGAGCAGGTCCCACAGGGGTGGCACCCTGGGAGGGGCTCCTGTGGGAGCTAGATATACAGGGTCCTGAGTTTTGGGGTGGGATCCCGGTACTGTCAGAGGGAGGGGGGGATTCTAGAGCCTTTCTTCTCCTCTATTGGGAGGCGAGACCAAGCCCAGACTCTAAAGGAGGGGGGGCACCACAGAACACCCCGTGGGGTGTTGAATGCACTTCATATTTTGTGATTGATGCAATGTTGATGTTAATATAATTGTGGGTATTCTTTAAGATGTTCATATTGAGTTACCTGGTTGCTGCCTGTTTATGCTTACTGAAATGGTACCTTGACTTACCTGTGTTTATTTGCTTGGTTGTCTGTATGTGCCTACTGTATTCTTACCTGACTTACCTGTGCTTACCTGCTGGGTTGCCTGGATATGTTTACTGAAGTGATACCTTGACCTACCTGTGCTTATCTGTTCCCAGATATTGATACTCATCTGTACTGGGAGTTGATCACTGGCCATGCTCTGAATAACCTGTTTTGAGTTCCCAATTGCCCATGCTCTGTTTTGCATGTCCCTGGGGGTAATGAAAATTTCCTGATTGCAGACCAGAGAATGTGGTGTCACATGTAAAGCATCTTGTATCCGTTTAGGGGTTTGTAATTATATTTATCCTGTATATCAATACATTTGTATATATTTAAGTACTGTGTCCCAGCCTAGCTCTATAGAGAAGATGGAACTGCTCCCTAGTGACAGGGTCCCTTTCACAGCACTCTTGCCTGAAAACCTCATTCCTTCCATTTGTGGACAGGGCACATCCTTGGGTGTACCTAGGCTACACTTAATACCATATTAAGAACAAAGCAAGTTACGCTTAGTGATACTGAAATAAAGATACTAAAGTAGATGAGAAAAAGCTCAAGTTAGAGATCTAATTATATACATTTTCCTTTCCAGGGCTACTAGGAGGAAATCTATAGGAAGAACCATGAGTCTTAGGTGTCTTATGACTCAATTTCTGGTAAGATTTTAACCTAGACTATATGCTTCATTAAATTATAGATTTTCTGATCTGGAAAATATACTAGCTTATATAGATCTTGTGGATTTCCCTGGGGTTCTTTTGTCATGTAGTAAAATATTGGCCAATGGGCTACATATAGTTGAAGAACTAGAATAACATAGCTCTAGTGATTAGAGAAAATTAAAGGGTACACAAGTTCACAATTTTTCAGCTGGTTTAATAAAAGGTATAATTTCTGAACGAAGAGTTCTAGATTTTTCCATTTCTTTTTGTCTCAGACCAACAAGGCTACCAAGCACATCCCTGAAACATGGAAGATGCTGAATTTTAGCCAAGTTTGGATTATAAACTTTATTGCTACACAACAAGGACATTTTTCTACACCTCCCTGTCTGCCATCTGACACCACCAGCGAAGAAATCCTGCTTGAGCTGCAGAACAAAGAGCAACCTCACAAAGACACTCTCATGGACCCAGAGGGACAGATTTCCAGCTTCTGCTTCCTCTGTGAAAAAATTAAGCTTATTTCCTACATATAGAAACTTTTTACCATCTTGAACTTTCCCTAAAGGGTGTGAGAGCCTGAAAGCTTGCAGAAAAAGATATATATTTTTTGCAATTTCTCCGTTGGTTTAATAAAAAGCATCATTTTCTGAACCACAAGTTCTAGTTTTATGTATTTCTTTAGGGTACATAGGTGGTTCTCTAGAGGATTTTTTCATTTCATTTTGATTTGAATTTTTCTCATATTCATATTGATTCATGGTGGACTGAGGACAGCTAGTAGATCACACAGATACTGTTGATTCTTAATTTTCTTTGTTCACAAAACCTGGTGCCAGCATTCTGAACACTGTAGTGTAGAAAGCACTGCTTCTCTCAGAGATGGAAATCAGAGAAGGAGTTCTGGTACAGTTGCAGTTCAGGGGTGCACAGATCAGCTTGAAAGGTATATGTGGATCCAGTCCATCAACACAAATTATAGCAATTTTGAGGCTACTCTTACTTGGTGTGTTTGCCAATAGTTTAAAAGTACTGTTAAAACAGTTACAGATCTTCAGGGTATAGGAAAGCTGCAACCAATGCCCTTTTTTCTATGCACATACCTTATGCCAACTGCAGGGAAGGAGGGGATGTAGAAGAATCAAGTTGTTGGAGAAAATAAATCAGTTAGAACACAGTCAATAGCTTTATTAATTCAATAGTTTCACTCACTTATGCAGCTTGAAGATCTGACCCAATAATTGGGAATAAGATATTTAACTTGGAGACAGAAAAAAAGTAATCCATCAATATTTTCAATCAGTTTTCCTGGTCTCCCTTTAATTTTGCATGTTGCTTCCGGCTACTGTGGTATATTCAGGGCATCTTCACCCAGGTGTACTCAAAAGATTATTCTGCTTTCTTCCTCTTTGGTCCTGGACCAAACATATGTACTCAGTTTATAGTGTGGTACTATCTCCTTTTTTCACTAAATATGTCTTTCTGGTGCTCATGTTCCATTCATGAGAGTTAGTCCATCAAGTTTCTGTAGTGTACCACTTTGAGTCATGCATTCCATTCCATGGTGTGATGGTCCCTTCTTGGCCCTGTCCCATCAGATGGGATGAATTGATTAGAACATGATTTGCACACCATAATCTGCACTTCTTTATTCTCCTACATGGAGTCCTATAGTCTCCTCTGATCTGCTGAGAGTCATTCATGGCACCAACATTGATGCCCATGCAGATAAACTGGAAAGAGTAGTGGTTTGCTGTACTCATGAATTCCAGTAATCTCTCCATCACATCTAGCTTTTGGTCTTCAGGAATGCAGCATACCACATAGGATTTGAGGTCTAGGTGACAGATGGGCATTGCTAGCCATCTTGGGGAGGAATCCTGAATCACCACCATCTTCATCACAGACCTTTCATTCCTAAGGCTGTGTGACTACTACTTCTAATTCCTGCCATCCATTGCTTCTTCATCTGTAGCTCTGCTGCAGAATAGTTGAAAGTGATTCCTCCTATGCTCTGTTAATCCTTTTCTTCAGGAAGTTACATACTTACAGTTGTCTTTCTGGTTTTTCACCCACCTCCGCATGATGCTAACTGATTCCTCATCAGGCTGCATATGCTGTAACAATTTATTGCTCCGACTGAAGAAATCTTTATTCTTCCTGACTCTGTGGAAAGTTTACAGTTGGGCCTCCAGCCCTTGAAGTTTTTTCTAATCTGGTCACTGGTTTGCACTTAGTACAGATGAAATCACCTCTGTCCTCATGTACAAACACGGTACATCTTTTGTAGACCTCAATGAATTAATCTACTATTCTCTTCCCTGCTCTGTAACTCTGTTAACTATTTCAAGACACCTGCTACTGAATGGAAGAGTAGGGGGGATGGAGAGAGGGACAAGCCTCCTGTTCTTTTTTGTCTCTCTCAAGTAAACCTGATCTGTTTGCTTCTGTTCTTTTGCCTGTTCCAAATATGACAAGAGAGATAAGCATAGCTAAATATCATGGAGCACATAGCATGAGGGAAAGGAGAGGGATAACATATCATGGAGCTCTATACAACTCATTGTAATAGAGATGTGTCATTTGCGATGTAGGTTTTCGAATCAACTCGGTTTGAAGGCAGTGACAGAAAATAAACTCTAGATATGTTTTTTTTTTTAAATGTTAACTGCTTGTATCAGACAGAGAGCTGGGCTGGACATAGCTGCCCAGTTCCAGTTGTTATATTTCTAATTTTATTCTTGCTGAAACTTTCTGCTTTAGGGAAAGCAGAAAAAAATTATCATGGCGGAGGCTTGGAAAGGGGATTTTGAACCTCTGCAAATTGATCGGTCATTATTGACTTGGTATATATGGCATCGTAGAACAGAACAGTATTAATTGCTAGCTGTTTTTATTTAGTACAGATGAAACTGGGAGCAGATTGTGCAGATCACACTAATTTGTCAGTCACAAACATTGGGATTTTTACTATAATTAATGAATCTAAGTTGGATGGCTTATTTATTTACTTCCCTGCTGAATGAAGCTGTCGAGCAACATGTGGAAATGTGTTTAGGTTCTTTGAGCTATCAATCATTTAATTTGCTAGGCAGATTTCGTCCTTAGGAAGTCTGGATTGTATACTGGATTGATTGTTTCTTTGAACCAAGTTTGACTAAATAGAAGGAGCAGCACCTCACAGCGGTGTCATTCCTGTTATAGACATAGTAATAATGATTGGAACTGGCTTTTGTAAATAAGACATAAAATGGGATATTTGATTTCTTTCACTATTATTAACACACAGACTGGGGAAAAAACAACATCACACTTCTTATTCACCCTCGCAGAGCTTTGTGCCTGGAGCTTGGATGCATTATAACTTTTCTTTTAATCCACAAAATTAATGTGACAAGGCTGAAGAAAGGTTGTTTGCTTTTCTATTGGTAAATTAATTTCTCTGATGGCCTGCTTCTCTTATAGATCTCTAAGTTCTCTGAAGCTCAGGCATGAGAGTTTTTTCATTGTTTTATCAAAAGACATTACTCAAATCTAGTGCTATTCATTACTCTCTCAGTTGGACCTCAATATATAAAAATCCTTATGCATATGCTTAAATTTAAGCATATGAGCAAAATAATTTGTGTCACTGAAATAATTTACATTTGAAAATGTTTGGCTGAGTTTGCCAACCAGTCTCTTTTTTTCACCTAGTTGACTGGGGATGCATTAAGTTGTGGTGATATTTGACCTTGAGCTCTCTAGGTGCACTGAAAAACTGAAGTTAGATATTAAAAAAAATATCACTTTCAATACAGTTGCATGTGGTGCAAAATCAAAGATCAATCTTGTGTACACAACCCTTTTAATTTAACTCTAATTGATATTAGATATGGGTGAATCAGGTAACCTTTATCTAAAACAGGGGTGTCAAACTCATCTGGCACCACGGGCCAGATGAATGGCACAGGTTGGTATGTGGGCTGGATCAGGCCCTCAGACTATCTGCTCAACCCCTCCTGCATGCCAGATCCACTGAACATTCAGGCCACTCCATGATCCATGCTGCAAGGAGCCTATTCCAGCTAGTCTGGGACCCGTGCTGCACCTGCCCCCAACCAGTCTGGGTGTGATGCATGCAGCATGGATCCCTGAGAGGCTAGAGAGAGGTTTGTGTGTAACCACCTTCACCAGAATGTGCAGTACTCAAGGCCCATTTCAGGATTTGTACCACATATGCCACCCTCCCTGACAAGCTAGTGCAAGACTGTGCTGCACATGGGACCTGCTCTAGCTGGTCTGGGACCTATGCTGCAAGTAACACCTGCAGGTGCCTCCTACAGCACAGGTCTTGAACGGGCTACAGTGGGCACCATGTATATATAGCACATGTGCCAGACCAGCTAGAGCTGGCACTGTGTGTGGTGGGGATTCCAGAAGAGCTGGAATGGGTCATGTCCTAAGCCCTGCCTACATGTGGGATGCAGGTCAGCTCAGACCCAGGAACAGCACAGGGGTACAGATGAAAGGGCTTCATGGGCCAGATTTGGCTTGTGGGCCATATCTTTGATACCCTTGGTCTAAATTACATAGGAAAGGAAATACCGCATAGTTCTTCTTAACACTTTCTATCAGTGGATTTTAAACAGCTTTACAAAGGATATAGGTAAAATTATAAACAAACACTAATAATTATCCGAGGTCAACATTTCAGTTAGCTTTTTAAAAGTACTTAATGTTTCCACATTTGTAATTTTTTAGATGAGGCTTGAAGTAGAAATTCTATAAGCAAAACAATCCTATTTGAGATGAGTCAGAAATTCTACTAAAAGCAAAAAAAAAAAAAAAAAAAGCCC
>NW_017729024.1:18363750-18393560 GCF_001723915.1 Gavialis gangeticus | reverse complement strand
TTGAGATGAGTCAGAAATTCTACTAAAAGAAAAAAAAAAAAAAAAAAAGCCCTGAAGATTTCATAAGAGAGCCTGCTTTCAGAATATTTAAGAGCAGATTTTTAACAAAGCTTTGTGTTACACAGATCTGGGTTCCTGACTGAATCTCAGTCGTTGTCAAGAATGAATTGTGCATTTAACTTGCTTGTGGATCTACTGTAACTGCTTCACAGATCTTGACCATCACTACATTATCCCCAGGTTAGTAATCCAAACTATTCAATTTTAAATTGTTCTATTAAGGACATATCTACATACAACACACTTCAAAATCTTTAAAGATCTTTAAAAAGAACTCTTTCTTTACCACAAAGAACATGAAATATATCATATATTCATGGGAGAATATAAAGGAGAAAAGTCTCCATTCTAATCCTGGAAGAGATTAGTTAGAGAGGTTGTAGATTCTCCATCATCAGAGGCAACCCAAGTAGGGTGTGGGGCCTGGGGCAAATCAGCTTGAGGAAGCCAGTGGCGGGGGTGAAGGGAGGCGGTGCCAAGCAGTAGATTCGGCAGTGGATTCAGCAGCTGAGGGGGCATGCTGAGCAGCCAGACATGAAGCCATCAGCGGTGTGGAGTCACTGTGGACACTTTGCCCATCTCCGTGAGGCCCCCCCGCAAAGCACAGGACCTGGTGCGGTCACTCCCATCCCCACCCCCCCGGGATGCCCCTGTCCGTCATTGTAAATTTTTAACTGATAATTAGTCAAAAAATTTCTGGGATAATTTAGACAGAGGTGATGAAATGAACAGTAGAGAGTTAAAATGGATGACCTATGGAGGTCTCTTCTAGCCCTGCTTCTCTGTGGTATCTTCTCTTATGACATCTTAAGAAAGTTTCCACCCCTGTAATTCTGGGACTTAGCTGCAGGAGTCAAGGCTTCAAGGAGGTAGTCCAGGCTCTTCCCTTCTAGGAAGATCACAAAAGGGCTTAAAAGATGGTCAGTGAAGGACTTGGTGGAACCAACCTTTTTATATGATAGATTAGCAGTTAGAGCACTCACCCAGAAAGTGGAAAACCTGGGTTTAAATTTTCTCTGAGGATTACATCTTCCTATTTTCTCTTATACTGTACATTTTATTTACTGTGTTGTTTTATTATATAATAAAATTAGTTGTCTCTTACTTCCTGTAAGTCAAAATATTATGGACTAATATTCTTCCCACTGCATGAATAAAACATTATGATACTGGTAAGCTAAAATGGCATGTGTGGTTACAGTGAAATAAATGCACTTCAGGTGTGTTATGAAGCAAAGACAAGTGCCTTCAGCTACCATAAAATGGAGTTATTTCAGTACAATCTCTTCATTTTGTCCTTCTCTCTATTCTATCTGTTTTTTTCCATCTGCTTCTTGTCATATGCTTTCGAGTATAAGCATTTAGAGGTAGGGAGTAGAATATCTTTTTATTATGGCTATAAAGTGCTTATTATAATGGGGTCCGAGACCCTGTCCTCTACTATAAAATACAGCTACAATTCAGATAACCTTAACATGGAAAAATGTATTAAAATAGATTATTAAGCTTTCACTAACAAGCATTTAAAAATTAGGAAATGTCAGATTTGTGGTTAAGTTAACTTGAATTCAGTTCTCTTGTACATACACATGATCTTTAATTACATGCTCTCACACTATTTCTTTCATCAGACTCTAGGCCCATCAGTTCACAGGAGGGACTGCCAGCTTCATAAAGACCCCTTGCATGGAAAATATCAACCAATGAACTGAACTTGCAAACAACTGTAAACAGGGTCTAACACTATCAAGCGATAGATACACAATTTTAACTATAGATATTATAAAATTAGAATTTGTAGATAGCTATAAGAGCATGGGAATAATTTTTGGAATCCTTTCCATGACACTTTTTGTCTTTTGTACAAACTTTGAAGAATGAGAAATATTTATTTTAGAAAAATATAATACATTTCACACTTTTGACTTGACATACACAATGGAACAACAAGCAGAGTTGGCATCCAGTATAAACCCTGAGGGAAAGCAGCAGGTGTGGTTCCCAGAGCAGGGGCAAAGGACAGCAGTTTTACGCATACTGGAAACCCCTAAACAGTCCATAGCTGAGCTGCCACACCTGCTTTTCCTGCCCTTCCTGTTATTAAGGCAGCAGACAAAGACTCTTTTGAAGTTCCTGGCATGGGTATGCTGCCAGGGTGCAGATTCAGTGGGGGTGGGTTGAGATGCCCATTGCAGATGCCTTTCTTGCCCACCTCTAGTTACACTACTGGACATGCAAATATCTTGCAGTAATTGAGAAAACATTGACAAAATCAATTTCAAGAACACAGATCAGCCCTGGATATTAAATGGTCTAGAAATCCATCTAAGGCTTGACTTAATGTTAGGCCATTCATTATTCCTTGATATTTGCTAAGCATGAATGGAAAACCATGAACATAAAACTTTCTAGGATTCCTAAAACAAGGTTTTAGTCGTATGGGACTAATCTTAGACTCCATTTACATTGTGTTTCAGGTGCTCCCAAAAAGCACCATTCTAGAAGATACACCTATGACTTCTCAGGAGATTTCAAACGGGGTGATAGAGGTACCTCAGAATGACTTCCCCATTTCATTACTGGATTTTGCACATGAAAGGGGGACAAATAGGTGAGGCATGCTTGAAAAGGATGCTTTCTAAGGCTAGGTACAGAAGTTACACATAAACCATTTTAAATGTTCTGAAACTGGTTTAAACCTGTAACAGAACAGAAGGGCAGTGCACATAGACAAGTTTCAAAATGTCTGAAACTGGTTTATGATAAACCTGGTTAAATGTAGTATCAGACTTAACTGATTTGGGTCAAACCAGTTTATAAAACTCTGTCCTAGACCCCTTTCTGGTTCAAAATAAATTATAATCCCCCAGCATCCCAGCATGCTTTCCAGCCTTGGGCTGGGCTGGGCTGTGCTGCTTGCTCCAGAGAGAAGGGATAGGTCTTCCCCTCTGCTCTGTAGCTGGAGCAGTGAGGTCTGGCTTACCTCTGCAGAATCCTACTACTGTAAGTGTGGACTACAAATCCCAAGGACCTCATGGGGCAGCAGGAAGAGGAAGTAAACAAACAGAGAGCCATGCTCTAGCTGCCCCCAGCTTCTGGCTTGAGTCATTGCAGGCGTGTGGCTGTATTTCCTGAATCAAAGGTAAATGTCTGTTGACTTTTGTTTCAGTTTAATCTGTGAAGTTTAGATTAACCTGCAAAGACTGAATCAATTCAACCTTGGGCTTTTTGACTGTCTGTACTCAGCCTAAGAGCACAGGACATACCCTTAGAGACTAAAAATACTCACTAAGAACGATCCAGTGATAACCATTTCAAGTATTTTGGTCCTATACCATCAGCTTCATAGACCAGATTACCTTGAACTAGAAGTCTTGTTATAAGCATGGAAAACTTGCCAAATTTACTTCTTGGACACATTTTATTTATTACAAGTGACTTTTAGCAAGTGTTCTAATTAACAATGCATTTTTAACAATATTATGCCTAAAGAGATCATGAGTAATTATTGTAGGTCAGGTTCATTTCTTACATTACTTTCACTTAAAGGTAATTTCACTAACTTTGTTGTTTGAGTACTCATTTCCACTGGCAACAGAACAGAATCCAAAGCTATAGAGTTTCAGTTCAACAAGAAAATATGACCTCTGATCACTAAACAGAGAAGACATCTTTATTCCAATAGAATGGATTATAAATAGGTTTGTTTTCTGTAAGAAATTGTGTGAGATCTCTGCTGTTTTCCTAATATGTTCAAACACAACTTTAAACCCATACAGTGCACTGCGGTAAACTAGCATCCAAATAGCAAAAGCATGAATAATGATGCTGGAGTCTATGTGAGGGAAAAATTCTTACAGCTGATGACTCAGCTGTAAATGAAGAAAAAGCCAAGACCGGCCACAATGCCTTCAGGAGCAATTCAGGAGTAAATACTGATCCAATTTAACCATGAGACTGCCAGCTCTGATGCAGAACTTCAGCTGTTATAAATTAGTATGCTTACAGTTACTCCCAAATCTGGTCAATGTATATTAGAAGTGATCAAATAAACAAATCTCACTGTAAGTTGCATTTAAAGGTTTAATGCATTCTATTTATGCATATCTTTCTGAATCAGCATTACTGACCTTTTAAACCCAAGCCAGTTCACTCCTATTCTTCTGTGGAGACCTATTAAATATTTGGATAGCATAAACTTCAATATCTAGGTTAGATAAAAATGGTTAATTTAATGTTGTCTGCACAAGAGTGATTTATGAGCTAGAATAAATATCACTATTGGGTCACAGTCTTTATAAACAGGGATCCTGGTTTTCTCTGATTTAAAAAAATCCCCAATTTTTGGTTTTAAAAAACGTAACTCCAAATCCCCATTTTCCCATGATTAAAATGAAACACCACTAATATATAGATACTAGCCTGTCAAGAATGATGAAGTGGCAGGGAGGGGGTGGGGACAGAGCTCCGGGCCCGCTCCCCCTTTCCTCCTGCTTGGGGTCCCCCCTTGCGCCCCTGCTCTGTCCCCTGTGTCCCCACCATCGGCGGCAGGCTGCCTTCTGTCAGAATGCTTCTTTGCACTCTGATTGACTGTTTGTCAGCCAATCAAAGCATGAATAACAAGTTATGGACAGACAGACAGACAGACAGACTTAGGCTTTTATAATATTAGAACACATATAGTGGTGTTTCATTCTAATTATGGAAAAATGTGGATTTGGGGTGACTTCTTAAAACTGAAAATTGGGGATTTTTTGAAAGCAGAGAAAACCAGGATCCCTGATAAGCATTGTGGAAGAGGGCCTTGCAGGATTTGTATTTAGATCAGGTAGTGGAAGAACAGATCAGATCAGATCAGGAAGGGTGTTCCATACATGGGAAAGACACAAAAAGTCAAAGAGAGAATTGTGAGAGAACTTCAGCTGGAAATCTGTCGAGGCCTAAAACATGATATTTACTTCTCACTCTCCCTCCAACCAAAAAGACCAGTTCTAGAATAGTGCTATTCCTTAGTAATATGAGATTACAGCTGTCTCTTATTGTAGCAACACCACTTCCTTTTTCCAGCTATTTTGAATGAACAGTGGTCTCACCTATTGTGGGGTACTTGGAACAGTATTCTGATTATCAGGAGCTGAGTTTTAAACTCCTAGAATTCATAGAATCACAGAAAATTAGGGTAGAAAGGGACCTCAGGAGGACATCTAGTCCAACTCCCTGCTCAAAGCAGGACTATGGCAAACAAAGCTCAGGGAACAGTTGGATCAGGCTGGGCGCTGCCTTTGAGCTAGGGCAGCACCTGGCCCACTAGCACCCCATCCAGACAGCCCTGAGGGGTGTTGCTGCACTGGAGGGAAGGACTGGGGCCCCCTGCAGCTCTGGGGCCACTCAGCTGGCCAGCAACTCACCCCCCCACCAGCTGCCAGAGAAGCAGGCAGGCTCCACAAAAACAAAAACAGGTCTGGCCCCTTGCTGCTTCTGCCTTAAACAGGTACCTGCAGCAGCCAGGCATCTGATGAAGGCAAAAGTGGCAAGGAGCCTGATCCTTTTTTTCTGCAGAGCGTGCCCACCTTTCCTGCAGATGGGGGGAGGGGGGAGTAAGCTGACAGCTTCAGCGTTGCACTTCACAGTTTGTAATTTAGTTTGCAATGATGCAAAGTTATTTAAAACTCCCCAAACTGGTTCATGTGTAATGCATGATGCCATTAAGCCACACAAATTACATTTTTATCACATGTACATTGTGATGACTGTCATGTGTACAAATGTTCAATAAGCCCAGTTCCCCCAGTCTTTCCTCCTAAATCATGTGCCCCATCCCCCTCACCATTTTTCTTGCCCTCTGCTGGACTCTCTCCAATTTGTCCACTTCCTTTCTATAGTGAGGGAACCAAAACTGGACACAGGACGCCAGATGTGGCCTAACCAGTGATGAAACAGAAGGGACAACACACCTCCCAAAGCAGCCCGGTACGCCATTAGCCTTCCTGGCAACAAGGGCACACTGTTGGCTCATTTTCGTCTTACTGTCCACTGTAACCCCCAGGTCCTTCTCTTCAGGGCTGCTATCCAGTCAGCCCCCAGCCTGTACTGGTGCATTGGATTTTTATATCCTAAGTGCAGGAGTCTGCACTTGTCCTTGTTGAACCTCATGAGATTTCTTTTATCCCAGTCCTCCAATTTGTCTATGTCACTGTGAATCCTAGTTCTACCCCCCCCAGCATATCTACTACTCCCCTCATCTTGGTGTCATCTGCAGATTTGCTGGGGGTGCACTCTATGCCATCTACCAGGTTGTTGATAGACATTGAAAAAAACCACTCTATTTGATACTGATTGCCAGCGAGACATTGAGCCATTGATTATTACCCTCTGAATCTGATAATCCAGTCAATCTTCTATCCACCTTACAGTCCATTCATCCAACCCATACTTCCCTAGCTCACCTGTCAGAAGGTTGTGGGAGACTGTAGTTAAAGCCTTGCTAAAATCAATGTATACCACATCCACTGATCTCCCTGCATCCACAGAGCCAGTCATCTCATCCTAGAAAGCAATTATGTTGATCAGGTATGACTTGCCCTTGGTAAATCCATGCTGACTGTTCCTAGTCTCTTTCTTCTCTTTCAAGTGCTTAGACATGAATTCCTTGAGGACATGCTCCATAATTTTCCAGGGACTGAAGTGAGGTTGACCAGTCTGTAGTTTCCTGGATCTTCTTTTTTTTCCTTTCCTAAAAATGGGCACTATATTTGCTCTTTTCCAATCATCCAGAACCTTTCCCAATCTCCATGAGTTTTTAAAGATGATGGCCAGTGGCTCTGCAATCACATCAGCCAACTCCCTCAGCACCCTCAGGTGCATCTCATCCAGGCCCACGAACTTTTACATGTCCAGCTTTATAAATAGTCCCTAACCTCTTCTTTCACCACTGTTGGCTGCTCATTTCCACCCCAAACTATGCTGTTAGGTGCAGTAGTATGGGAGATGACCTTGCATATGAAGATTGAGGTGAAAAGCCATTTGGTGCATCCAGCTGTATGCACATGCCTGTTGCAGTGTCTCAAAGAAATTTGAGATGACACGAGACACTCTGGGAACTAAAAAAATGTCAGTGCAGACTCTAAATTTGATACCAGGAAATCCCAGTATCAACCCCCCCAACCCAAAACAAACAAACAAAAAAACCTGCTGAAAAAAGCAGTGCAGGCTGAAAACTCATGGTGCAGGCTGACCCCACTGAAAAAAAAGCAGACTTATGAAGCAACTGGAGGCTGGGTCATAGAATCATAGAAGGTTAGGGTTGGAAAGGACCCCAGGATGTCATCTAGTCCAACCCCCTGCTCAAAGCAGGACTATCTCCAACTAGATCATCCCAGTAAAAGCTTTGTCTAGCCAGGTTTTGAAAACCTCCAAAGAGGGAGCCTCCGCCACCTCTCTGGGTAACCTGTTCCAGGTTTTTACTGCCCTCCTAGTAAGAAAATCCTTCCTAATATCTAACCTAAATTTCCCTTTCTGCAACTTGAGACCATTGCTCCTTGTTCTGTCATCTGCCACCACCGAGAACAGTCCAGCTCCATCCTCTTTTGAACCCTCACTTCAGGTAGTTGAAGACTGCTATTAAATCCCTCCTCTGCCTTCTCTTCTCTAGACTAAGTATGGCCAGTTCCCTCAGTCTTTCCTCATAAATCCTGTCCCCCAGCTGCCTCACCGTTTTTGTTGCCCTCTGCTGAACTCTCTCCAATTTGTCTGCATCCTTTCTGTAGTGGTGTGCCCAAATTACACCAAGCCAGATTGTGTCTATGCCTGCCCCCTTTCCCTGCTGCCCCAGCATCCTGCCTCAACGTGCTGGGGCAAATAGGAGTGGGGTGAGGCTGCAGCAGTGATCCAGACCCAGGTGTCATCCCAGGTAAGTAGGGATGTGGGGTGAGGGAGATTGTGTGGGGGGAAATGTAGGTGTTCAGTGGGGATTTGTAGGGGTGGAGGAGACTGATAGCAGAGATGGATCCTCCACTCGCCCCCTGCATGGCGCACAGTCCCCTCCACAGCAGCAGCCATCGGGAGCTCAGGGCCCACTGCTGGCAGAGCCCCCCAGTGGTGCAGAGCAGCTCTGGCCACCTGAGACCCAGCAGTGCCTGTGCTGCAGAGCATGGGCCTCGCCTGAGGCTGTGAGCCTTCAGGCAAAACTGGGCTGCTCTTGGTGTCACCCAGGGTCCTGGTACTGCACACAGGGGCATTGGTCAAGCTGGGTCAGGTCATATCTCCATGGATCCAGCCTGGCCTGACTGCCTGTGGGACACTTGGAAGCAGGATTTGGAAGCAGGACCTGGCTCGGCCAACACATGCAGTGGGTGGTAGCAAGAGCCATTCTGGTCCTTTTCAAAGCTGGGTTGGGTAGGCCAGGCAGGGCTGGGCCGGGTTGGGTCTGATCTCTATGTACAGACCTTGGGTCAGGGTGTGCTGTGCCACTGCAAGGCTATGCCTGCAGTGAGCCATGGCCCTGATGGCCTGTCTGGCTGCTGCCACCAGTGCCAGGGGCTGTGTGCTGCAGAAGGGGTAAGGGGGCAGGTGTGTGGTGGCCCTCTAAATCCCTCCATAAACCCACACCCACAAGCCCCATACATCTACACACCCCACATCTCTTCACACACATCCCACACCCATCTGGATCTGTACAAGTTCATGGGGCCAGATGTAATGCACCCAAGGATGATAAGGGAGCTGGCCAGTGTGATTTCAAAGCTTTTGGCTATTATCTTTAAAAGTGCATGGTGATCAGGAGAAATCCTGGATGATTGGAAAAGGGCAAATATAGTGTCCATCTTTAAGAAAGGAAAAAAGGAGGATCCGGGGAACTACAGAAGAATCAGCCGTACGTCAGCCGCTGGAAAAATCATGGAGAAGGTCCTCAAGGAATCCATGTCTAAGCACTTGGAGGAGAAGAAAGTGATTAGAAAGTGAGCTTGAATTCACGAAGGGCAAGTCATACCTCACCAACCTGCTTATCTTTTATGATAAGATGATTTGCTTTGCGGATGCAGGTAGTAGAGTGGATGTGATATACCATGACTTTAGCTAGGCTTTTGATACAGTCTCCTGCAACATTCTCACAGGCAAGATTAGGAAGTATGGGTTGGACGAATGGACTGTAAGGTGGATAGAAAACCAGTTGGGTCGTCAGGCTCAAAGGATTGGGCCCATTGCCATAACATGACAGAAAAATTGAAATTGTGGGTTTTAGTTAAAAATCCATGGTTTATATTTAGGGGGCATAAAATAAAACCTTGGGGATTAAAACCCTACTATGTACAAGTGCCCATAGTCTAGGCAAGAGAAGATTGAGAGGGGATTTAATAGCAGCCTTTCACTACCTGAAGCAGGCTTTGAAAGAAGATGAGGCTAGACTGTTCTCAGTGGTGGTGGATGACAGAACAAGGACCAATGGTCTAAAGGTGCAGCAAGGGAAGTTTAGGTTAGATGCTAGGATGAACTTTCTCACTAGGAGGGTAGTTAAACACTAGAACAGGTTACTCAGAGAGGTTACGGGCTCTCCATCCTTGGAGGTTTTTAAGACCCAGCTAGACATACCTTGGCTGGGATGATCTTCTTTGGGGATGGTCCTGCTTTGAGCAGGGGGTAGACTACATGATCTTCTGTGGTCCATTCCTACCCTAATTTTCTATTATTCTATGATTGAAGTCCTCAAGGAGAACCAGGGCCTGTGATCAAGAAACTTCTGCTAGAGGTTTGAAAAAAGTTTCAGCCATCTCACCCTCCTGGTCTGGTAGTTTATAGCAGACACTCACCATAGCATCTTCTCTGTTACTCTCCCCTCTGGGTCTAGCTCAGAGACTTACAGTAGGCCTGTCTTCAGTTTCACATGGTACCTCGGAGCAATCATACAGTTGTTTAACATACTCCTCCACCTCTTCTCCTGTGCTTGTCCTTCCTGAACAGTGGGCATGTCTATATGTTCATTAATGTGACTTAGATATTGTGCATTTAGTTTAGTACTTGCTTAATAAAGTGCCAACTAAATGCACAATAACTAGAGTTACTGTGCAGTAGTGCCAGCACATGGTTATTTTGTGATGCTTACTGCGCATTAACGTAATAACACTGTGCAATAGGCTATTAGCATGATTTTTAACCATCACGCTACTGCATGGTATTATTAGGCTAATGCACAGTAAGTGTCTCATGTAGACACACCCAGTTTATACTGATTCATGACAGTACTCTAGTCGTGTGGGCTATCTGACCAAGCATCTGTTAGTCCAATCACATCATACTTCCATGACTGTGTGAGGACTTCCGATTCTTCCTGCTTGTTTCTCAGGCTCTGTTCATTTGTGTAGAGACATCTGAGGTAGTCCTACTTTCTTAGGAAGAATGAGAATGCCTCCCCTATTGTCCACTCTTGCTTGTGCTTCCTCCATATCACCAAAGCCCTAAGGTAAGTAATTGTTTCCTCACTTACCTCAGGGCTTTGGTCTCCATCCCCTGGCAAACCTAGTTTAAAGCCCTAATTTAAAGTTGAAATTGCAATGTTTGAATACAGTTCTTGGATGTTGTCTTGAGTTAACCTTATTCCTTCTGAAAGGGACCTCTGGAAGAATATAACATACCCTTGATATTTTATTGAACATAGCCCTGTTTTACTGCTGTTAATAATGGACAGATAGGATATGTTTGTCAGCTGCCAGGTGGGGATTGTATGCGTATTTATGACTGAAGAACCTTATATAAAACTCAGATATAAAGTTGCTTTAAAATCAATAATGACTGTTATTTGAACCTGATATTCTATATAGTTTTCTGCCTGAAAATATAGTCTATTATTATTATTGTAATATAATAATATAGAGAGTTTATTTCATAAAAGCAACATCAAACATGTTTTGATCTCTTACAGAAAAGAATTATAGCGTATTAGCATTGTGGAGCATTATAAGTATTTGTTTCATTTTCCATTTTAGAAGTGTAGACCTTGCTCTTTTTTATCCTCCTGTTAAAATGTAAAGCTTCATCATCCATTTTTTATTTCAAGTAGTGATTTATTCAGTCATGTAATCGTTCCATTCTAGCCATTTCAACAACAATAAAACTACATATCTGAGAAATTATGATTCTTGGCTATTTGAAGTCTAAGGTTGATGTTGACAATGGAAGTAAAATATTATTTTCTAAAGTATATCTATCTGTGGCTTTTATTCTAAAGATACTAACTTTCCAAAAATGCAGAAAAAGGCTAAGGCATACTTGTGGGCTGATTAGTGTGATTAAAGAAAGTTAAACATGAAAAGTAGCAAAAACTATGGTCATATGATTTAAATGGATTTTATGGCTGTTTAGGGGTAGAGAGTAGTGCTTTAATACTAGCATTATAACAACCATGACAGCTGGCTGAACAACATTTTCCTGGAATATTTGCTCAGATTTTGAAACACTATAGGTAAATTTTCTTGAAAATTGGTTTACTGGTGGAATTGATGATGAAAATAGTTCTTTAAAAATGACAAATATTAAAGAATATTCACAAAAAGATACTTTGGAATTCTTATTCTCAACTACTAGAAAACCATTTCCCAGAATTCCAGTCCTCCAGTCTTATCATATAAGTAACCAATCAGAGCTATCTGAAATAGTTCAAATTTACGTGTTTTTGTAACTTTTTATTTGCAAGTGATCTGTAGACACGGAGTTGCTGTAAGAGATTATTCTGTGAATAATTTTGGATGTTGAATATATTTGAGAAAATCTGTCTGCAGCAGGCAACTCACAATAAAAAATAGAAATACATCGAAATAAATCATTAGTGATGATTTTATTGCACAGAGATCTTCAACAAAGTGAGAATCAAACTTAGTTCCTTAATTTTCTTAAGTGGTTAGTAAATGAATGAGCAACACTTGTAATCCAGGAAATTCAAGAAGGCATGGTGATGTTGAATACCTTTAGTTAATGCTATAGTATAGACCAGTGGTACTCAACCACCAACTTGTGAGTCATATCTGACCTGTCGAGTTGCATCACCCAGCCCACAGCATTCCCAAAGCATCTAGAAATTTGGTGGTGGCAGAGCAGTGTGTGTGTCAGTTGCTGCTCCCTTGCTTCCTAATTTCCAAACCCACAGGAAACCCTATTACCTGAATAGCATGGCTTTGCATGCCAGATCACACCACTGTGTGGTCAGATCCAGGCTCATGGGATTGGGCCGGCATGCAGGGTCAGCGTGGTACATGGTCAGATATGGGCATATGGGGTCAGGCCAGTGTGATGCCAGATCCAGTCATGTGGGGAAAGGGTAGCATGTGGTCAGATCTGGGCATGCAGTGCTGGACTAGCGTGTTAGATAGAAAACATGGACTGTCCCAAAATGCTGACCCTGCATATGATCCAGCCTGCTGACTGACCCTATGCTATTCACCTGACCCATGGAGGAAGATATTTTGTTAGCACTTGTGTAGACACACAGTATTTCTTGTATGGATACATAAAACAATTTCTGGTTGAGACAAAGTTAGTATAGCTCCTACTTGTTTGCTATTACCATTTCATTACCAAGTTGGTTGCAACTGCAGAAACACATAGCATACTTAGAAAGATGATCCCTTGTAATGGCACAGTAACTTTCCTTTGGGGCCACTTCTGACTACCACCCTGCTATCTTTATACACTTGATACTCTTTTTCATTGTATACCCGTTTAGCAGCAGGGATTTTTTCTATGATTTTTTAAACCATTAATTATATAATTTAGGTGACTTAACTTTATAATCTGATTGAAAGATTACAAAATGTAGAGCTACATCACTAGAACCTAAGTTCTGAAAGGTTCATTGCAGCTGAAAATTTTCAGAGTGAGCACCCTGTGTTTGCTCTAGTGTTTCTTCCTCTGTGTGAATACATTTCTTCTTTCTTATTCTCCTGCCTTTGCTATGGATAATTGGTCTACAGATGGGTATTATATTGTGTTTATGATAAAATGCTTCTAGACTTTTATAATTATTTGTGACTGCTATTTCCCCCCATGCTTCATCTCAAAGAGCTCATTAAGGACCTCAAAAAAACCAATGATATCAATGGAAGGACTCCGATTAACTTCAAAGTAGTCCTTAGCTCAGGCCTAAGTGTATTTTGATTTTTAAACTGTCAAATATCTTGTTTGATTTCTTAGTTCACATGCATATATTTAAGCAAACTTTAATTTTTTACTGCCTCAAGTTAATTTGTCTATTGGCATGTCTAGTATTACTTAAAGTAATGAGAATTCTAATCTCTTTGATGTCTGAATACATATTTTTTTCCAGCTGGAAAATTTAGCTGAATAAAGATCTATTGCTTTTGTTTCTTTATATGAATATCCTATTATGTAAGCCTTCTCTGACCAATTCAGGGGGCGGCTACTGTTTGTTTATGTATAACCCCCCCCCATATAATTGACCTCTTCAAAAACAGCCTGCTCTCCGTACACTAACAGCATTTTTTTCTAGACCACACTCTCACTGCACAGACATACTCACCTTTCCCAATATTCAAGGTAAAGTTAATAAGCCATGCCTGCCAGTGAGTAAGCAGAAACCAATTGGTTAATCCCTGTAGGAATCTAGAATCTGCTGATAGAGAGGATCAATACGAGAATCTAGCCAGCTGTGGTCATTTCCTTTACTAATTTCCAAAAACTACTCACTACCTATTATTGTTGTTATTCTTCTGATAGCACCTAATATCCCAACCAAAGTCAAGCTTCTATTATATGGTAGGAACTTCACAAACACAAAGAGAAAATGACAGCCCCTTACCCTGAAAAACTTATGATCTAGGCACAGGTATTGTTCTCACCATTTTAAAGAAAGAATGCTATGGGAAAGGCCACCAAGAGGTTTTGTCCAAAGGCAGACTGGAACTCTGCAGGAGAAACCGAACCCAACACTTCTGAGTTTCAGTCTAGTTCCTTACACACAATATCATCCCTCCTCCTTTTCCACTGTTTAAGAAATTTCTTCCAAGCCATTAAAAATTGTATATCTGCAGTTGGAAATGGCTACAGGTGAAAGTACATTTTTCTCAGTATTAACATTTAAAATAAATTCAGTCACTCTTTCTCTCCCTCCACCTCTCTTGAGGCACAGTGTCAGTTATTTAAACAAAGTGTGAGCTCCCGTCAGGAGAATGGCTGCATATAATGATGCCTGGGGCAGTCATCTGTGATGTTGGAGCATGGCCAAGCAAGGACTTGCACGTTGATCACTTAGAGCAGGGCTGTCCAACTGGTAGCCTATGCGCTCCATACAGCTTCCAAAAAGTTAAGCTGCAGCTGT
The DNA here is from genome assembly GCF_001723915.1 of Gavialis gangeticus. Classification (NCBI taxonomy): domain Eukaryota; kingdom Metazoa; phylum Chordata; order Crocodylia; family Gavialidae; genus Gavialis; species Gavialis gangeticus. The sequence continues at coordinate 18,379,177 of NW_017729024.1, read as the reverse complement.
CAGGCCCCTGGTCAAGGGACACCACTCCTCTGATTACCCAGGTGCTGCTGTCATGGACAGAGGTGCATGTGGCAGCACAGCCTTGCGCTTCAGAGGGGGTGGGGAGGGGGCTGTTCTGTCTCCAGAAATGCTGTTCTCCAGCCCACTGCCCCAATTGGCCAATTGGGGTAGGTGGCTGGGAAAGCATTCCTTCCCCTGGAGCTATTTTCCAGCTCTGTACCCCAATCAGTTGGTGGGGCAGCTGCCATTGAGCCCCCGGCTGGGTGGGGAATCCATGCCCAGATGAGGACTGGCCCAGAGCTATCCCACCAATGGTGCAGCTGATAGCAAGCCCCCGGCTGGATGGGAATGTCTCATTTCTGGGGCAGTTCCCAGCCAGCCACTTGCTGGCTGGGGATTTCTGTGGGCAGCTGGGGACTGGCTGGGCTGGGAGCTTCCTTAGAAGTGACATAGCTCCTTGCCTGCCCTGGGCTGCAGCCAGAGGCTGGCTCGGAGCTGCCCTAGAATAGGACAGCACTCGGCCAGCCCCAATCCATGCAGGGAAGCAGAGAGCTCCCTATTCCTGGTGCTGCTCAGCTCCCAGCTGCTGTGGGGAGCTGGGAGGTGTGCAGAGCTGGGAGTTGAGCAGCACTGGGGTGGGGGGTGGAGAGCTACCCCATCCTGGTGCTGCTCAGCTCCCAGCTCCTTGGGGAGAGCCAGGAGCTAAGCAGTGCCAGGACCAGTGAGGTTCTCCATTTCTTGTGGCCCTCTGATGTTGGGGCTGACTGGGAGCAAATTTGGATCCATGTGTTACTGCACAGTTAGTTTACAACCTGTATTTACAGGTAGTAGCTAAGTGTTCAGTAGATTAATTTACTGTGCAGTAAATGGTATGCACGTATAGATGATGACATTTTCCTGCGCTGTAGATTAGTAGATTAGTCTACTGTGAAGTAAGGCGTCTCGTGTAGACGCACTCAGTATGTAGCACCACTCCATGGTAGCAGCTAAAGCTTAATCCAAAGTATACAAATAGGTGTATGTCATTACTGTTGTTTTTCCTGATAAGGCAGGTAATATTTTCCTTCCTGACCATGAGCAAGCTGTTCTTCTAGTCATGTAACTTGTACCAACTTGCCATTCTCTGAATATAGGAAGTACTTATGAGGATCAGATCAAAAGTTTATTTGCGTATCTATTTCTTGGGCTGATTGGCACTAGAAATTTCATAGGAATTAATTTACCTCATTCCCCATGCAATGACATATGCATAGAAGTTCTTCTGGGCATCAAGTATACAACACTTGCTTAACACAACAAATCATTGATAAATATTGGACTAGATGTTGATCTTGGAGCCCACACATCCCCTTTCTATTCAGTGTTGTGCCTACTAATCTAGAAATTGTCCCAAGAAGCACAGCAACAAAGATACACCCCTATTTGTCCCTATACAGGGGATAAATAACTAATCTTCATTCCCTATTAGTACTGTCTTCATCTGGGTAGTAAATATGTAGGACATAAACAAAGGATCTACTATTTGTCAACATTCTACCTACCTGATTTGGGAAGTGAATATGCACGTAGCTCCTTAAGAGGACTGGGGTACAATATCTAGATAACTTTGCTGGGCTTATAATAGGGTCCGTTACACTAAATCACTCATCTATGCAGTGTAAATTTTCTATGATAGTCTGAATGCATGTTTTTATTGGTTATCAGGAGTAAGCCTTTCCGTTCACATTCTTCATGGTTCTTATCTTCCCAATAAGGATAATTCATTACTCTGAAGAATACGCCCATAGCATGGTGTAACATTTTAACTGCGGGAAAAACAAAATCCATATTCATGTGTGGATTGATTTATGGAGACTATTTGTTAAGGCACCTATCGCTAGGCTGCTGCAAGCCTCTTCTCAATGTACTAACTTATTACAATTTAAAAAAGCAAACCCCCAGTCAAATTGATTATATGTTCAGAGGTGTTATTACTTAAATGTGTTATTCAATTAAAAAACACCAGGTACACTTTCCTACACTAACACTGCAGCCTAAGTTAATGATAATGAAAAGGAAATAAATGGGCACATTCCATCTGTCTCTTAACATCCATCCATTCCTCCTGCAAATTGCTTCCCCTCCCTTCCCCACCACTCCATTTTGCCATATGTGTTCCCCCCCACCCCCTCAATTTTCCCTTTGCTTGGAAGGATGGCTAATTTAAGAAAAAGAAAGTCACACAAAAGGCTTCTGTTGAACACAATTCTGTTGAACAAAATTGGATCACTTCAAGAGACATGAAAGAATCTGAACTCCAAAACTCTTTGTGCCATTTTCTATCCAGTACATTTTAAATGAACATTAGAATAATTGTGTAACCTTTTGCCAATAGGGAAATATTAAAAATGTTATTTTCTGTGCAATGCAACAGAGACTATTAATTACTTAAAGGTGCTTTTCTGACAAAATAATCTTACTATATTAATACCAATTTCTATATTAAAAAGACATTGTGCATTGCTTATTCTTATTATATAATATATTCTTACACCATGGTTGTAGTATGAGGTCTATAGGGATTATTTTTACCCACCTTGTTGCTTTTTTTAAAGAAATACTGCTTATTTTTATTGTCAATAGTGATTCCATTATTGTATTATTTGAATACAGTGAAATCCAATCACAGAAATAAGAAAATCATCATTTCATCCTTTATTTGCAGTCTGTGCATGTAGCCTGAAATGTCTTACGAGCTTTTCCCCATGATTTTTCATTCTGCAAGTATCACCCATTTTCTTCCTTCTCATTGCATCCCTTCCTGCTCTCATTCTTCTCTTTTCTGTTCTCCCCCTGAATTTAGCATAATTTAAACCAGGTTCTTATGCGTTAACTCCCTATTCTGTTCCATTCAGCCTTTCCTGCTAAATGATATTTAAATGAAAACACTAAAGTCTGTGAATTTTAAATGGCAGAAAATTGCAACATTCTTAAAAGAAATGGGGAAAAAACGCACTATTTGGTTCTAGTGGGTTTTCTTACCACCCAATTCAGCCAACCTAAACAAATCCTTTTAGACCATAAGCAATTTATCCATAAAATGGAGGAATTCTTTACTGGCTACCTAATTCAAAGAATCAGTTAACTAATTTTCCCTGTATCCTACAAATAAAAAGATTATTCTCTTCTTGAGAAATGAGAATGGATTTTAATCATCTTTTTTTTCATTGTGTATCCGTGTGTGAGGTTGAAGACAGCTTTCTTCCTGGGCTATAAAGGAAGTAACATCAACATGATGCTGCTATTAACAATCTTGTGCTTCCTGCTGTATATGTATATAGTTTCAATCTTCAGTCTTTCAACCTGTACTGCAGATGCAGTAAAAGCCAGTAAGCTTCAATATGGCATTCCATTCTGCCTCTGGTGCCATTAGTCAAAATCTCATTTTACAGCACAGAGCTTCTGAAAAAGGACTTGCACATAGGACTAGAATTTCAGCTAATGATAACTAATATAATTCAATTAGTTTTCATGCAACTACACTGATCTACATCATGTCTTAGGATCTGTACAAGAAATTCACTTTCTCAGTGTTGACACTTGAAATCCTTACCTTTTATCAGCGCACAGACACACTGGTTCCATTACAAGAGGAGAAGCAAGATGTTTACATTGAAGCACTGACTTACCAAGGTTCTTCCTCATGCTAATATAATACATATTTGGATGACTGTTAAGTGGGATCCTTAAAGCATTGTGATTTTATATTTGGATGTTACCATGGCATAGAAAAGTTTCTGCAGTGGCACTTTACATTACCATGGCAATATTCTTGATTACAATAAAATCCATCTGTACAGGATTCCAGGCAGTATTCATTATGATTAATATTGTTCTAATGAATAACGAAGGGACTAATAAAGATTTGCCATTTATTATCAAGTGTTACAGTTTCAACTTAGCGCTATCAATCAATAAACTTTCCAGGCATAGAACAAATCTCCTTTTTGCATTCCAGAGGCTCTGTGTGCTTAGAATTTGACCTGCAAAAATAAACAGAATTCGCTTCTCAAGGTAAAATATATTTGGCTGCTAAAATCCCCCCAAAGTGAACAATGATAGAACCAAAGCTCAACACTATGCTTGATATTTAGTACTGTAGTAACTAAATATATGATTTTAAATGATTAAATAGTGGGTGTGTCTACACATGCACTTTAATCCTCAGTAGCCTATTTTACTGTGCATTAAAGTGTCATATAAAAAAGAGTTATTATGCTAATGCCCACTAAAATAGTCTACTGCACATTTAACATCACCTAAAAAGCATGTGTTTGTATTACTATGTATTAAGGCAGTCTAATGAGTACTAATTTAGTATGTCACATTGGAGGTACTAAGTTTAATGCGCATTGGGAAAAGCACATTAATGCACATGTAGATAAGCCCATTCACCCACACATGCACACTCATTCCACTTAAGTTTTTGATATTCATCTCTTGCTACAGTGATTCAGAACAACAACAAAAAATAAACTTTATTTGGAAAATGCTTAAATTGGATATTTATAATTTTTATATATTCTAGTTTGTATATTCATCTAAGAAGATCCTTTCCTGTGAACACTAACTGTTGACAAACTGATAAAATCTGACCAAAAATAATGTTTTGAGGTGAAAATTCCTCACTGCATGTGGATATAACTTCTTCATTTCCTTTCACTAGACATTAATACACAGATTTTTAAAATGTGAGTATCTAAATTAACCTGCCTATATATTTAAACACCTTAGCAAAAGTGGCTTGAGTATCTATTCCTTCTAAAAAAGAGAGATAAGAAAAGAAAAATGAGAATAGGAGTTACACAGGCTCAAAACCATTGAAAGATAGGCAGGTGCAAAAAGTTCCTCCTGGAAACTCACTACTGCTTAAAGTCTGGTTGAGAGTGGGGGTGTGTACTGCCTTTTAAAAACTTAAGTGGGTAACACAGTTGACTATATTCTTTGTACTGTCTTCCTACTGCTTGTTGACATTGTACCTTATCTGCTGTCAATCAGAATGCCATTAGTTACTGTATCTTGTACTCTGACTCTTAAACTAAACTCATCACTGGTTAAAATCCATGTACTGTCACCTCTACTAGTATTTCTCTCCTATCACTTTTGAAGACTTTCAGTTAAAATAATAGTAACCAGACCCTTGGTCTATCTTCTAGCTCTTATGAAGATTAAAGACTAGGGTTGAAATTCAAGTACCCTTTTTGTGCTAAACAGCAGTTTTCTAGCTGTAGAAGTAGCATTTTGGCACTTCTGCATGGTTTGTGATTTGACTGCCTCTGTGATGTGGATGAGTAAACATGAGTTAATAGATGGAGTTTGTACAGTATGGCATGCACTGAGTAGAAAATACCTAAGCAATCATCCCAGAAGAAAAAAAAACATGGCGCAGGAGGGGTGGCACCTCACATATTTTAGCCTCAATAGCTGAGAGCTTAAGGCACTTGCCCAGGAAATAGGAGACTCATTTTCTAGACCAGGGGTCTGCAACCAACAGCCCGCAGGTTGGATCCAGCTTGTGGCACCTTTGGATCCCACTTGTAGATGTTGGGCTTTGGCAGTGGGGAACAATGCTGATTGTGGTCACTTTCCCCATACTACTGGGGAGATGAGAGGCACCTTGCCACCTCCAACCTGGAGTAGGTCATTTCAGCTCGCAGCTGGAAAGTTTGGCCTATACCTGCTTTAGACACTTTCCCCCTTGTACAGAGGATATTTAAACCATTGTCACTTTGCCTTCGAACACAATGATCTAACCACCACACTTTGGAACTTAAGCCAGTTTATTTTGCATTTAATAGTAAATTGGATACCATAGATGGAGAGCTACGGAAAGTGTTTGCCCCACTGGGAGCAAATATTTAGGCTAGAACTTAAGAGTAGTGGTTCTCAACCTTTTTAGACTCAAGGCACTCTTCCATAACTTTTCTAGATTTAGTAGAACCCCATTTAAAAACCTAATGTTGCTCCATTTTTCACTGTCAAAAAATAATAGATCAATTCTTCCATTGAAAAGAACTCAGAAAGACACCAACACATCAGAATATGCTTGACATTATGGATTCCTGTTTGAAATCTCTGGGTTTATCTTGTGAAACATGTAAATACTTGCAAATCTAACAGTGCAAATATATTGTGGCACCCTTAAAAAGATCTCATGACACCCTAGGTGAAAAATCACTGACTTAAGGCCTGCTGTCTTTCAGAGAAGCAGGCATCCCATTGAGTCATGCATCCTCTAGATCATTCTCCTCCTCCTGGCCCCACATCTCTCCCTTTCTTGAATATCCCTTCAAAAGAAGCACTGGAAAAGGGCCTAGATAATACCTGATCTGCATAAAAAGGATACTAACTGGAAATTCTTACTTTCAGTATAGTCATTTTTAAACATAATAATAAAAGATATCCTATTAATGTGAATTAATTCTAATAAGCATAAAATATTGTCTATAGTAGGAAAAGCAAATTTCTCTAAATTATAAAACATGAGCAAAAATACAACAGATGTGTATTGTACTTACTGTATAAAGAAGACACATGGATTTAAACTACATATAGCTTATTTTACGGTGTAATTCTAAATTACATTATTTTTGCATTTATAATTAGAGGGCAGAACAGATGGTAAAGTGTTGGTTTAAATTGATATATCTATTAAAATAACTTACAGTGCCAAGTAATTGTTCCCTGTTACAGGATATCCACTCACTTGGATTTCTCCATTTATATACACCAGAAGGAACTGGCAATGTAGGAGATGTTTATTCTTTTGGAGGGCTTACAATAAGAGGCATTGTTACAAGACACCCTTTTATCAGCTAGATAAAAAAATATTCAGGTTGTTAATGAAACGAATATGCCGTGCACAAATTGAGAACTAATTATGTGTTTGTTGCATTTTCCCCTCCCTTTCTTTATAGATACAATATGCTTAAGTCAGCCAGTGCCCACTATTACTTTAAACAAAGACAGAACGCAAGGGACATAGTCATGCCTATATATTTTGTGTGTAAATTGTGGGAATGCCTAGAAAACAGGCCTTCAGGTAAGCACGTTCTCTCTTTAATGCTTCTTTATGATTGATGTTGTGGAACCAACACCTTACTGGTTATACTGAAACCTGGCAGTATCTGGCCCTGTGTCCTTCACTGAAGGTTTTCCCAACCTGAGATGGTTCCCGATGGACACGGTGCCAGCTTCAGTCTCAGAATGCTGTTGTAAGAGAAGGGGTGATGGAATTATGGTGGGGTAAATGCATGGCCCGAGTGCACTGAATTCCACCTCCTTTCTAGTGGCAGATGGTCTCATGGGGACTGCTGCCAGCTAAAGTAGGATTAAAAAAAAGCCTGATGTGGTCAGGTTGATAATCAAGAAACCATAACAGTCTGCAACTACTTGTGTCCTTGTGTCCCTGCTTCTCCACCCCTCCCCCCCGGCTCCTCTCCGATACCTCAAGCAGAGCTGGTGCCAGCAGTATTCCATTATCCACTGTTCTGGCTAAAAATTCCTAAACTATTTTTTACCACAGTCTAAATTTTATTTGTCAGTTTAAAAAAAAAAAATCTTCAGACATTTCTGAAAACTTTAGGGAAAATAAATGGTTTTGCTACTGTTACAATATGTTTACAGTAATTTATATGAAGAGCACTGATATTTCCATCTGAGGAACTGGGAACTGACAATTGCTGGGAGAACGAGCCTGGAGTCAAAATGATGCTTGATCTGTATAAAAATTCACTGAGGTTGATCAAACATCTCAGGTCTCTGTCATGACAGACCTAAGTCTGCTATTTCAGGTATACTCCTTTGCAAAACCAGAGTTCCAAATCTCTCTTACCTGTGTCTGCTTTGGCACTTCCTCCTCTGTCGGGAGTAAATTTAAGAGTCATTATTTCCAAAACTTACCCTCCTAGATAACAAAGTTTTGCAGCTACAGGCAGAGTATATATTGTATCTCAGACTAAAGGCTGGTACATATAAAAGCTAGCAATCTATTGGCACTAGAGCCAGTCAGGAATTATTTTGCTGAAACATTCTCTGCAAAATGCCAATTTGTCAAAACTATATGGTTCATGGGAAAGAGACCGTTTTAATGTTTCCCATTTGGAAAAAAAAATGAAAAAGGTTCAGAACTGTCCAAAAATCACATTTTAATATTTTCCACATGAAAAATTTAGGGTTGTTTTCTTTTTGCTTTGAAAATTAAGCTACTTTATAGCAAAAATAGTAAATGTTTCAATTAATCCCACCTTTATTTTTTTACTTTTGTAAATGTGCTTGAGATTGTGCCATTTTGTCCTGATTCAGGACACTTTTTTTTTTAATCTTGAAAATATTTGTAGGAAAGAAAAACTGTTACTTAATCAGATATAGCAGTTACTCCTTTAGCTCAAATGTAGAAGTTTGTGCTGTGAATGGGTGTGTCCAGATGAGCACGGTCATGCAGTATGTGAACATGTTTGCAACACCACATACTGCATAGTCTCAAATTCTCCATGCTACAAGGGTGTGCTGGCTGAGCGTGTACTGTGCTGGGGGTTTTCTTCCATGGTTTTTTTTGACCCCCTAGAACTGCAGAACCCCCCACCCCCAGAGTAACGCGCTTTTGGCTAGCATGCAGTGCTGAAAAGCGGAGCCGGGCCATGTAAAACTGCGCTTTGCTGTCATCCAGGCTGCACATGGCAGAATCACTGCAGGTGCAGCCCTAGGAGGCCTCTAGGACCTCAGGTAAGGCTGCTAGGGCCAGCCAGTGCTAGCCTCAGCCACCCCTACTATACTCGGGGTAACTTGGCATGCATCAGTGTGTGTGTGGCACAGGTGTTCCCTGTGGACAAGTAGTGGTGGTGCAAGGTGCACCACCTCTACTTCTCCCTGGAGAACCAAACGTCTATGCACATCTGGATGCCCCCAAATGTTCTAAGATAAAACTTCTTTATGACCTACATGTACTATCAGAATGTTTACATGTGATTGATACTTTGTTTTTACAGTTTGCTCTAAAATGAATACATTTCCATAATTATATTTTAAAAAGGACATTATAATTGCAAAATTAAGCACTTAGAAATTTTTTAAAAATCCAGAATTAAAGTTATCCGGGACTTATCTTAGTGAATAGTCTTCAATTACCTGGTCACATACTTGCTCTATAAAATCCTGACTTATTATTCTGTGCACAGAATAGACGGTGACCGAAAGAGATGTTTGAAGGAAGAGAATGAATATGCTCTGGTGTTGAAAAGTCTGTACTGAGGTTTTTTGTTGGGGTTTTTTTGGCTCTACCACAGACTTTAAGAGAGTCAAATTAGAACTTTTGTGGGTAGGCAACTTTATTTATGGCATTTTTAAAAACTTCTGGCTTCTTGACTTTTCAGTAACTATTTTTAACATGTTTTTGCATAGTGTTACATACATAACATGAAATTCCTCATTCATATTTACATAAGGTTAATATTAGGGGTGTGCAAAGTGGGCAGTATTCAAATTGGGTTGACATTCAGCCCGATTCAGGGGACAGTGATTTGATTTGCTGATTCGGATCACTGTCCTGTTTCAATCTGGCAGAATCTGAAGATTTGATTCTGATTCGGAGAATCAGCTTTGGGCCATAGACACAGCTTTATATGTTTATTCTACATATCTCAAGGTATCAGGTGCGGCTCGTGAATGCTGAGATGGTGGGGCAGATGGAGTGTCTCACAGGAGCGTGGGGGGGGCCTGTGTGCTCAGTGGTGGATCCAGAAGTGGACTGGAAGTACTTCCAGTCCACTTCTGGGTCTGCTGCTGAGAACGCGGGGAACCCCTTCTGCTCCTGTGGGATGCTCTATCTGCCCCACCATCTCAATGTTCATGAACTATGCCTGGTACCTCGAGGTATGTAGAAAAAACATATAAAACGGTGTCTATGGCCCAATCATTGAATCTCTCCAAATTGAATCAGAGGCTTCCAATTCGATTTGAAGAGAATAATGGGTCTCCTGATTCAATTAAGATTTGGAGATTTGGCCGCTGAATTGGGCCAAATCTCCTCTGAATCCAATCAGCGACCAAAGCTTTGCACAACCCTACTTAATATGTTACAACTTTTTTTTCCCAGGCAGTGGGAAACTTCCAGAGCCTTACAGGTCTATTCTGATGTGAATAAAAGGCCACGACAAAGTCTGAACATTTTATAATATAGTTTGTTTATGGAAATAAACATTTGTCATGTATAAATGTTGCACAAGCCAGTTGTTTTAACAAGACCTAATAGCAAACTGCAACCAAGCAAATAGTTTTGCAGAGGTATTACTGACCTGTCACCAAGAAGCAGTTATTTTATGGGATCCATCTCTCTTTAAACAATTTACTTTTTTCCTGCCTGTCTATTGTACAATCTGCCTGGTGTAAGAAAAGCAAAACTAATGAATATTAGCTTACCATAAGCTTTAAGTGTTTTTACCTTAAATGGTTTTTAACTTTTTTCCCTATGGTGGAAAGTTACAGAAAGCCGTTGTAACCTTTCCCTAATTACAAGAACTGACAGCTTTGCAATTTGCTTTCTTTGCAAGAAAAATGAAGCAGCCATCACAATATATCTAAACTATTCCAGAAGTTCACTGAGAAGGTCTTGCTAGCATTAAAGCTCCTCTAAGAAATTACTGGGTGAAAACTGGAAAGCTGATGCTTTCAGAGTGGTTGCTGAAGATGAGACTCTAAGGCTCTAAGGACTAGGGGTTAAAAGCAACAGTAATGACAGCTCCAGGAGAAAAGTAACTTGGGAGCAACCAGAATTAAATCAGTCCCAGGGGAGTTTCTCTTGGGAGAGTGAATGCCTGTATATGCTATGACTTGTCTCAGAAGAGAACAGAATCTTCCAAGATCCCTTTCTCCCCTGCTCTAGGAAGACTGTATGTCTGGATTCTCCTGCTCTAGCAGGGAGCAGAACATGCCCCTTTCATAATCCCTACATTGTGCTGCAGGGAAAACACAGGCTGACCACCAGGGCTGCACTATGCACTGCTGTCATCTGTAACCAGGCAGACTAAGGAGGCCTGCAATGCATACTGAGATGTGTTCACAGCCCCTCCCCTGGTTGCACAGTGTTAATATTAAAACTCTCTGGTCTTAAGGGACTCTATTAAAATATTTGTACATACAGGTCTGGGTAAGTTTTCTACCAGGGGAGTAAACCTGGGAGAATTCTTCCAGATCACTTGAATGTGTATATTCATCAAGTGTTAAGAAACATCCAGTGAGGAATTTGTAATTGGCTTCAATAATAAGGTCAGATATACTAAATAATTTGGCTTCATAACTTGGGTTACCATATTTCCAGTTTCAAAAAAGAGGACACCTGTCGGGGAGGGAGGGGTAATATGATTGTGGGGGAGGGCAGTGATACACACATGCCCTACTCCTCACTCCCAAGCCACAGCCTTCAGCCCTGCTGCTGCCCCTCACTTCTGACTCACAGTATCCCACCCCCCAAGGCTATGCTAGTGTCCCTTGCTCCCAACCTGAAGCCCGCCCCCCCATCCCTGCTGATACCCCTCACTCCAGACCCACAGCCCCCTAGCATTGCCTGTGCCCCTCACTCCTGATCTATATTCTCCTGCCACCTAAGTGCCCCTCACTTCCAAGCCACAGTCCCCCCTGCCTTGCCAGTGCCCTTCACTCCTGATCCACAGCTCCCTGCCTCCCCAACCCTGCCAGTGCCCTTCATTCCTGGCCCACAACCCCCTGGTCCCCTCAGGCCCACAGTGTCTCCTGGCCATCCCACCCCTGTGAACAGAGGTGTCCTGGCCATGCACCTCCCTGATGTCCCTGAAGGGCCTCTGTTCCCTTCCCCCACTGGAGGGGCAGGCACCTCTCTCCACCTCCCATGTCCTGCTGTAGCACAGCACCCAGACAGCTTTCCCCAGTTCCAGCAGACAACCATCCCCTGTCACACTCCTGCTACACATATGCACACCCCCTCATACCCCGGAGAATCCCCAGGCCCTGGCCCTCCAATCCTTGCCCCCCACAGACATACCTGCATAGAGCTGATGGGGCTGCTCCCACCAACCTGCCTGGCTGCATGCTGGCCATGAGCACGCATGTGCACAAAGTACAGCTTCTTGCTAGGACAAGCTGGGAAGTTCCAGGAAAAAACTTCAATGCTGAGCAAAGCAAAATCCTAGACATTTGATCATATTAAAACAAGCAAACAAACAAAAAACACCTGGACCGAGATCAGAGGACCCAAAAAGGGGACATGTCTGGGAAATCAAGATGTATGGTTAATCAAATTTTTCAGTTGAGTTTTTATAGTTACCTTCCTTGGATATGGTTTTAGATTCCATGGGTTTGAATACTTGCATCTTGATTACTTCTGTAGTTTAATCATCTGATGATTATAATCCAGTATAAACTCATTGATCTGATGATGGATCTCATTTCTTGCCAATGCATTGATTTGGTCTTAATTTGGCTTTGATTTGTAATTGTACAGTTTAATCTTCTTTTAGTTAGTAGGATTAAAGTAGTTTGGTTTCAGCAATATGCCTTTGTAGTTTTTTTTTGATTATGCAGCTCCCAGTTCACAAAAAGAATACTAATTACTTTCTTTCAATGATCAACATAATGTAGAATCCTGACAATCTTAGAAATTTTTAGCCAATTTAATTAAAGAGCCTCTTGATTTTACTCTAAATTAACAATGAGAAAGCTACCAGGATATCACTGGTCACCTGAAATGGTTAGCCTTAAAAAAAATGGATTGAAGGATTTTAACCTTCATTTTCTTCAGTTGCAATACTACTACTACTATTAATAATAATAAAACCCCCACAAATATTTGATCTTCCATCTATCTATTACACTTATTATTCAGTATTTGTTTTGGAGTGTGATGGGGTCTGCCTCCCAAGGACAGTGGTGGTACCCAATAGTGGCTACTCCAATCCTTGTCCCCCCTTCAGGTTCTCAAGTCACTACTCTATGCTTGCCTTCCACGTCTTGATGCCAAATTAATATAAACATGGGAGGCTGCCCTCAAAAACAAGAGTAAGCCTTGAATGTTTTACTTTACCCTGCTCAACACAGGTTGACTCTATTCTGGCCCAACCCCTGCTTGGGCAAGATAGTGCTCCTACTTTCAGCTCCAGGCTCACTAGCCCTACCCCCATGTTCTGGGGCCCCAGGCCCCCAAACCTAATTGTGGCCTCCTGGCTCTTGTTGCCGTAGGGGCAGTAATCATGGCCTCCAGGATCCCTCATAGCCACACTTACGCCTTACAAGTCTTACTCAAATCTGCTCACTTGCTCAGGTATCAGCCCTTAAGCCCCTTGGTCCCAGCCCTCTTCTTCTCCCCCTTGCTTGGGCATGGGCCCCAGCCCCTCTCCAGGCCCCTGGTTCTGTCGTGGCTTCAGTCCCTCCCAGCCCCTCCACTGAGGCTATGACCCATTCAGCTTTAGCCCTTCCAGCTTCTATCTCATCCCAAGCTTAAGGCCCACTTAACCATATAGCTCAAAGCACAGAGCACCACAGCCACTACACAACATGGCCTCCCATTCATCTCTACAACTACAACTGAAGACTGTGTGTAGATGAAATATGGGGAGTATGTCCATGACACCTTAAAGCAGGCTAAATGTTTTTACACCGCTTTAATGGTGTCAGTGTTTGTATGCCTTGGTGGCGTAGTACAAATTAATTCCAGCCACTGTAGGAAATTTGGTGGCGTAATGCATCTTAAATGACTTGGGGCACAGCAAACTAAACTCCTTTGAGCAGTTTTAGTTTGCTGCCCCTGCAGCTGCAGAGTGAAGCACTGGGCTCCGTGCAGCTTGTGGCTCTGCAGGAATACCTGCAGGCAGCCTGGCAGCAACCCAGGAAAGCAGGCTCCACCCAAGAAAATTGGTGAACCTGATCTTTACCCACCCCCTCCACTGGTTCCTGTCTACCTGAGCTGTGCGGGGGCCCAGTGCTTCCCTCTGCGGCTTCAGCACCCCCTGGGACCACCCTGTGAGCAGGTGCCACCTGGGGGGCCACCACTTCCACAAAGGAAAGCACCAGCCCCATCCCCATCTCCGCAGCCCAGGGACTGCTCTGCCCACCAGCAGCTCACCCTCCCCTCCCCGCTGGACAGGCAGTTAAGTCAGCAGGGTGTGTGCACGACATGGGGGTTTAATTGGCTCTAAATTGAAGTGGTGTTTTTTACAACACACTGCTTCAATTTAGGGCCCCCATTTCATCTACACACACCCCAAGTCTCTAGTTTTAATACAAATTGGAAACAGAAATACAACACATCTCTGCAAAATGCTTCTTGCAGAGCTTCTTCTCTCATAGGCACCTGGGCTAGACTAATCTCTTAGCTCCATGACTGGACTTACATGGTCCCTGGCTTGTTACCTCTTGGTCACCTGTACTGGCTGTATTTAAATATATTGATGAGATTAATACTTTTTACCATATAAAATGTAATTCAAGATAAGATGTCTGTCTGGCTTCTACCCTTGGTTCTCTTCTCAGTTTTTGCTGCAAAGACCACACAACCAGGTTTAACTTGAAAACAAATGCATTTCTTTACTAGGCTACCACAAGTGGTAAAAGGGAGGCATACACCCAATGGAAGGGAGGGGTCATCACCAGGGAGGACTATACTGTGGTTGCTCAGGGATGCAGGGGGGCAGTCAGGAAGGCCAAGGCGGAGATGCAACTGGGACTAGCTACCCGGATCAAGGTCAACGAGAAGTCCTTTTTTAAATACATAGGGGGCAAAAGAAGGTTCCGGGTAATGTGGGGCCCCTACAAGACACGCTAGGAAATCTGGTCTTCACACCAGATGACAAAGCTAACCTATTTAACGACTTCTTTGCTTCCATTTTCCTGAGCAGGGACCAGATCATCCCCCCCACCAGGACCCCCTCAGGCCCCAGGGGAGGCGCTCCTAGGCCAAGGGTCAGTGAGGATCTAGTCAGGGAAATTCTGGAGGGACTGGATGTATTTAAATCAGCTGGTCCAGATGATCTCCACCCGAGAGTGCTAAGGGAATTAGCTGAGGTTATTGCAGGACCCTGGCACGGCTTTACGAGCAGTTGTGGTTCACTGGTGTGGTGCCAGAGGACTGGAAGAGGGCCACGTGGTTCCCATCTTCAAAAAAGGGAGGAAGGAGGACCCAGGAAACTATAGGCCAGTTAGTCTTACCTTGATCCTGGGTAAGCTTTTTGAGAGAATTATCCTGGCACATGTCCACGAGGGGCCAGCAGGGGAAGTTATGCTTAGGGGCAACCAACACGGGTTCATTAGAACCCTGTCAGACCAACCTGGTGGCCTTCTGTGACCAGGTCACCAAATCCTTAGATGCAGGGGTAGCAGTGGACGTAGTCTTTCTGGACTTTAGCAAGGCCTTCGACACTGTCTC
>NW_017729024.1:18342843-18358750 GCF_001723915.1 Gavialis gangeticus | reverse complement strand
GCTGGAGAGCCGCACCCAGAGAGTGGTGGTGGATGGGTCATTTTTGACCTGGAAGGATGTGGGCAGTGGGGTTCCACAGGGCTCAGTCCTTGGGCCTGCACTGTTCAATATCTTCATCAGTGACTTGGACAAGGGGATAAAAAGCACCTTGTTCAAATTTGCTGATGACACTAAGATGTGGGGGACATGGGCATGCTAGAAGGGCGGAATAGGTTGCAGTCAGACCTAGACAGGTTACAGGGATGGGCAGATGAGAATAGGATGGGATTCAACACTGACAAGTGCAAGGTGATGTACCTGGGGAGGAAGAACCAGCAGCATACCTACAGGCTGGGGAACTCTCTTCTCATCAGTACAGAGGCAGAGAAAGATCTTGGAATCATTATTGATGCCAAGACGAACATGGGCCGACAGTGTGGGGATGCAGTCAGGAAGGCCAACCATACCTTGTCATGCATCCACAGATGCATCTCAAGCAAGTCCAAGGAGGTGATACTCTCCCTCTACGCAATGCTGGTCAGGCTGCACCTGGAGTACTGTATCCAGTTCTGGGTGCTGCACTTCAAGAGGGATGTGGACAACATGGAGAGGGTCCAGAGGAGGGCCACTCACATGGTTGGGGGCAGCAGGGCAGGCCCTACGAGGAGAGGCTATGGGACCTGAACCTGTTCAGCCTTCACAAGAGAAGGCTGAGGGGGGATCTAGTGGCCTGTTACAAACTAGTCAGAGGGGACCAGCAGACATTGGAGGAGTCTCTGTTCCCTTGAGCACTACCAGGAGTGACTAGAAATAACGGTCACAAGCTGGCAGAGGGTAAAGTCAGATAAGACATCAGGAGGCGCTACTTCACTGTCAGGGCAGCTAGGACCTGGAACCAACTTCCAAGCTCCTACCTTGGGGGTCTTTAAGACAAGGCTAGACAAACACGTTGCTGGGGTCGTTTGATCCCAGTACTCTTTCCTGCCATGGCAGGGGGGTCACACTTGATGATCTGCTCAGGTCCCTTCTGACCCTACAAACTATGATACTATGAAGTGGTAAGTGTGCAGCATGCCTAAGGAAAGAGAAATGGGCACTCAGCTAACTCCAATGGGCACTATGTGTGCATGGCCTTGCCTCTGCCTCATATGTTAGTTATTTACATTTTACAAGGCATTTTTCTGGTGACAGGCATTGTGTGCAAATATAGTTAGTAAAAAAAAAGTTTGTCTGAGGTAATGGTTATTTTAGCAAACATTGTGCAAGCTTTGCCCTGTCAGCCTTTGAGGTTTTCAAAATCTTTCCATTGCCTTAATCTGATTTCACCCAGCTGATAAACATCAGTCATGTCTGTAGTGGATTGGGATGGGTGGGGAGGGGTAGGAAATGCAGTGGTGCATTCACACCTCACTTTGATTTTTGGTCCACCCAAAGTTTAAAATGAACTGCTAGGCAGTGGGTAGGCAGTGGCAACAGAATTCTAATGACTACAGGACTAAAGAAATCACACCCCTTAATTGCGTTTTGCCTAGCTTGTGGTCTTTTTAATACACAGACGATACTGCAAATTAGTGCACATTCTAATAAAGTTATATTTGTTTTTGCCTTGATCTTAAACTGAATAATATAGCCCTAATACTCCAACTAATTAATAAAGCTTCTAGTTTCTTTTTACCTGGAGAAAAATATGGTATGTTATATATGTTGATGTACCACATCATTTGCACCTCTGTTTTCAAAATCTTAAATACTCCCGTGCTAATTTGTTTGCATTGCATTCTGTGATGTGGTTTGTTTAGGTTAGCAACATCATAGTGAACAATGAAGGAAAACATATAGAAATACTAAATCACAAACAAAAGTTGCATAAATAATTCTTACATCTCCCTTTAAAAGAGGGTAGAATGAGACCTATGTAATTCCTGAAATGGCAGGTATAGGCCAAAATACTATTGATACGATTAAGATACAGTAAATTAAAACTTTTCACAGTTTCTGTTATGATTTTTGTCTTAGTCTTCTGATTTCTTTATTTGGCTTAAGCACAAAAATAATAATTAGGAGTAGGTATATTTTAGAATTGATACCTTTCCCACATGCTATTAAGTGCATCTTTCAGTATTTTTCAAAGATGTGTAACAAACCTATAGCGACTAAGAAGATGCCTTAGGTGCAAATTGTTGCTAATAATTTAGCCCTAAATGGAGTTTTTGGATTAGATCCAATAAAGACTTTAAGAACCAGATCTTAAAAAAGACTTACAATACCCAACACCAAATGTAGACAGGTTTTAAGCATTTAAATCCACAGTTGCAATGCAAAAAATCCCTATTCAACAGCTGTCTAATCCTGGGAAGGACAAAACATACCAGGTGCCCCCTGTTTGCTTATCTGGAAAGTGCCTCAGGTGCCTACAGCTCTGCTTTGCACATGCCCAGAGCTACTCCACTCTGAGCAGCTGGGTTTATAGTTTCTGACTAAACTGATTTAGGATCCAGAAATTAGGGAGAATAATCTGTTGTATTTCTACCAGTGCAACTGTTAGTTTTAGGTAGATCCAAAAAATGGACTTACTATTTATTTGTGCCACCATGTTATTTAAAAACACTAATCATGGAGCAGAAGTGTTATTTTAGTCAGTGTAAAAACAACAAAAAATGGTTCTTTTCCCCAGAGAGCTTCCAGTCTAAAAGAAGAGAAAACAGATGATAAAGACAGATCACATAACAGGATAGAGTAAGATAATGCTGATCAGTCTATTAAGTAATGGTATCACCACAGCAGCCTAATGTCATGAAGACTATGACAAGGGACAGTCCCAGTGAGAGGCTAGAAGCACAATTATGAGGTAGCTTTGCAGATGTTTATAAGGAGTTCTGCCCAAGTGTGAAGGGAGCATGACAGGAAGGTCAGGCTGATTTGAAACTCTAACAATTAGAGGCAGGCATGAGCCAGAGAAGGGAGTCACCCATTCAATACTGAATGGTGATGCTAAGTAAGGGAGGTGGTAGTTTGTGAACAGATTTGAAAGCAAAGACAAGTAGCTTATGCTTAACATTGTGGTGAAAAAGGAGTTGGGAAATATGCTCATAGTGGAGTGACAGTCAAAATAATGTGCTAGGAAAAATGCTCTTTTCAGTAACATTTTGGAAAGGTATCAGAGATACAGTATTGCATTGGTCAAGGCTACAGAAAAGATGTTGCAACAATCAGGGTACAAGACAGTGATCGCCTTGATGAGTGTTTTAGCTTTGTGCATTGACAGGCAAGCCTGTATCTTAGTGGTTCTGGGCAGAATGAATCTGCCCTGACACCTACACACCTAGACTATTGTATCCTCAGCATGGGATCCACAGTAAACAGCAGGGTAAAGAGAAGCCACTTAAATTAGCCAGTGGGAAATACCAAGGAGAACTGTTGACTTGAATCCAAGTTGCCTCTTTACACAGAATACCCAACTATAAAACCTCTCCTAGTGCCAACACTTTCTCACAAAATTAAGGCGGAGGAAAAGTTAATCATGCACTATACCTGGTAGCCCACTGGTCAGAGAAGGCTGGGACTAAAGTCCTTCCAGGACCTTCTACCTTCTAGGAAAATGCCCTAACCAACTATATCACATTAGTGGGCTGTTCTGTTGAAATGTTCTACCTTGTATGGAATAAGTATTAACTGGACCAGAGAAAGAGGACTTAATATAAACTAGTGAAATATAAATTGAAAAAGGTACTTGAATCCATGTCTATCCCTTCCCCTTCTTGCCATATCTTGTGCAAGGCTGGTATGGTAGACAGGTTCTGAGAGCATTTACCATAGGCTTCCTAGTGAGATGATTAGAGGAATGACTAAATTGTGACTACTGATGAGGGTTAGGCATGAGCTCAGTAAGGGCTGGGCATGCCCAGAAGCAGAACTTTCAGTCTAGAGAAATTTACTGACATAAAACTAGATTCCTAAGGACTTTCAGTACCTTCAGGTCTAGATGGCAATTAAATAGGGATTTTCAAGGATCTAAAAATCCTTAAACCTTAAATCTGGTCTCTTAAACTAGCACAAAATCCTTTTGTTTCTCTAGCCCTTGGTCCTATAAGAAAACCTAATCTCAATAACAAAAATGCTGTCCCATTTTGCACCAAGAATGGTCAATAATTTATGCAGATATTTAAGTACTCAGCACCTTTCCTATTAAGAACAACAGGAGCCCTTAGGTGCTGACCTCTTCCGAATTTTTTGACCTAAACAAGCTCAAAGTTTGGAGAATCATATTGCAAATAGAACTTCACAGCTTAGGCTCATCTTCTGTAACTTCAAACACTTTACAATAAAATTATTGTTTATCATCCTGATCACAAAACTGCAAAACAACACAGAATCATACAGCTGACCTGGAAGCATTTTTTTCAGGAAAGGACTCAGATTGGAACAGATGGGATATGACATGTTTTTGCATCTGGCATAGATGTGCAGGAAAATGTGCACATCTTTTACTGTACATCTCATATGGACTCAATATGAGCTGTTCTTCACTCTCATAGTAAGATTTACTTCACATCTGCTGGGGAAAAAAGGGAAATAAATTATGTAAAATAAAGACAAAAATCCCAATACCCTCCCCCCCTCCAAAACAACAAACAACAAACCCAACGAAAACAGTCAATGTGGATGATTCAGCTTGAGCATTTTTAATTCAAAGACATGTTCCCTGAAACTTTTGCAACAGAGGGAATCATGGTCATTTTGAGTAATCTTACTATAGAAACACCTAGGAAAGTTAGTACTTTCCTTGTGAACATTGTCACTCTTGTTTATATTCAAAAACAAATATTTGGCCAAATGTCTCTCTCAATATCTCTTCTGCCACTAACTCTGCATGCAGTTAAATCCCCTGGGAGAGCTAGGCAATGCCATGCACTGTCATCTCTGAGTCACAAGCCTGGAATTGCCATGTTCCCGGTATGACCTCGGGGCAGATGATCTGGTTTTTGCATCCCCTTGGGGTAACTGCTGTCCTTGTTAGCGATTACCAAGGAAAACTACCTCCTCCCTGACATAATAAAGTCACATCTGATCATTTCATTCCTTCTAAGTTTGCAATCAATGTGAAGAAATGAACCTGCTGTGGGAGGTCAGCAACTTAACGATGACACTGGTAACATAAGTCATTACCAGACTGTCTTTCCTTGTGCCCCCTGACTGGAGTGGATTCTTTTGGGTTTTTGTTTTTAAACTTTGTAACTTTTTCAATTGTTGTTAATTCAGTAAGTCATGTTTATTTCTTTTTGTTTTCAGATAAGCAAAGACTAACAATGTACCATCAGAAGTGTGGTGATAGTCAACGGTGGACAGTCAAACTGTAGAAGCCTCTTCTATTTTACCTGTCAGCCTTTTAATTTACTATTAATGCATTTATTATTGTATTAACAATACTTTAACTATTTAATGGACCCCAATCTTATAAAAGAATCCAGAACCCTGATACATGAGGGTTAATTCATTTGGACTCATTGTTCCTTTCAGGGCCCATCAATCAATCAAGGCCTTATGTAAATTCAGACCAAACTTAGGTCTACTTCCTGCACAAAGTTATGCATTGACTTAACTGTACATATACTAACAGTCCCTATCAATGAAATCCTGGCTTAAGGAAAATCAATGGCATATCTCCCATAGACTTCAGCTGAGTCAAGAATTTCACTCATTTATTTCAATGAGGCTACAACATTTACAAACCTCTGCAGGTGTTTAAGTGGTTGAAATATTTGGGTTTCAGATCATACCCACAGGATTTAACTTGCAGCCTGCCAAAATCTTTTTGTAAGAAAAGTCAGAAAGAAACAAAGAGAATAACTTGACATTTGTACGTGGTGTAAAGTAATAACGTCAGTGTGTATGACTTGTGAACAGGAGTCCCAAATATTTACAGGATTGAAGATTGTTTAATCTAACCCAGCTCTTACAGTTTGATCCCTTAAGTTCTCTGCATAAATTAAAATGTTTTTTTTTTAGAAAGTTCATTTCATTAAATGTTATGAATAGAATTAATATTTTTTTTCAATCAGAAGAGTCCTTGAGAAATAGAGTGAAAGAGATCTTTGATAGCTTCATATTGTTCTAGAGCAGGGACGGGCAATTATTTTGTGTGGAGGGCTGCTTACTGAGTTTCGGCAAGCCATTGAAGGCCACATGAAAGGCAGCCAGGGGCAGATAAATATTAATTTTCTAAATTTTTTAGGGGCCCCAGGGGCTGGATAGAATGGCCTGGTGGGCCGCATCTGGCCCCCGGGCCACATTTTACCCACCCCTGTTCTAGAGGACAATATAAAATATTTAAAAAAATAGACCACTGATAAATATTCAGAGTAAAAATACCAAAGAATAATAATGTAACAAGTGATTCATGGAAGTTATATTTTTGTTTGTTTTTAAATGAATAACTTTCTTCATCAGCTAGACTCACTTTCTCTACAATAGGATGTTTAATTTGACAGCCACCTTTACTGAGTTGTTTGTTGACTGAGGGAGCTCTAGTAGCTTAAATACAGGAGCTATAAATCAGTAAAACCAGTATACAAGACTATTATATTAAGTTTTTACCAGAGAACACTTCAAGTGATATAAGGAAGTTTAAGGACAGATCATATACTTCACAATAGAATCCTGTGCTTTCAGCACCAGCTTCAGTGCCATCATCATTCATGATCCTAGGTCTTCATAGTTTAGCTGGCTTTATTGCATTATCAAACACAAATTTCCTTTTTTTTTGTTTTTCCTTAAAGCTGTACTAAGCTTTTCACAACATGTGATCTCTGCTGAACAATCATCTCCAGGTTCATAGACTTCAGTGGTTGTAAACATGGAATGGTTTGTCATCTAAGCTCACAATAAAAGCAGAGTTAAATTATGAACTTATAAGGTACTAAAAAACCAGAGAATGGCTGAAGTTGTCCCAGGCATTGGATCCAACAGGTCTGCTGCAGAAAATGCCAGGTATAAACTTACTGAATTTTCTCACTGGTGCTGTAATTGTGCTATGCAATGTTTCACCTTTCCTATATTTAGCAGAACACAGACATTCGGAAGGAGAAAGTACAGTCATGGGTACTAGCTAGATAGATGCAGACAGCTGTGAAGGATTACTTTGTTATTCATTAGTGATTAATGAGTAATGCTGATGAACTGTTCAGTCAGCCAGGAAATATGTTTACAATTCCATAAATCTTAAACTAGTCAATTATAATATGTATTAAGTGGCAGTTTATGAGGATCATAAGCTCTTTGGGATAAGGACTGGCTTTTAGTTTTGTTGGGACTGTGTATAGGATGAGGAATCTGGTCCATGACTAGATATCATTAATGTTATGGTAATACAAATAAAAAGCAGGAACAGTAATGGCAACAAAGTATTGGACTAAGTCTGCTACCATTAGGTTTATTAGCAGCTTTATGAATAACTTCATTGAAAGTAAACAACTACTGAATACTTCTGAATATCCCACTCACTGAGTGCACCTACACGAGATGCTTTACTGCTCAGTAGACTAATCTACTGCACAGTAAAGAGTCACTTTCTACATGTGTGAGGCATCTACTATGCAGTAAATTAGGCTAAAAATACTGGTACTAGATTAACTGTAAAATAGTTAATGTGCAGTAACACTTGTGTAGACATTGACTAGCAGCAAATTTGCTCCTGGTCAATCTAGGCAGCAGGGGCCACAGGGGACAGGGAGCTCTCTGTCCCCAATCCTGGTGCTGCTGAGCTCCCAATTCCCCCCAGATCCACCCAGTTTCCCCTTCTCTGCCCCCTGTCCTGGCTCCCAGCTTTCAGTGCAGAGCAGATAGCTCCTGAGGGTGTGCAGGGGCTGGGAACCAAGCCTCCACCCACCCCCAGAGCAGCCTGCTCCAGAGGGTGAGCGGGGGCTGCGAATCCAGCCCCTGGAGCAGTTCTGTGTGGTGTGGAGCTGCCTGCTCCAGGAAGCGGGTGGGGACTAGGAATCAAGTAAGTCTCCTGTGAATTAATAACATGTAAGTTTTATGTAACTTTATGTTAAGTTACATAAAATACATAATGTGCCCATTACTTATTTTATGTAACTTAACTTTTGTGGGGAAATATTTTACTGGGACACTATGTGTAATTAACAAATGGCCTTAAAACTTGTACTTTGAGCCTTATCCTGATAACATGTAAAACTCTGGAGTAACTACACTAAAGTGAATGGAGTTATATTGATGTAATCCTATTCTGTGAAGGCCCCATTTACATTTACCAGGGTTTTCTACTAGAAGTTTAGACAGTAACCATCATCAAAAAGCTGCTAAAATGAATGCACTGTATATACAAACTGTATATGCAGGGTTTTCATAAAGTCCTTGTGAACTTTTAAAACTTTAATAACTTAGCTTGTAGGTATGATAGAAACAATCTGTAATGGCATTTAAAAGCAAATATATTGAAGTTTTAGGACAACTAGAGTACACAATGCTGGACTTCAACATAACCACCATTTTCTTCTCACAGCTAATATGGACTTCATTTCTGCTACCCATAGGACACAATTTACCTTCTCGTCTACAGTAGCCATTTTTTGTTTGTCAAAGGAATTGAAATAAGAACAAATTCATTATTACTTGTGAAGTCTAGCATTGTGCACTCTAGTTGTCCTAAAACTTTAATAAATTTGATTTTAAATTCCATTTACATATTGTTTCTATCATACCTATAACCTAAGTTATTAAAGTTTAAATGTGCACAAGGACTTTAAGAAGACCCTGTACAAATTAACTTCATCTACACTAACTGACAGCAAAAAATATTTTTCAAAGGAATTTAAGATAATTTGGTACCCAAATCCTGTTTGAAATGTGTCAATGCACTGAATTTCTAATTTCCTAATGCTCTTTTGAAAATCCTAGACCTTATGCATACATGTTTTCAGGGTACGTACACATATTACTTTTAGATTGACCTGACCAGGTTTAAGTTGATCTAAGTGCTGGGTCATGCAGGTGTTCACAGAGCTTAAATAGCCACACAAAAATAAGGTGCTTGCAATTTAAGTTAGTTCACCTCAGAGGTGACTGAGAAAGGCTTAACCCAATCTAGGAAGAGTTAACCCAACCTACCGAATGCTTGCATGTGTTTATAGCACAGCCTCAGGATTGACAATGTCCAGCTACTTACCCCATCCATGGAACTGTGCTGTTCTTACCTCCCCTGTGACCCTGATTGGGGTATTTTTAGACTCCTAACTTCCCCCACTGGACAGAGCAACCCCCCCGCCATGGTCTCGCCAGCCTTCCCCCCCTCCCATCACCTTCTGCAACAAGTTACGTACCTCAGGCAAATGCCTGCATGTGCCACTCATGGTTCACACCCTCAATGTACTATGTCAGAAATGGCTGACACTAACATTAGTATGTAAAAACAGCACTAAAAGTAATATTTTTATTAATTATTCCTGACTGAGTGAAATATGCTACATGTGCTTTCAGAAAGACGGACTTTGCATATGCAGAGACTGCCATGGAAGTGTATTCATTTTCAAATAAACTTTAAAGAAATTCTTAGGCTTTGATCAATTGTTGCTTTTTTACCTGGTGCCTAACTCATCCCTTCTAATTCATCCCCAACTGTGCTTTTTTTTGCTTGTTTAACTGTATTAATTCTCGAGTATTCTGTTCCAATGCATCCTATGGCCCTGGAAATTTTAGACATTAAACTAAGGAATGGGCGTCAGGATTCATTTTTTCCCCTTTTCCTTTACACTTAGCAGTATACTCCTGGGTTCCTCTGATCCTTGCTTGGGAGTGAGTGACCACTTTACTTCTTATTTCCTCTCGGAAGAGTATTTCCACTAGTGTTAACTGGACTCCATGTTGACTTAATGGAGTCACTAGTGCAGTTCTTGGAAAAAAATACATACCAACCTCACAAGGAGTTCTCACTCAGCTAAAGGAGTATCCTTTTCATGGAGGCAATACTATTATGTTTTTTTTTAAAAAGCCCTTTTCTTCACATCTGTTTTAAAAAATAACTACCTTTAAGTCAACATTATGCTTGCATCAACTTAAAAGAAACTATAACAGGAAATGAAGAACTTTTTACAAAAATGTTTGCTTGGCAACAATGAATGGAGGACATTGCCTGTCTTTATTCTCTTTATGTATGCTGTAGCTTGACTTGAGTATATGTTTCCACTAGTAACCATTGCCTGTTTCCTGCTACAGGCAGATCTTCTGCAAAGATAAATAGATTCATAGATGTTTGGGTCAGAAGGGACCTCAGTAGATCACTGAGTCTGACTCCTTGCCCTGGGCAGGAAAGAGCGCTGGGGTCAGATGACACCAGCCAGGTGCATGTCTAGCCTCCTCCTGAAGACCCCCAAGGTAGGGGAGAGCGCTACCTCCCTTGGAAGCCCATTCCTGATTCTGGCAACCCTTACCGTAAAGATGTTCTTCCTGATGTCTAACCTAAATCTGCTCTCCATCAGTTTGTGGTCATTGTTCCTAGTTATTCCAAGGGATGTCCTGGTGTTGAAACTTTACAACCTTTGTGGCCAGGGTCAGTAAAATCTGTTTTATATAAGTTGGCAGTGGATGTGGTGGCAAAAGCCAATTGATATATAAAAGCTAATTTATAGAGTGACATCATTGTGTGTCTGTTAGCCAGTCTGTCACAGCTCATAATCCATTGTGTTTACTCAGTAACAGCTTGGACAACTCCCCCTCCCCCCCAATAAGGTTATTATCCTGTGTCCCAATCTACAAAAGCTGAACTGACATTTTTAAATGATAAATTTTCACATGAATCAGTCTGAAATTAAGACTTATCTGCTGTAAATGGAAGGATTTGATAGTCTGCACTCCAAAAAATATAAAAGAATCTATTTATTAGAAACAGGTAAGCTACTCTTTGCCAATACAAATACAATACATCACCCTTGATGTTCTGAAATGAATATACTATTGATACGTATTTATGCAATATTTTGGGGTAATAATTCTCAGACTAGGAGGGGAACACTGCATTGACAATTCAGCTACTCACTAGTCTATTTTTTATCATATGTAGCTTCCCACATAAATAAGAGTGTTGTTTTTTTAATCACCTGATAGCTGATCATCTAAAACAGAGGACAAAGCTTTTTGTCCAAAATTTAAAATATTTCATCATCCAAACAGAAGAAAAATGATATAGCCTCTAGTACTCTTCCTTGAATGAATTACTAATCATATTTAATTCTTTGAGGTCATATCTACACAATAAATTTACTGTGCCCAGCAGCACTGCCCTCAAGCATACCGCACTGCTCCAGGCGCACTCTCTCTGAAACCAAAAGCAGTATAGCTGTGTCTGTGCAGCACTTCAGGTGAACTAATTAGTATAGCTGATTGACAGGGTCAGTTCAGCTGCCCATGATGCTGCATAGATCCAGATTAACGACTTCTGATTTCAGAAGCATTTCCCTGAAACAACACTGCATCTTTGAAGGCAACATTGATGGGCAAAGTAAATTTAATATGTGTGTACAGAACCTGCAACTTACACCAATTCCAATTTTTCCTGAATATACCATCTGCTCTCAAAAACATTTGCTCTCTGTATCCAGTCTAATGTTTCAAAATCTAGAAACAGTGATTGATGTATGCCCATCTTTATTTCTGTGCTTGCTTTCTACCAGCAAGTTTTACTGCCACAAATATTCACACACATTAAATTTTGAAGACCAAATTTGAAATTTAGATGTCCACATTTTCATGCCAGATGTGATTGTACTTTTACCTTATTATGGAAATAAAATTTTGTTTTGTAGCTTGATTAAGTCATCACCATTAAGGCAAACAGCTTTCATACAAAATAATTATTGTTCTATCCAGTTCATTTCTGTCAATATATGAAGTAAATAAACAAATAAAAGAATAAAGTTTAAAACGCAGTAAATTAGTGCTCACCAAATCTGCTCATTGCATATTCCATAAAAGATTTTTTATTACAATTGTGTTACATTTGCCATGTTATTTTTTTAGCTCTGAAAGTAGGAGACAGGTTGTGGGAGTCAGGGGGTGGAGGATGGGAGTGAAGTGAAATGCTGAATTAGGTCACAAAAGAACATTTTTGATTCTTTAGTTAGGTTTTTCTTTAAAGTTTCTTTTATATTTTTGTTTTGAGTTCCATAATGACTAATAGTCTAATTAATTTATGTTAAACAACTGCACTTGATATTTTTCCCTCCCTTCTTAAAAAGTGATTACTCACACAGTAAATTTTCCTTAAATTTTTACAGCTGCAGTTCACTTCATCCCACTAGGTCAATTTCATTACTGCTAATTAAAAAACAAAACAAAACAGAAACACCTGAATTCTTTTCAAATCATAAAGTCTTGCAAAATTAGTCTTGCATCAGGCCAGGCCTCTTTTGATCTGCTATCTGGTACCATGTTTATTCCATGGTTGGGTTGTCAGTGACTAAACTGGTGCCCCTGTCCCTGGGCTAGCCTGGGTGACGAGGGTGTGTGGACACCCAGCAGGACTAAAATCAAGACCTGTCAAAGGGTGGATGATCTCTCTGTAAGCCAGGGGCCATCCATACCTGGAGAGGATATGGGTGCTGCCAGGTCACTCTGCCTGATGAATCAACAATGATGCAAAGCAGCTCAATTAATGTCACCAGAGCGGAGGAGAGTTGTTACAGCATCTAAGGTACCCCAACGGTCAGAGCAGCCTCAGGACTGACTTGATTTGAAAGACTGATCAACATAGTTTTAAGACAAAGTATTTATAGATACTTTTCTGCATGAATCTTAAAAAGCTAGAATGTAATCATGGTACTTAAAGACAAGTTCACATTGATTTCAGGAAGCTTTGAATTTGGGCCTTGTAATTTAAGTGTAGCAGAGTTTCCTGATAAAAGGAAAAGTGAATAAATGGCCAAATAGTGATTAGTAGTTCTTTCATTATGTCTTAATAAACCAGGGCATTACAATCTGCTGACATAGTTTGAGTTAGCATAAACATGTAGCATTTTTTTTTGTGACAGATTAAAGTAATAATGTTACTAATTTTCCTCATCTATTTTGAGACTAGCACCAGCATCTAGAATTGCTTACCCCTATGCTTCAATATTCACCCTAATTTCTGAATATTAACCTCTTATGTCTACGCTTCACAAACATATTGGGTGTGTCCAGAAAAATGTGGCCATGTAGTATGTGGCACTGCGAATATGTCTGCAGCACCACATACCGTGCAGTCAAGCGTTCTCTGCACTGCGAGGGTGTGCTGCCCATGCATGTGCTGCTCCATTTTTTTTCATGGTTTTTTTTATTTTTTACCTCTGGTTATCCAGGGGTCAAAAAAAATCAACCAACAGAAAAAAACATTGGAGCAGTGTACACATGGGCAGCGCATACTGCTGAAAAGCAAAGCCGGGGCACCCAGAGCCACACTATGGCTGCCAGATAGGTTCTGCCCAGCAGGATTACCACTGCTGCAGCCCCAGGGTGTCCAGGATCCCAAGTAAGGCTGCTGGGGCCAGCCTCCCCAAGCGCCCCCGGGGTAACATGCCGAGCAACAAAGTGCACGTGGCATGGGTGTTCCCCAGAGACAAATAGCTGCAGCACAAGGTACATCACTGCTCTGACCTGTTGAGACAGAGCTTATTACACGCCTTGGTGGACCTGGAAATTATAAAAAACAAAAACAAAAATATCATTGAAATCCTGGATCTACTGAACTGTATGAAAAATGAACCATTGGCTTTTATGGCCAGGAATTTACCCACTATGACCAGGACACTTTCAGGGCACAGTGGTTCTTTCAAACTTGGAGTCAGAATTTATTAACTTTAGTTGTATACAATAGGATAAAAAAAGTTTATCTTTTAAAATTAGAATTATAAAAAGAAAAGCAAAATAAACCATGAAAATGCATTTTGAACAAGTGTTGGAAGATCCATCTTAAATACATAGAAGTCAGTTGCAACTTTGCCCTTCAGTCACTGTATTTTATATATTGTTTTACAATAGTCAGATAGGTTATATTGTACCTTTATGAAAACAGGTATAATGTAGATAGGTACTTTAACACCCTCCCCATAAAAAAAAAACAAAAACAAAAAAACCTCAACTCAAAATTTTTGTGGTTTGATGTCCTTCATCAGTCATTAAATTATATTCAATCATCCTTAAGCTCCAATTGTGGATCAAACGGTGGGCCTATGTGCTGTGGTTTGTTTAGTTCTGTAGTCTTGATAAGATAATTGCAGAAAGTGAAATATATGACATATAACATGCACTCACCAGGAATACTTTCATTTTATATGGAAAGCAGAACTATATGGATTCATAATAAACTGATGAACCTCCATGAATAAGAGCAAGTTCCAGGAAAAATCATTTAAAATATGCTGTCTCAGTGCAGTGTGCTAAACATTCTTCTATTTTTGCTAACAATATAGGAAAAGCAGCTGGATTTCTGGCTAAACAAATTATTTCTGGAGTTCAAATAAAGTTTTAGATTTAGCCAATACTGACTTTTTGAGCAATCAGCAGCATAAAAATTGTAATGTGAAAAAGGTACAAGATATGGAGTGAGCTTCAACATTTGAACTCCAAAGCTTTGTAGGGGAAAGAAAGGAGCTGAGGAAAGAGGACAAGAATTGCTTATTCATGTGTGAAATAGTTGAAGTGAAACTCAAACTTTTGACATGCTATTTTTTTTCCCAGGTCCTACTTCTAATCCCAGAAGCACCACAAGCTGTAGCCAACCTGCTACTTGGCTTGCGTGCATAAGCAGATTTTTTTTTAAGACACAGATGTCTGTTACATCTAAGATTAGAAACTGGACCAAAGACTTTTTAGAAAACAGATTCCTATACCAGATGTTGCACATGTGGTTGACAAGTAACTTCTGGAGTTTATGCCTCCTCATCATCTATTTCTTTTTTTCGACCACTGTTAAATGTTGAATCGGAGACTGTTTCATTGATTCCCACTGACTCTGTGGATTTGATTTGGAACCAATTTAATTAATTATACCACCTCCACTATCTAGCAAGTCATATTTTTTAAAAAATCCATGAAGCGCTGCTTTCATTTGTTCTGTCGTATTACTACAGCTATCATTATGCTCCATACAAACCTTATAGCATTAGGAAAGCCTAACTTCACAAAGAGAACATTTATTAATAATTATCATATTTTCTCAAATACCACACACTTCCAAATAAGATAGTTACATTGTTTTGGGAATTCAGAATGAAGAGAAAAAGACATTTTGCAGAGTCAGGGCTGAAAACTGACCATATTCTCCCTCAGACAGCTCACTGGCTGCTATAGGCAAAAGCTAGCTTTAACTTTCCCACAGCTGCAGCTTTTGGCTGCTCAGCTGAAAGCTTTTACAAATGCAGCAGTGACTGAGAGGGTTAAGAATGGCCTGTGCCCCAGCTGAGTGTTGGTTGGAAAGAAGGGGGAGAAGCAGAGCCCCTGACAGTCATTACAACATTTTGATGCTTCTGTTTTGTCACCCGAATCAGCTTTCTTACTTAAGACACATCCCAATTT
This sequence comes from Gavialis gangeticus, assembly GCF_001723915.1. Taxonomy (NCBI): domain Eukaryota; kingdom Metazoa; phylum Chordata; order Crocodylia; family Gavialidae; genus Gavialis; species Gavialis gangeticus. The sequence continues at coordinate 18,343,207 of NW_017729024.1, read as the reverse complement.
AGAGGGCTAATGCTTGGAGGGGAAAGGTGCATATAGAATGCAAGTAAAATAATGATGGATTATTATTAGATTATTATTCTACTTATTATTGTTTTTATTTTATTTTCCCTCCACTACCTGAGATCTTAGGAGGAACATACATACTAATGTGGGTCTGACTTAGAGAAGAGTTTAGAAAGTTATAAAGTTCCTCAGGATTTTAAAAGATGCTTATTTATTTTCCTCTCTGAAGGATTCATAGATTCATAGATTAAGGGTCGGAAGGGACCTAGTAGATCTTCTAGCCCGACCCCCCGCCAGGGCGGGAGAACAACAAAAAACCCCAAAAAGAGAAACGGGACTCAAATGAGTCCAGCCAGGTAGG
>NW_017729024.1:18339421-18342270 GCF_001723915.1 Gavialis gangeticus | reverse complement strand
CGACACCTGCATCCATGGCCTTTGTGACCTGATCGTAGAAGGCAATCAGGTTGGTCTGACATGATCTCCCCCTAATAAATCCATGCTGATTGCCCCTGAGCATCATTTCTGATGCCGGCCCATCACAAATGTGCTCCTTGATGATGTTCTCAAAGAGTTTCCCCAGGATTGAGGTAAGACTGACGGGCCTATAGTTACCCGGGTCCTCCCTCTTCCCCTTCTTGAAGATGGGGACCACATTTGCTACCTTCCAATGCATGGCTCTACAAGACAGCCAATTTTCAGTTTACAGGTAGTGTTATATATTTCTAAAATGTGATCCAGGTACATTATAGACAATTGGTCCTATAAGCATACTTTTCATGCCTGATGCTTTCCTATTTAACTGAACATATTGGTCAGTATTCCTATATTTTCAGTTCATTATCACTGATGGCCTAGGACGCTTCTTCTAGTCCTATACATGAGTCCCAAGACTTCATAGGTGGGCTTTGGGCCTAAGAGAAGGAAAAACTTGAAGTGTTCACAGACAGACATCCCCTGACTCCCTTATGACAGGGAGGAGGAGAGACTTCTAAGGGTAGGCTGAAAATCAAACAGGAAAAAAATACCAAAACCATCCGATCTAAAGAACTCTTCCTCCTTTTGCTATAACTACTATATCTTATCCTCTGTTCTCGTAATCATTACCATTGTAGCACCTACTCTAAGTTCTCAGTCAAATCTCAGCACCATTGGGCAGAATATTATGCAAACATGTAGCTCTGCTCCAATAATTTTAATGTCTAAGGATATAAGTAGTCATTGTTAAATGAAGCTGATCAGCTGTCCTAGGATGTGTTCTGGCACAGCGCCTCTGCTTCACTGGGTGAAACGACATCACTTGTTGTCCTGCCCATTGCTCCTGTGGGACAATGGCCAACAGGTTCCCCTGCTTGCAGCTGCACCCCGGGGAAACTCCAGGGCATCTCCCAAAGCTAGGAAAGCTGGCTCCAGTGTGGTCCTGGGGCTAAGACTGCCAATCAGCTGATTAGCAATCCCAGCTCCAGACCATCACTGAATTCTCAGTGGGAGTTGGGGGAATCTCAAATGGGGAAAACAAAGCCAAAGGCACAATGGAAATTTCTACAGCATACAAGATTGGATTCCTGAAGCCCCAGAAGTGCCTGCTCAGGGGAGCTGGGGAAAATGGGCAATTCCAGACTGACCACTCTCCCGCTATAAACTTAACTGATGTCTGCCACAAAAAAGTGGCACAAATGAAAACCACCTATAACATTACCACAAGGTTTGGGAATTTCTGATGCAACAAAGTGTATGGACATCTGTTTGCTTGGCTTTTGTGCCTCCATAAAAATTGTTATACGAGCACAAAGGTGATATCTGTTATCACCCTAAAAGTTTAGGTATATCTAAAATGAAACAAGCAAGCAGCTGGAGGGAATAGGGGAGAGAATGGAGAAACAGTAAAGGAGGCTTTACACACAATTTACAGATGCAACAATCTCATCAGAAAGAGCAATCACAGCTCCCTACCTCCCTAGCCATTATGCAGTGACCTGTAAGACTCCAGACAGTGGTGATCTTAAAGAAAGACAAGATAATGGCTTTGTGAATTCTGATGTGCTTCCCTCCTCTCTTAGACATATGACATAACCTCTCTGCATCAATTTTAGCAACAACTTCAAAGCTGAATATATAATAGCTGATGAACAAAATTACTAGTTAGTATTTTTTTCTAATAGTTTTATTTTCTAATAGCATTATTTTCTAATTTTCGGACTGAAATATGACTGACTACTTTCGGAATGACTACTTAATATTATAATGTACAAAAAGACAGCCAGTTAATAAAAAATATTAATACACTTCATGGATGTGTATGAAAATTTTTAAAAAAGGAAAATTAAATCTTTTCTTTATTCATCTTACAAATAAAGATGATATGCTACTTTTTTCAGATTTCTGAAACTTTCTGATTTTAAATTTAATGTTATTTTTTTAGATGATTCTTCTATGACACTGATTCCTATATCTATTTCATTGGAATCAGGTATTATTGTGCCAAAGATGTGTAAAAATAAGTAGTCTGGAAAGAAAAAAAAAGCTCTTTGTCTAACTTTTAAAAGTACTCTGAGAAGCCAAGAAATCCAAATGGCACCATTTGCAGCCTTTTATTTATTTATTTTTATTTCATTCTCCCTGAAGATTCACAGTCCTCTGCTGGAGAGAAGGAATGAGTCAATAACATTTTATGGGTTTGATTTGGAAATGGAAGCCATTCCTAAGCCTAAATTTCACTGCTTCCCTTAGATATTTATTGGGGGGGGGAGGAGGAGGAAAGGGAGAGAGAATGCTATTTGCTGCCTTGGTGGCCAGGAATAACAGCTGGTATTTTCTATTCTTGAAAGGAATGCCAAGGATAGGAATATATGGGGAACTGGTGGTGCAAAAGATTCAGAAATCTGTCTGAGCAGCTGTCACTGCAATGTATATAGTGCAAATATGCAAAATGTTGCTTTGAGTTGCCAAAGCCTTCAGTGATTTTGGCAGCTTATAGCAATAATGCTGGATGTTCTGGGGATGGTGACAGCAATAGGAGTGCGGTGTATCTCTCTTTTCAGTGTGTAGGAAGATCCTGGATCTTTCATTTTATTGCATGTTTACTGAGGCATTGCCAGCAGGGTGGCAGAGGCAAGATCGAGGCACTCATATGCTTTAGTGGCTTCATATATGGCTTGTTCTTTAATTGAATTTAGTTTTACAGTCAACTAAATATGAAGCAACTGATCAGTTATCACCAAAGGGCTCTAAGAAAGAGACAAGTCTTCAGCTAAAAAAAGGGGAGT
>NW_017729024.1:18323965-18339005 GCF_001723915.1 Gavialis gangeticus | reverse complement strand
GTTAAGCAAAAAAAGGGGGGGGGGGGGAGGGGATGAAAAGCTCAGAAGAATGGACCAGGTAGGGAAGGAAGCATTTCAGCATTTATTTACATACTCTTTTCAAGAAACAAACTACTCTATGGAATGGTTACATAATGCAGACAAGACTCCTTGTACTCCTGGGGCAATCCATCTTGACACTGAACAGTAACCCTTTGGGCCTTGTACTTGAGTACCTAGGCTACGCTAGAACTGACTATCATTCCTATAGCTTGATAGATATGTCATACTTTATGAATAGGGACTTGGTTGATACCAACACAGTCATGCAATTGTTCGTGCATAGACAGATTTAACCTCCTATATCAACATGCTGTCAACTGGGGACTACAGCCAAAGATTGTAATCTAGATATTAAATGAGTAAAAACAAAACAAAACTAGATTAGTGGAATGACCATTGTCCCAGTTCTTTTGAAAACTAACCTGTGGGGGAAGCTTTATACTATAATCTTCTCTTTTTTTCTCCCTTAATCCACATATGTCTTATTTAAATCAATACAAAAGGAACCAACACTTCTAGAATTTTATTCCTTTCACTAGTACAACATACTGCATGTGGTGCTGTTCATAAAAGTTATTAATTATCTATAGTTCAGTAGATTCTGAACAAAAAAACAGTGTATGTATATCAAAGAAAAATTGCAATTGCTAACAAGATCTCTAACTGCATTTTTTTTAAAGTGAGACATACAAAAATGAAATGTAAAGTAATTTTGGATTTTAGAGAAGCATATTAGAAAACAGCAACTTGTTGAGTTTGGAGAAGGTAGGTAGTACCATGAACTGGGGTAATACCTTGTCAGGGAAGACCCTATTCCATATTCAGCAGCAGATAAAAACAAACAAACAAAACCAAATTGTAATAATATGTATGGAATTGGGATTGACATTAATAAGGAACTACAGTGCCATTATATAAAGCAATGGGTCACTCTGTTCATATACTGTGTGTAGTTCTACATACTCCAATATACTTCAACTCAAAAATAATATTACAGAGGATTCAGAAATGGATGACAAAAATATTAGATAGATAGAAAACTATCTTATACAAGGAGACAAATTAGAGGAGACAAAATAAAAGGAGATATAATTAAAGTGTGCCTTAGAAACAATCCATTAGCATGCATCAGTTATAATCTCTCACTTTTCCCAATCTCCAAATAAGGGGAATAAAAATTATACCTAATAAAAGTCACATTAGCGTAGATTCAAATAGCTTACTGAACTATGCGTTGTTCCCTGAATATGATGCTCACAAAAAAGTTAGAGCTTACTGGGGACATGCAGATGTTTGCCATGACCAGTCTGCAATCACACAGCTTACTTTAAACCGTGTGACTGCAGATGTGGAAGAGCACGTGCAGATGTTCACTGGTGCTGGAACCACACTGGGAACCTGGTGTAAGTAACTCGGGATAGAGGAAGCTTTGGATGGAATTGGGAGAGGCTAGCAGGTCCATGAAGGGGGTGGCAGACAGATAGTGGTAGGTCCATAGGGGGTTGGGGAGTCTGGGAGCTAAAAGTATCCTGTTTGGATGGGGTGGGGCAGGGGGCAGTAAGAAAAGCATAGCATCAGGGTTGGGGTGAACACAACAGCTGTGTACTTTGAATGTGTGCAGACATTCACTAGATTGGGCTAACCCATTTTCAGTGCAATGTATTTCAGTGTATGGGTCAGTGTGGTGTATAAGTCAAACACATTTTTCTGATCCAAAAAGTTAGGAATTTCATAGATCCAGTGTGTATGTTGACCTAACTTTTGGGATCAGAAATATGGGGTTGGCTTATACCAACCCCTGCATGCCCTCACTGTGGGCCAGGCACACAGGCCCACAGTGGACATGTGTTGCAGCACTGCTTGCAGGGGATGGGACCGGGCTCGGCTGGTATGGCCCCACCTCCTGCAAGCATCACAGCCTGAGCCATGCCAGCTGAGCACCGAGCCTGGCCCCGCCCACTGTGAGTGTTGCTGCCAGGTGCCAAACTCAGACCCATCCCCTGTGAGTGGTGCTGGGCTTGGTGCTTGGGTGGTGTGGCCAGGCTCAGTGCTTGACTGGTGCAGCCTTGTTCCCTGCTAGTGGTGCTGGACTCAGTGCTCAGCTGGTGTGGCGTGGCCCAGGCAGCACCACCTGCAAGGGATGGGGAACACTAGCTGAGCACCGAGCCCAGCCCTGTCCCAGGCCCTGTCCCCTGCAAGCAGCACTGGGTTTGGCACTTGGCTGGTGCACTCCCATCCCTTGCAAGTGGCACTGTCTGGGTTGTGCCAGCTGAGTGCTGAGCCTTGCACCATTCACAGGGGACAGTGATACAGTATATAAGTGGTGGTTGAATTTTGAGAGTTAAAAATTGGACATCAAACCTTGACTTATACACCGTGAAGTATGGTAATGTTCATGTTGAGTGGTCGCTTCTTAAGGGTTCAATCCTTGAAACACAAGCAAAGTCAATTCCAGCCCATAGGAAAGGTAGGAATGGGGCTGGGCAACCCCCCTGGCCCAATAGGGAACTCATGGACCTCCTGTATCTGAAAAGAGAAGCATATATGGGATGGAAGTCAGGAAGCATCACTAAGGAGGAGTATTCAGCACTGGCCCATATGCATAGGGAGTGAACTAGGAAAGCCAAGGCTGAAACCAAACTCAAGCTGGCTACAATAATCAAGGACAATAAAAAGTCCTTCTTCAGGTATGTGGAAGGTCAGAAAAAAACAAAGGCAATACTGGACAGCTGCTGAACCAAATGGGGCAGCTGACAACTGACATCCAGGAAGAAGCTAACTTCCTGAGTGATTATTTTGTGTTGGTTTTTACAAGCCCAAGGGGATCACTCTGCCTGACAAGATGCAGGATTACCAGGATAAGGGCAAATATACACCCATCTTTGGTGAAGATCTTGCAAGGGAACACCTTGAGAAGCTGGACATCCACAAATCAGCTGGCCTGGATGGAATGCACCCATGAGTGCTAAAGGAGCTGGCTGACTTTGTAGCACGGCCAATGGTGAGGATATTTTAGAACTTGTGCTTGGGAGAGGTTCCTGAAGATTGGAAGGGGGCCAATGTGGTACCTATCTAAGAAATGGAGGAAGGAAGATCCAGGGAACTACAGACCAATCAGTTTGACCTCAATCCCTGGAAAGATTTTGGAAAAAATCATCAAAGATACCATTAACAGCAGGCTAATAGATGGCAACATTCTAAGAGATAGGTACCATGGCTTTGTTATGGGTAGGTCTTGCCAGGTCAACCTCATTTCCTTCTATGACAAAGTGATACATCACCTGGAGAAGAAGTTGATATAATATATTTGGACTTCAAAAAAGGATTTAACTTGATGTCCTCATGGTAAAATTGGGGAACTGTGGCCTCAACAACCTTTCAGTTCGTTGGCTGGGGAACTGGCTCCATGGATGGACTATAAAAGTGATAGTCAATGGAACTGAATCAACATGGCGCATGGTGACCAGTGGCCTTCCCCAGGTGTCCATACTCAGACCAGTACTCTTTAATGTATTTATAAATTATCTGGATTCTGGTGTCAGAAGTGGACTGGCTAAGTTTGCTGACAACACCAAACTATGGGGAAGTGTGGTCACACTAAAGGATAGGCTGGCAATTTAGGCCAACCTGGACAGGATCACAAGGTGAGCAGATGAAAACCTGATGGCATTCAACATGGAGAAATGCAAGGAGTTCCACCTTAGGAGAAGAAACCCACATCATACTTATAGGCTTGGCAGTGCTACACTTGCTAGCACCATGAGCGAAAGAGACTTGGGGGTCATGATTGACGACAGGATGAACATGGGCCACCAATGCAATGCCACAGCCAGCAAAGCAAACAAAACTCTGGCTTGCATCTACAAATGCATCTCAAGCAAGGCCCAGGAGGTCATCCTCCTGTTGTAGTTGGCCTTAGTACTCCACATCCTCTGGAGTGCTGCATCCAATTCTGGACTCTTCACTTTAGAAAGGATGTGGAGAAACTTGAAAGAGTCCAGAGGAGAGTCATGTGCATAATTACAAGACAAGAGAGAAGGCCTTATGAGGAGAGGCTGAGAGCCGTGGGACTCTTCAGCCTGGAGAAGCAAAGGCTCAGGGGTGACTTGGTGACAGCATATAAATATATAAGGGGTGTGTACCAGGAACTGGGAGAACGCTTGTTCATCAAGGCACCCCCGGGGGAAGACAAGTTTGAATGGTCACAAACTCCTGGAAGACCATTTTGGGCTGGCCATAAGGAAAAACTTATTTACCCTATGAGTCCCTAGAGCCTGGAATAAACTCCCCCCAGAAGTGGAGTAAGCCCCTACTCTGGACACTTTTAAGAAACACTCTGATGCCTATTTTTCTGGGATCATTTGACCCCAGCTGACTTCTTGCCCCTTGGGCAGGGGGCTGGACCTGATGATCTTGCAAGGTCCATTCCAGTCCTAATGTCTATGAACTCTATGAGATCTATGAAACTTAGCTCACCTCTTCAGGTGAACTAATTAGGGTTGAGCCTGCTATTACTTGCCCTATTTAACCTTTCTGAACACCTACACAGATCAGCATTTAGATCAACCTAAACCAAGTTCTGTGGATCTTGCACTGCAGCTCAGGACAGCAATATTCAACAACCTAAGCAGAGCCATTTGAGACTGAGCCTGCCAACTGGTTCCAGGGATGTTCTTGAGTAGCTCTTCCCCTGCTGCCCAACAGTCTGGCCTCAGTTTGTGTGTAGCTTTCATCCATGTGACTTTCCTGGTTCCTGCTCCTGCTTCTGCATTCCTGTCTGCATACCCAGTCTCTGAACTTTGAAACCCTGGTTTGACTTCAGCCTGTTTCCTGATATCTGCTTCTGGTAATTCCCTGCCTCAGCACACAAACCCCAGTTTGACTTTGGCTCACTTCCTGACATCTACTTCTGGTAATCCCTCTGGCTCAGTGCATGAGCCCAAATTTGACTTCAGCCTGCCCCCTGACTATAGATGCTGGTAATATCCCTAGCTGGAACCACTTTGCCAAACACCTCTGTGGACCTTGACTAATCTAAATGTAATGTCTGCACATATTCATCCAGACATTTTCTCAGGAAATTCAGTGACTGTTTCATAGCTCCAGCAGAGGATTGACACAAGCAATCTGATCTTTATTTTTGATTCTGCTATTGACTGATGTTCGGTTCTTGGCATGTTACTTAATGGTTGAGTTTTCAATAATGACTACTTCTAAATGGCTCAGTTTTTGGGTGCCTATCCAACACCAATGACTCTATTTAAAAATGTTAGTGTAAATCCTTCTGTGCTGAAATTTCTATAAAATGAAGTAAATATTATCTGTCAGATAGAAGTGTGTTGAGGCTTAATCCATTTGCAATAGATTTTTAGATGTGAGGTGTTATAGAAGAATAAAATATTTTATGATTTAGGAAGAGCGTTGTTGCATTTGTCCAAGTTGTTGAACCAGATGACCCTTGAGGTCCCGTCTAACTCTGTAATTCCATACTACTACTTTAATGAGATATTATAAACAGATTCGGAAAGGTGTATGTTCCATTGTATTTGTAGAGCTTTTGAATAGGTTTATCTTCTTTTTGCAACAATTTGTCTGAAATAAATATTCAGTTTCCACAAATTCTTAGTTTAGAAGATAATTATGGGAATCTTGATACCCACTCAGTGTGTACACGCATCTTCTACCAGTGTTCATGGGAATTATGCTGTCATCAAAATAGACTCTACCCCTTTGTCTGTACCTTCCATTTTTAGAGACATTCAGCCTACAATTCATTATAAGTGTTACAACAAATAGCCATGTTAAAAACTAATAGCAAACATTACAAACAAATTATATCTTCAAAATAGAATGGTGCATATTACCTATTTTAAGGACACAATTTGTTTTTAAGTGTGTATTTTAAAAAGTGAGAGATGTTTTCTTTTTGTGGATGTACATGCATGGCTTATTTTCACATTGGCAATGTTACCAGACTTCAATTAAAATTTAATTTTCAAGTTCTTGAATTTAATAGGTCTTGCATAAATTTAAGGTCTTATGTAAGCTAGATAACCATAAAGAAATAAAATGACTTACTTCAGTCACTTATACAGGATAATTTCTTAGCAATCAAGCCTTTACTTTCTAAAGGTATAGTTTTATGATTCATATTTAATTTATTGCAATTTCTTTTGTCCTTTCCTTTTTCTCAAGTTTTTTCATACCAGGACTTTCTTCTATTCTTTCTATCAAAATGAGTTCTAGATATGACCTCTTCCTAATGATCATTAATGTTTGCATGCCGCTCAACTGTTAGTGGCTCTGTAGCAGGGAGTCACAATCTGCCCCATGTGAATGAGCCTGTGGATGAGCTGATGCCAGAGATTTGGTGGCTAGGTTTAGTTAAACAGAGATACGGCCCCTTTATACTTGGCACATGAGAATGACGTAGGGGGTGTGCAAAACTTAAAGGATGCTGAGCTTCCAGGTGGGGAGAAAAAACTCCCAACTGCAGATAATAAAGGACATACCCCTGGAAAGGGGGCCAGGACCAGGTACAGAAACTTACGTAGGCTGACGCAGAGGCGCTGGTGGATAAATGCTGGAGCAGCAATTCCTAGAAGGTGACATTGAACAATGATGGTTTTGCTGGTATTCCTTGGGGTGGTGGTTGTAGCTGAGCACTAGGTTGCTCGCTACTAGTAAGGGTAATACGGGTGGAGCTGTCAGTCAACAGGGCAGCCCTGCTGGCAGTTGCTGAGGCAACAGATTGGGTCAGCTGACCGGAAGAGGGGCAGGGCCTGGCCTTTATAATCAGACAGGCTGAAGCCAGGGTCAGTTCCCCTCTGGCAGCCTGAGGAGCAGGAGCTCTGCTGCTGCAGAGCTGAGCAGACCAGACCAGACCAGACCAGACCAGACCAGACCAGACCAGACCAGACCAGACCAGAGTTAAGCAGAGCAGCCAGAGTGCTCCAGCATCCGCATAATGATGAAAGGGGGTGAAGAGAACCCTTGCAGAGAGGTGAGGGAGTGCCTAGGTGGTGCGCAGTTTAGGTTATAGCCAGGAGGCTTATTTTCTGTTATAGCTGGTTGGCTCATGGCTTTATGTTTCTGGTTTGTGATTGTTACACCGGAGGACCGGGTGAGGCTGTAGGGGTGCGAGGAGGCCTCATGGGAACTCCCCAGTAGTCTGGGGATTCTGGGGTGCCCTGTACGGGAGGCATGCCTGTTGGGCGCCGGTGTGGTGCTGTGTGTGGGGTGTTAAGACCACAGCCTGTGAGGGCGGTATTTTGCCCACTAGAGCATAGGACCCCGAGAAGGGTCAGGGGGCCAGGCACGGCTACGGGCCACCTGAGCCTCGGGCGCGAGACGCACGGGACAGGCCCAGAGAGGGCGACGAGTGCGAGACGCACGGGACAGGCCCAAAGAGGGGTGCAGATAGAACTAGGAGCCCGGAGAAGGGCAAGGCGCACGATTAGAGTCTGGAGTAGGGCTGAGCGCGTGGTGAAAAGTCCGGAGAAGGTCCGAGTGCGCGGTGAGGAGCCTGAAGAGGACAGAGTGTGTGGTTGAGAAGCCTGGAGAAGGGCAAGAGCGTGAACAGAAGCCTGGGAGGGGCAAGTATTGCAGAAAGGCCCCAGAGAGGGGGCGAACAGATTGGGCATGCATACTGAGGGACCCCAGAGAGAGAAGGGGTGCGCGTATTGAGAGACCCCAGGAAGGGGTGAGCATACAGACACGAGAACGTCTGGCACATCTGTGAGGCTTGGAGCGTGCGAAAGGGGAGGTTGGAGGCATGCGTAGCCCATGAGGCAGGGTGCACCAGTTCAGAGTAGGGCCAGTACAAGAGCGCTGTGCCCAAGGGGACAGAAGGCAGCCTCCCATACAAAACTATATATAAAACCAAGACGTGGTGGGCGAGAAAGAGGGTGTGTTCGAGACCCAACTTGGCATGGTAGGGGCGCCAGGGGAGATCACGGCCACTCCTGGGTCCCCGCCCTGTGACAGTGGTGTAAGACTTTCTGGACCTGCGGAAGAAAAGATGGTGAGAGACAGAGAGAGGGAGATTACTTACAGTTCCTGTCTGAAACAAAGAATCAAATTCCAACCAAGGGGCAGGATGTGAGCCAGGCAGTGAGGACCCCGGTCAGGGAGGACTGTAATTTCTGGGCAGCAGTCAGGCTCAGACAATGAGACGGCCTGATCACTGACTGAGGTGGAGCTGGACCCATGCTGTGAGTATTAACAGTGTGGGAAAGCATCTCTGATGGGAACAGAGACTGTGATGGGGTAATTATGAGTTGGCAAAGTGTGGCCAGTGACTTTTGGTTATTACAATGGGATTGTAGTTAAAAGACCCCAGGATATTGTAGATGGGGCAACAAGAAGCTGCCCTGGAAGTGGAGTCCCAGAAAGAGGGAAACTTGTTAAAGAATACCAACTTCTTACCTGAAATTATTTTTTTGGTTTGCAATTATTATAATTGGAGAAAGAGGCCTAAGGACTGGTAATCATCCTTGACAAAGTACCTAACTTCAAAGAGTGAACAAGAACCCAGTTGAGGGTTCTGTTAATCCAACCAGTGCTGTTGAGATCTGAGGGTGGAGATGGATGCAGTGTAGGGTAAGGTGGAGCCATGTACTTTGACCCTGACACCAGGGCCACATTCATAAGGCAGCCTCTTACACTATACTTCTCCAACCAAGTACTACATCAGGGCATGGCAAGCGACAGTGAGACAGGCTACCTAAACAGGTGAACTCCTTAGCCTTTACAGACCCCCAAATTGAGACCTACTGTCTTATCTTTCTTGTTCACTTCATTCAGCATAATTTATTAAACAAGAAAAATTATGATGGCACTCATCTCTTCCATACTGCCAGAAAATAGGAGAACAATGACCATTCATCATAGTAGCCAAGAGGGATGGTGATATAGTTTACACATAGAAAGAGTTCCTGTCTTTTAGGAGATAAAAACAGAGTATAAGAGCAAGAAGATTTCATTGTTTTCTTCCCAGAAGTTTGTGGTGAAGTACGGAGGGTGCATATTTGTTATACACCTCACAGTTAAAGATAAGAGCAACTCTTAAGCCACACCACAGAACAACACTTTGGTGATATGTCTTGTGCAACCTAAAACTACAGATTTGAAGAAATAAAGAAGCTGCATTTCTTAAATATTAGCAATGCTTCTTCCAGATAAGTCACATCAATATTTACAAGGGAATAAATAATTTTGTTAAAGCATTTTCAGTCATACCAACACATTGCATGGAAAAACAACCAGAATTTTGAACCTACTCACTTTACGGGTGCTTGTACATGTGACGGGCATTTAGTTCTTAGGGTTTTATTTAATGACCCCGAAACTGGAAAAGCAGGGTTTTAACTGAAACCCACCATTTCAATTTTTCCATCATGTTCCAGGGGGGCCTGATCCTTTTTTGTTGTTGTTATTGTTGCAGCTGGAGCTTGTCCACAGCTGGGGGGCAAGCTGCCAGTGGGCCACGTATCCCCTGAACTGTGGGGGGGCCCAGTCCTTCCCTCCACACTAGCGGCACCCCCCAGGGCTGCCCAGGCAAGCTGCTAGCGAGTCAGTGCTCCCCCAGTTTTAAAGCAGCACCCAGCCCTATCCAACTTGTCCCTGAGCTCTCTCAGGGAGCAACACCTAGAGGGTTTCCAGTGGGTGGGTTCCAGGGGCAGTTGGATCAGACCAGGTGCTGCCTCCAAGCTGGGGCCGGCCTACTGGCAGCCTGCCTGGGCAGCCCTGGGGCACCACCACTGTGGGGGATAGGAGTGGGGCTCCCGCAGCTCAGGGAAAACTTGACCCATCAGCAGCTTGCCCCTGGCTGCAGGAGAGGCAGGCAGGCTCTTCTGAGAAGAAAAAAAAGCATTGGGCAGGCTGCTCGCTGCTTCTCCTTTCTGCCTGCTAAAAGCAGAAGCAGCGAGGGGCCTGATCCTTTTTTTTCTGCAGAGCCTGCCCACCTCTTCCATGGCTGGCAGGTGAGCTGACAGCTGCAACACACCATTGCAAGCTAAACTACATCCAGATGTAGTTTAGTTTGCAATGATACAAACTCAACTAAAACCCTCAAAATTGGTGCATGTGTAATGTGTGATGCCATTAAGCCACACAAATGACATTTTCATCACGCATATATCATGATGACTGTCAGCTGTACAAGTGCCCTAAAAAGCCACAACAAATGGCTATGTTGAAATTGACAGGCATGACACACAAATAGTGTACTTAAAATAAAATGGTTCATATTACCTTTTATTTTTTTTATATAAAAAAGTTTTCATTGTCTTTCTGTATACAGGAGAATTCAGTATTACATTATGGTGTAGAATCACAGAGTATAAAAATTGCATTTCTTTTGTAGGATACATTGAAACAAACCTAGAATTTATATGTTCTCTCTCCAACATTTTAAAAGAGTGGCGGCAAAAAAAAAAGCGATTAAACTGGGGGGCTTAGTCTAGAGTCTGGACAGGAAGTGGGTAATAGCTGCTGCATAACAGCATTTTCTTTATGTTCAGGGGTAGAGGACTTCCAGGAAAACGTAGGGGTGTATGGGGGAGAGACTGAAAAACTGACTGGAGTACTGGAACAACCATTGTCCCTGGCATTCTCCCCTCCTAGAAGGGATGGCATGCTTCCATCCAGACTGGCTGATTCTGTAACTAGAAAATCCAATTTGCAAACACAAGATACGTCACAGTGAAGAAAGGGAATAGGAAAATTTGCAAAAATGTAATCCTTCACCCATAATTCTTGGTAATCTACACAGTTAGAAAACCATATCACCTACATCCCTTATGAGAGACATTTTCTTGGGAGCATACTTCCTTCTCCTCTCAGGAATTCTGCAGAGGACACTAAGGCTTAAAATTATACCAGCAAATGCATGAGATAATGTAGCCATAAAGTACTGTAGAAACATGATACCAAGCCAATTTTCATTAACAGGACTTTTCCATCTTTAATTTCTAATAATTGTAAGAACCAATTATGTTCTTCCTATAATTTATGTATAATGAAAATCATACAATAAGTTCTGCAATTTTTACCTGAGAGTTAAAATTGAATGTTATATAAAAACATATAAGGCCCATTGAAATATTATATATGTTCTTATTGGAAAAGTATGTATACATGTATTATACATACACACATATGCATATACACAGTATTCCAATGAGAACTTATATGTAAGTTCTCATTGATTAATAGAACAAGCGATTTGCCAAAAAGAAATAAAAAGATATTATTCTGACTTATAGAACTTAGATTGGAACAAAATGCTGAAATGAAAAAAAGTGTTGAAACATACCTACTTTTATATTAAAAGTAAAATAATAATAAGTAGTTTCCTAAATTTTGTCTAAATACCTTTCCGATTATAAATTTAGGCAACCTCCCACCCCCAACCAAACAAAACAATTTTGAGCACATATCAGAAAGAGAAAGTGTGTGTGGTGGGAGTGAGAAAAGTTTAATTAATTTGACAGTCATGTAATAATTTATCAAATGGTCAGATTTATTACAGTCATTTGCTCTGGTGCTCCTGGCCGGTGAATAACGTTATACATTTTTTTTTTTAGAAACTGTTAGCCAAATTAATATTTGTGGTAACTTGACTAAAATCTTAAAGACTGATGAAGACTATAAGCATTTCCTCATTAGTTACATATGATAAATAAAAGATTGTGGTCCCTAATTGCATTGTTGTAGTTATAAGGTTGGACTGAAATGTTAGATCTTATTGAATTGTTTTAGAGTTGAATTAATAATATGGTCAATTTTTGGTTTGGTATTTAAATGGCACAACTTATAATATTGAAAAAATAGTACCCTGCCTGCTTAATGTAATACAGCATAACCTCATATATCTGGCATCCTTGACCTAGTACCTGTCAGAAATTTGAAAATTCTGGATTTTTGAAACATAAGGAAAATGCACATCCTGGTGCTGCCTGGCCAGCTGGACGTGGGGGTAGAGAGGGTAGCTTGCACACGGCAGCTGCCATGGCTGTCCACCACCCCGCACCACTGCTCCACATATAGTTTTCATATTTGAAATTATGCATTGAAATTTTCTTCTTATGCAAGTAGTCAGCAGGAGGTAAGGTTTACCTACCAAAGCCAAAGATAGATATATGTGCACCTATAATATTGTTATAATATTCCCAGCTAAGTAATTCCATGAGATAGTAAAGTGCTGCTCCATAATAAAACTTGCAGGAAGTGTTCAGTTCTAATCCTAATAACATTTTTTTTTTAGTATAAGTGGGGTGGGGGTGGCGCGGAGGGTGTGTTTTGAGGTTGACAGTCTCTGTGCTAAAGCCTAGCCAAAGGATGCAATGTTGGGGGATGTGACTATTTTGAGATGTCACTATTAAAAATGTACAAGTTTCCATTTTAAAAGTATGTTCCTACTATTCACTTAACCTGTCATTATTAGTCATCTTAAAAAGAACTTCTGACTTGTCATGTACTTAAGGGCAAAACTTCCTCTACTTCTGTAGTTGTGGAGAGTTCTATAGCAGTACAGCTTGTATGGTTCAGCTGCACAAGAGGATGTCAAGGGGATTATGGTAGAAGGAAGTCAAGGGGATTAGAAGGACTTGTGTATCATGAAATTCCAGCCCGTAGGGGGACAGACAGGGAAACCACACAGGAAGCAGGAAGATGGGCAAAGAGATGGCAGAAGAGATTGGCCCAAAAGATACATTGCAGTCCTCTGATTCTTGAAAGGACAGCTGCAAAAGGCTACATCAGCCTTTGATGTAGTTAGCATCCACACAGTTGTTCCATAGCCAGTCTCTCAGTAGGTGAAGATAGAACCTTTCTCTCCTTTACTTCTGCTTAGTGGGGTGCACATACATACACATAGCCAAAAATAAACTCCCTGCAGTAGACTGGATCAAACCTAGAGCTTTACAATTTAGGTTCTTCTCAAAGTTAAGCAGCATCTCTGGAAAAAGTGAACACATGAGTAAATTTAGTGGGGCTTATGTACACTGACTTGCATTGCTATTTGTGCCATTTTCTGAATTACTACTTTCCAGCGATAACAATTCATGGAGAGACAAAAATATAACATCCACCTTTAATTCAGAATACTAGCATATTAGATATTTTAGGTGTACTTATTTTTGGATGAGAAGCTTTGGAGAAACTTCAAAATATTGACTGATAACATGGTTCAGATTTGGAACCCATGAACTTGGCTTTTTCTTCCCTTCAAAAGCAAACATGAACATTCTAAAATATATAGACTTCTAGGTTTGTTACTTTAAAAGGAACATCAAACAGTTAAAAGAAAGGAAAAGATTCTACTGAAGGTGATGAAAACGTTTTCAAAACTAATACACTTTACAAAAATGTTGCAGCAGGTGTACCACAGATAAGAAGTAGCTTAAAGTCTTAGAAGGTCATTTGCAATTCATATAGAAACCTATATCTGTGCTCTATGTACTCTAAAAGGTTGTGTGCAACGGAGCAGAAAAAGAAATTATTTTAATTTGCTAAATGTTGTCCTGATACAACCTTCCAAGACTAAAATAAATATGAATTCAGTACCTATGGCATTCAGAATGTTGTGTTACTGCAGTTATTTCCCATTTCAAATGGACATGAGGTATCCTAGGTTTAAAATGTAAATTGTCACCAAGAATAGTGTTTTATGGTAGAAAAGAGTCCTATAGAATAGGCAGGTGATTTGAATTTCTAATGAGAAATGTCTTCAGAGAGATGAGCTATTCCTTCGAGAATTACTTTGGTATGATTTAAGTAAACTAAAACACTCCTTTTTATTATAAAAGTGTCAGAAAGTCTGTGGCTGGGAGGCTGGTAAATATTTATATACTGGAGACAAGTTATTTGGTCAAGCTGAGCTATGGGCAATACAGAACAGAAGAAAAGAAATGGTGGACCTTGAAAAATAGGTCAAGTTCCCTGCATAAATCAGAATAGCCCCAAACCTGTACTTACTGGCACCTTGATGTCAAAAGCCACAATATGTCATTTCAAATAGTTGCCATTAGTGAAGTGGCATGAGTGAAGTTCCATGCTTAGTACTGGGAATACTTTGTCTCTTGGGATACAGTGGATGCTATATGTGGAAGAAATCAAACTGCGTTGTGTTTGGTATTAGAATTCACAGACTCAGTCTGAGTTTATTGGCAACTATACCATACAATCGTAGGGAGGAGATCTAACAGAACTCCTCCCCTCTACAAGTTAACATACCTTTTTATACCTAAAATTGTTTAAACAAAGCATCCTTGAAAAGAAAGTCAGGGGTAAATCATAACAGTTGCTTGCTCAGCAGCACGTTTTGTTTTGAAAACTGTTATCACCTTTTTCCTTTTTAGGAAAGGAAGAACATTTGTTCCAAAAGAACTGTGTATGGAGTCATAATAAGCAGAAGAGTTTTTCTTATCTTAAAACATTTTAAAATACGAAGCAAGACCATTTCTTTTCTTCACTCTTTTTCCTTAGTAAAGTTGGAGGCCTGGATTAATCTATAGTCGGATAGAGGCCTGGATAAATCTACTTATAGTCAAGTTAGCGGGGCCTGGATAAATCTACTTCAGCATGTGCTATCTCCACATCATAGGCTTTCCTTTGACCCAGGAAATCCCTAAGTAACCAGGTAAGCCAGACTTTCAATGGCTTTACACTCAAGTAACAATTAAAAATACAGTACCTGCAGTAAGCACTGGAGCCTGTTCCTCTCTCTGGTCCCATGCTGGGTCCTGTGCATCTCTGTGCCTCTGCACTTATTCCCTCACTACTCCCTCGCTCAGCACTGACTCAGGAGCAGTGCAGGACCCAGCGTGAAGTCAGAGAGTGGTGAGAGAATCAATGCAGAGCCAGGCAGCAGCAGCACCCAGCGCAGAGACAGACTGCAGTGTGGAAGAGGTCAGTGACCCAATGCAGAGGTACCCAGCAGCACAGCATGTGGTGGCAGGGTGGGCAGGAAGCACGTGGCTAGGGTGGCAGGCAA
>NW_017729024.1:18314412-18318965 GCF_001723915.1 Gavialis gangeticus | reverse complement strand
AGAAGTAAATATTTCTAATATGAATTAAAAATGCATAAAAATGTTTTTAAAATATTGCATTTTTCAAGGCATTTTGACATGAAGGTGGACTACTAAACCTATTTCTTCCCCACCTATCACCCTGCTGTTGCTTTCTCTACCACAGCCAGGTGATGGACAAATTTAAGATGACACTCTAATAATTAAATTGTATACATAGAAAGTGATAAATTTATAACATTTATGTTTCATGTATAGAATCTAATGGGGGGGCAGTTATCTTAAATTTGAAGTTGTCTTGCTAGTGGGTAAATATGGTATTTTTTAAATTGCCTGAGATCTCAGAAGTCTTGCACATGTAAATTACACAGGCAAGCCAATGATCATGACATGCAAAAAAGCATGTCGTACTGCATTTAATATAGTAATTTGGTTTCATTAGTTTTTAATTGAATTACACTTCCACTAATAGTTGAAAACTAAAACTCCTAGTTTTATAGAAAGCCTTCTCACAGTACAAGAAGTCTAAAGTAATCGACTAATTGAAAGACCTTTTTGAATGTCAAGCATTATATAAATGAAATTAGTAACCCATTTAACCTGCTCTTTTAACACGATTGTGTGAACTGTGTCCAAAGCAGTGCAGTAAAACATGCTGAATGACTATAATAATAGAAGGGGATAGACTTTATTTCAACAATGAGCATTCTTTTGTTCTTTCTCCTTCCTCAAGGGTAAAATTTGTCACATTCTTCCCTTGAAGGTCAAAATTGTTAGTGTATATATTTCCATCATGGTGAAAGCAATATTTACAAGGCCTTTTTCTTTTGGGGATCTCAGGTGCAGGGGAGACTTACAAAAATAAACCCTCCAATAGAATAGACTGATCTATTTCTATATCAGTGGAAAAATTCCCTTTGATATATCAGGAGAAGAACTTGTCAAAATAAAATACATTTTTTGCTATTCCTCACAGCTTTCATATTTTCTCAATCCTTCATCTCCTTTATATTTTGTATTTATGTGGCATCTACTTGTTCAGACATATACTGACATAAATTTTACTACAGAGTAGTAGTAGTCTCCTGTTTGAAACAGACAATTTTCAATCTACTTTAGCTGCCTCTTGTCCTGATGGGACTTAAGTTCCCCAACTTACTGATGTCACTGGGCCTATTTCTGCTAACTTTAGTGAGATATGGAACAGACCATTTGGCAAGGCGGGGGGGAGAGGGATGGAGATGCCCACAACAGTTACAGATTTCAGTAGAAAGACCCTCAAATACGATGCCGCATAAAGTCCTGAGAAGAGGAAAAAGTCCCATGGTTAGCAGAAGTTTTCCTAACCACAAATCTAAGAATATTCTTTGTTTTGCAGAGGATGAGAGAAGTTCCATGATATATGTAAATTAATCAGAAAATTATTATAAACACCTAAGAAATATAAAGCCAGCCAGTTTGTGGGGGGAGGGAGGTGGGAGGAAGTTGTGTTGCAGGAGGCACAATTTTATGTAACTGCTGTGCAACAGATTCTCAGCTCAAAGCTCCTTTGACAGTGAGCAATAAGGAGCCATAACAAGCAACACCTACTGAGGATCTGGTTGCTGGAATTTCAGATAGTAGGGAAACAGCTGGAAAAGGGATGTAATCCTACAAAGGGATGCCACCCTACAGATGGCATTCAAGGGTTAAAATACCAGTCTCCTAAGGGGCAAAAATTGCATGGAGGTGATTCAATCAGCCACAAGTGACTAAAAAGGAAAGGGAAACGTTAAGTCACCCACAACATCCACCCATGCTGCTCCCTTGTCTCCCTCCAATCCCCACCCTTCTTGTCCCCCTCCCCCACATTTTGTCTTTCTGGCTAAGTACAGATAGTCAAAAAGCTGAAGGCTGAATCAATTCACTCTTCATGGGTTAGTCTAAGCTGCATAGATTGAACTGATAAGCACATGAACAGACATTCCCTTCTGATTCCAGAAAGGCAGCTACATGCCTGCAGTTGCCCAGGCCAGAAGCTAGAGGGAGTTAGAACACACCTCCCTACTCAGCTGGAGTAGACAACTTGGGCCAAGTCTAGCCTGCCTATCCTGTGGGGATGGGTTTTCCTGGGGAGATGCAAAGGATCCTGGGATGTGGAATGACTGTGAGTTAACTTGAATCGGAGGGGAACTGGGACAGAAGTTCAATAAACTGATTTAACCTAAATCAGTTAATTAAGTCTGATGCTATATCTGTCTAGGTTCATCTTAAACCAGTTTCAGCCATATTGATAGTGGGTTTTGTGCACTGAACTTCTGTCCTGTTACAGATTTGAATCAGTTTCTGACCAGTTATACTGATCTATATGTAATGTCTATCCCTAGCCTATATTACCACAGATTGTTATAATTTTCTTGGCAGAGCTGGTAAAGCCCAACACAACATCCCCTTCATTGTGAAAAAGTTGGTTGCTAGAAATAGGTTTCATAGAATCATAGAGAAGTAGGACTGGAAGGGACCTCCAAAGGTCATCTAATCCAAACTCATGCTACAGATAGGATCATTTCTATCCAAACCATCCTACACAAACCCACTGTCTAGTCTCTTAGCAAAACTACGGTCACGCCTGACACAACACGACATAAAACCCTAATCTGCCACAGGTCAAGCAAGAAGATCCTGGCAGCCAACATCCTGCTTTTGTAAAGGATTTTTAATATATGGTCAAGCAATTCAAGGTAGACGGCCATACCCATCTCTACAGAGGAAGACAAACCCCCCCACAGTCCATATCAGTCTGACCATGGGGTAAAATTCCTTTGTGATCCCAAATATGGTGATCTGATTCTGAGAGGGTGGGCGTGCAAGACCCTCTATCCAGGAATCTCTGATTTTAAGTCCCAGCAGAGGCAATTGCACACCCCAGTCAAAATTGCAAACATTGGCTGCAGCCAACACCTAATGCATCTGAGGAAAGCTTAAATAAATAAAACAAATCTGACACATGTAACAGAAAGATGTATGTGGGGGGCTAGAATTCCATCCCAGCCCCATATGGTAATCAGCAAAAAAAATGTTTGAAATGTTATAAAACCAATACTGTTTATAATGTTTATAAATGTGGCATACACAGGAAAAATAGAAATTGTCTCTCATTTATGAATTTGTGCAACATATTTATTGTCTTTTATTCATGTACATGTCGGGTATACTGTATAATTCAATGTTTTTAAATCTCAATATTTTGATCATATAATATTTCATATGAGGTTTTATATATCATTGTAAAAATACAAAAATATAGACAACTTTTTTGTGACAGATACTGTCACAAACTCCATTATGAGATTCATTGAGTATCATGCCTGCTTTTCTGAGTTTGTTTTACTGCTACTGACATATGCCATATCATTAAGCTGTATTTAGATTTAAGCTTATATGCACTGAGGTGCCTATATAAACGTAATTTCAATATATCTTTATTCTAGCCACAGCTATTTTACTGGGGTAGGGATTAACTTAAGGCCCTCTGTTCACGTTACACTTAAGGCGTGATTAACCAGGTAATCATGCCTTAAGTTTTGACCCAGCTACACGTTCAACTAATTAATGGTGTGATAAAACAAGCAATAAACTACAAAGTTATTTCACAAAAAATGTGCAATAACTTTGTAGCTTGTTCAAATCATGCCATGAATTGAATGTGTGGCCATGTGCGCCCCAGTGGCTGGGAGCCCCATCAACTGAGGGGCTCCCAGATATAGGGGTTCACCACCTGCTGCCAGCCCTGGAGCTGACAAATATGGTGATCTGGGGCTCACAGTGGGGGTACTGTCTTGGGCTGCAGGTCTTGCAACACTGTCAGCACTGAGAGCCCCACACCTCATGAGTTTTGTAGCAGTGGCAGCATTTTCCCTGCTGTGAGTGCTGCACCTCACAAGGCTCATAGCAGAGACAGTGTTTCCAGTGGTGCCCCTGCTGCAAGCCCCACAACCCAAGTCAGCTGCAGGGCTCCCAGTGGGGGCAGTGCAGGGAATCCTGCCCCCCAGTATGAGCCCCAACAAACCTGTTAGCTGCAGGGCTTGCAGCCATGGGACCTAGTACAGAGACATGGGTAATAAGGCAGAAGAGGATTTAATACATGACCCACAAGCATACCTCTTGCCAGGCAAGTGTGACTTGGCAGGAGGTGCAATTGTGTGGATCATGCATTAGATCCCACTGTGCCTTTGCCTATACATGTAGAGCAGCCCTAAGTGTTCCTTGCCTATTCCCTCTTCAAAGAGGTACTAGCTAGAAATTAACATATGGCAACCATTGTTTCCTCAGCTGCCTTGGGGAAAATATTCTGAGACTCAGGAGCCAGTCACTTCCAGACAATGGTGAATTTACATTTTAAAAGAAGGGGCTATGTGAATAACACCTGACTATTCAGACTACTGGGGGAAGAGAGGCAGTATATTGGATTAGTATTCTTCATGTCTGAAAGGATGCACATATTCTTCTGGCCTGAATTGGATCAGGGAAAACATTTGGTCTGGTAAACATGCACCTTTTGGGGAGGGTATTAAGTTATGTGCCCCCCCCCCCCC
>NW_017729024.1:18312608-18314348 GCF_001723915.1 Gavialis gangeticus | reverse complement strand
ATTTGGGTTGGGAAAAATGCCCCTTTTGGGGGGGGTTTTAATTTTTGGCCCCCCCCCCCCCCAAAAAAAATCCAGTGGTGGATGTATGTAAATGTCCAGATAAGAAACTAAGCTTAAGAGCCTTGAGAGCATAGTTGTCCTGGGTAGAGGGAAGGCTGTTGGCTCTCTTCCACAAGCTGAGTAAAACAAATTGACAGTGGAGGCAGAGGCTGCATTCTAACCTGGTGAGCTAAATAGGAATTTCATCCTCGGATTTAAGATGCAGAGTAAAAACAGGTTAGTGTCAGATATTTCTCTTTGTTTACTTATTCTTGTCTCTTCTTATCTCAACATCTGGTTACTGATTTCCTATGATAGTTCTTGGGGTTTTTTTATATACATCTTCGAAAAATCTTTTTAAAATCACTTATTGTAGGTGATTGCACAACACTTAATCATGTGGACAAACCTCTTCTAAGGATGGGAGGGTCTATCTTTTTTGCATACATGACCAGATAAGGGTGTGATTCTTCTCGCTGTCACAATGCCCTCTGTCAAGAGCTGGCAAGACCTGGTTAAATTTGGCAAGACTGAGATACCATACGCCAAGGAGGTGGTCCGTGGCACATCTTGGTTTGTTCTCAGTGGTCACGCAGTAGGGAGGGATTTGAAATTGAAGAGAGCCCTGGGGGTGTGAAAGCACCCCAGGGAGTGACTTTCCAAGGTGGACACAGCCATATCCAGAGTGGTGGCATGTCACAGATGTCTAAAGATAAGATTTTCAATATTTTTTCGGTAAAAGACCTGCTTTGTAAAATGCTAAGTAGTGAGTGGAAAGAGACTTATGAATTTATCTTTAGAGTTTATTTGTATATGTATTTGTAATTTTTATGAACAACCAAATACTAGGATTGGGAGCATGTGTGGCATAGCTTAGGGTTTTTAGCCAAGCACACATCATTACTTGTTAAGAAATAGGGTACACAATAACCTTTCCCTTGTATTCTCCTTTGTGAAGAGGAAGAAACATGGGAAGTACTTACCAAGGGCCTGGTTCCCAGAGTTCCCTGGGAACCATGATTCTGGAGCAGCTGTTCCATGAGGCTAGAATGGCCCTGGGGAATGAAACAAAAGTGGAGACCCAGAAGTGGGAAGAGAGGAAGAACACAGGGAGCTAGAAACAGAGTTTCGGGGTCCCGAGACCTGAGAGAGCAGGTGGGACAGCCACATAAGTGGCAAGCCAGTGGCCAGCTGGCTGAGGAACTCTGAAAAGCTCAATTAAGCCAAGAGACACCAGTGAGAGATGCGCTGCTGAGCAGAGTGGTGCAAGCAGTGGGGAAGAACCACTGGGAAGAAAGGACTAGCTGGAAGGAGAGTGGCTGAACTGAAGTTCAAGGTCCAGACTTTATGTTACTTTCTTTTTTCCCTTTTATTTTAGTTTGACATGCCTTTACCTATACAAGCCAGCGTGGTATTGAGCCAGGAAGTCAGAAGTGACCTGATACACTTAAAGAAGAAATCCCCCCAGATTAGGTGATATAATCCAGGAACTGGGGTGGACTTGGGACACTAGTCTGTTTGGGCTTCTTTTCCTTTTTGTTGCACTACTTTCTTTTAAGTAGCTGCACTAATAGTTTCATAGTTTCTAGGGTTGGAAGGGACCTGAACAGAACCCCCTGAAGTCCAACCCCCTGCCCTGGGCAGGAATTAGTGCTGGTATCATAATACCCCATCCAGATATTTATCCAACCTTCTTTTGAA
>NW_017729024.1:18295633-18307608 GCF_001723915.1 Gavialis gangeticus | reverse complement strand
TGACCCCCTGCCCTGGGCAGGAACGAGTGATGGGATCATAATACCTCAGCTAGATATCTATCCAACCTCCTTTTGAAGAACCCCAAGGTAGGAGAGAGCACCACCTCCTTTGGAAGCCCATTCCAGAGCCTGGCAGCCCTAACCATAAAGTAATGCCTCCTGATATCAAGCCTGAACCTACTCTCAATCAATTTGTGGCCATAATTCTTTGTTATCCCAGGTGGCACCTGGGGGAACAGAGCCTCACCTATTTTCTGCTGATCCCCCCTGGTGAGTTTATAAATGGCCACCATATCCCCTCTCAGTCTTCTCTTGTGGAGGCTGAATAGATTCAGGCCCTTTATTCGATCTTCCTAGGGCCTGGCCTGCTTCCCCCTGACCATGCGAGTGGCCCTCCTCTGCACCCTCTCAAGGTTAGCCACATCCCTCTTGAAGTGCGGCACCCAAAACTGGATGCAGTACTCCAACTGTAGCCTGACCAGTGCCGCATAGAGGGGAAGTATCACCTCCCTGGACCTGCTTGTGATGCATCTGTAAATGCATGATAAGGTGTGGTTAGCCTTACTGACTGCTTCCTCGCATTGTCAGCTCATGTCCATCCTGGAGTCAATGATGACTTCAAGATCCCTTTTAGCCACTGTGTTGTTGAGAAGGGTATTCCCCAACCTATAGGTATGTTGAACGTTCCTTCTCCCTAGATGCAGCACCTTGCACTTGTCTGTGTTGAATTCCATTCTATTCTCATCCACCCACCTCTGTAACCCATCTAGATCTAGTTGGATTCTGTCCTTCCCTTCCATTGTGCCCACTTCTCTCCACATCTTTGTGTCATCAGTAAATTTGGACCGTGTGCTTTCCATGCCTGCTTACAAGTTACTGATAAAGAAGTTGAATACCCCAGGCCTGAGGATTGAGCACTGGGGAACTCCACTGCCCACATCCCTCCAGGTTGAAATAGCGGGCCCAGCCCTCAAGAAAGAGATTGACACAGGACTCACCTGTAACTGAAGAAGTCCACTAGTCCACGCTGAGTCCAGTCAGTCGAGATGGCTGTCGAGACATGAGAGTTCCAGAAATAGAAAAGAAAAGCTGCCACTTGAGACCAATGCAAATAAATGATGGCATATCATCTGGGTGGTGCTGGGCCAGGGTGTAGGGGAAGTTAGAGCCCTAGAAGAGACCTATCTTGAGATATTTATCCAGTGGTGTATTATTATCACCTCCTGATTGAGATCATATTTAAACATCAAGATGTGGCAGGTAAGAGTCAGGACCCTCACTATGATATACAGGCAAGTGATCACAGTATGGACAGATGGGGTCAGGAAAGTACTTGGTTGTAGTTCATGCTGTTTTATCCAAGCCTGGACCTTACATCCTTCCATATGGATTTTTCAAGAAACAAATCCTGAAACTAACACACAATGCTACTATAGTCCTCATGTATCCTCACCAAAGTTCTTGAAGACAGCAAAGCCTGCAAAACTATAGCAAGCCACTACTGCACAGGGGAGGTGATCATGAGAGTTACCTTAATCTGCCCACAAAAAGTCAATGGGAGTTTAACTACAAACTTCAGCAAGCCTTAATTAAAGATAAGGTGTAGATGTTGTAGTAAAGGGAGCTCCCAGATACTGTGGTCCCTAAATCCCTTTTTCTACCCTTTATTTGGTGCAGTCTGTCTTGAAAGCAAGAGATGGATTCAGATTTAAATTGAAATATCTGAAGACATGTAGGGCTTCAATTTTGATATTTAAGCAGGATTTAATCTTGTGATGGGTGCTATAACTATGTTTATACATCAAAAAGAAACTACCATATCCTTATACAATCTTTTCCATGTGTTGACTATATAATTAATAATTGGGGGAAACAAATACTATGTCATATTATGCTATATATCTTATTTCTTCCCTTGTACCAAAATTACTACATAACTGTCCTAAAATGGAGGTATGTTCAGAATCTTAGACTCATTTGAGTTATTATGCAGAAAGGATTTTCTATAAAAATTATGCTGTCTGATACAATATGCTGACATTCAACATCTCAGGAAACAATTTGTCTATTAATGTTTTGGCATTGTCATATCTTTCTTCTGCTAGCAGCACTAAAATTAATAAACTGAGACCTCACATTGGATTTCATAAGTGTCCAAAGGAAATAGTTAATTACATATGAGGTTTTATGATCAGCACCTTTGGATCTGTCTCTAAAGTGGACTTACTTACAGATATTTATAGGCCCAAGTTCAACACTATGATCCTAAAAAACCTGGCTCAGCACAGCAGCTACCTGGTCCTAGAGATACTTAAATTCACTGTGTGTGAATTTAAGTGCTTTTCATGTGCCAAGACCTAGCATGGTTGGGGAAGGTACATGGTTTGTTCCTGTTAAAACCCTATTTGGATCTGGAAACAAATCCAAACAACATGGAATGGTTACTAAGGGTGTGACAGAAGTTGCTTTTTTCACCATTTAAACTGCTTTATTGCAGTGACTTAACAGAAGTGTATGGCTTTACAGTGCTTTAAAAATGGGGACAGAACTTTAAATTAACCCTTGTTAACTGAGGTATTAAATTTAAAAGTGCTGTAGTTTACAGCACTGCAGAAACCTACAGTACTTTAAATAACTTATCCACTGGTCAGAAATTTGACCAGCATACAGAAACCCCAGGAGGCTGCAGAGAGTCTCCTGCCTCCTAACTTGGAAAGTGCAAGGAGGCTCAGAGGTCCCTTCCAGCAAACATTGCTCTTCTGTCAAGTTTAAGAGTGCTGTAACTTTAGAGTGCTTTAAGAAGTGCTCTAAATTACAGTGCTGTAAAATGTGCGTGGAGCATTTCTGTACATACCCTAAATCCCTGAGGGCTTGATTTAATACACATGCTTAGAGCATGTTGAATGCTGAAACAGGCTACAGTAGTGACTTCTTGAAGGTGGCCAGAAAGTGACCAAACATTTTTTACATATTTGAGTTTCAAAAGGATATGCTCCCACATAGCTTAGACGGTAGCACTCCTCTGAGAGCAGGGAGATGAAAGCAAATGAACTCTGACTCCTTGTTCAGTATTCAATTGGTTTTTTTAATCAGCTTTCTGGGTTGCCTAACATATGCCATGCACTATACTGGAAAGACACCTTACTCTTGGCCTTGGATTCCATTGTAGGTGTAGGTTACCAAGATGAGTTTTTATAGTACCTAATTGGAGGGGGGGAGTCCTTCATATCTGACTTTTCAGAGTCTCTACTTCTTTCATACATTTGGTTACTGGAAACACATATAAGAAACTGTCCAACTCCAGCTTAGTTTCCTTTGGTCAATGTTCTTGTTATGCAAAAGACTTTGACAAGTAACCACATTTCATTTTCTTCAACCTTTCCCACTACCCCCAGTGAACCAGTAAGAAGGTAGTAGTGTTGACAGGATGAACTGATTTACGTCAATAATACATGAACCTTTTGACTGATGCACTGCCATATGGAAACAAGTTATCATAAGAAAGACCTTTACTTTGTACATCAAGATTACAGTCATGACTACTAAATGTGACTGTACTGACTGCTTCAATCAGAAGCTCCAAATCTGAAAGAAGTTGGCTGTCTGGAAGCATTTGGTAGAAGAAAAAGGTAGCAGTGAAGAGATGCATAAGAAAAGTTCAGGGCAGTACACTTTGAAGAGTGGAATAAAGTCTTAGATTAAGACCTACTTTGGGTAATATCTCAATTTATAAATTCTGAACATGGACCTTTGTCTCTATTTTGGCCACTTTAACTCTTCTATTCTATTTTGGTGCTCTTTTCCCCTGAAGCAGTAGCTCCCTATTGAATGACAGATCAAACATGTGAAAAGTTGTTGCCTTCTAGCTCTGATTCCCTTCCTTCCTCATTTCTTTTTTTGGTTGACAGAAATGATTTTAAAGTAGATATCAAAATAATTCAGGCAGCATACATTTGATCTGCAGTTTCTATGGTTAATTAGTAGAGCAAATATCAATAAACAAGACAATGTTTGATGTTTGTGAAAAGCATGTTTCAGATTGCGTTGCCTACATATTATTTAAACTACATGCAAGTGATTGTAATGAACCTCCATGTGTGAAGGACTAAGTTTCCAGGCAATGTATGATCAAGATTCCAGTGCCATTATTTGCTACTATTTCACGTCTTCTTTTTCTCCTGAACTAGGTGTTTGCCTGTGGAGTACCTTTTGCTTTGGTTGTTTGACACATTTGACTGCTGTGGTGCACAAAAGGAATAACTAAGTCTGACAGTATACAAGACGAATGATTTCTTGTTCTTATATACTTAAACTCAGTGTCACCATTTCAACTTTTACAGTAGTAACTGTAAAGTTTTAACTGGCTTGATATTATGTCTAAGAAAGACACTCTATAGTTTTCCCAGGAAAGGGGAAAAAAGAAAAAAGGTCTGGTAATGCCAAAGAACTAAAGAGAGAAAACAAAGCTACATTTGCAAAATTGTTTTTTTAGGTCAACTTTACCATTTGCACCTGTCAGGACCATGTAAAATCCGAGTCTCAGATTCTAAATATTGTATGAGTCATCATAAAATATAGATTACTTGCATCTTTTGATTGCCATAATGAACAAACTACTGTAATAATTAAGCATGGATTCAAACTACAGTGACTAAACTGTCATTAAATCTTCACAGTATGGTTTACTAATTGCCTTACAGCCTGTTCTCAAGCACTGCAGATACTTCATTTATTCCTACTAATTCTAAAGCCAAAACAGTTTGAATATCATCATGTGCTTTAATTTTCACTTGCCCAAAATCTCCCTTCTTCCTTAATCTACATCAGGAGTTTTAAAGAGCACTCTGTTAAAAAACAGATACAGGCAGTCCTTGACTTGCAATGTTTCAAGTTACGTTTTGCACTTACAGCATTTATAAACTGACACCCTGTTTCAACTTCATGACATCAGTTTTGACTTTACAGTGCTTGACCCCATGTGATGCCATGCCAGTAAGCAAGTTGCTGTGTCACCCATCTCCCTGGAGAACATCTGTCCAAACTACCTTGGACACTTTCTTTAAGAAAGCAGACGAGACTCCAGAAAAACCTGCAGCCAACAGTCCTGAGAAGACTCCAGCGAAAAACCCTTCAAAAAGTCCAACCAAGAGCTTTTCAAAAAGTCAAGAAAAGTCACCTCAAAGATGTCCTTCCAAATCAATATGATTGCTATTTACAATATAAATACATTAATGTAGCTATATTACTCATCTATAATTGATCAAGTACAAAATTCTGGGGTATTTTTGGTGAAAATAGGGTATCAGACCTTATTTCAGGAACTAATCCCCCATTTATAATGTTGTTTCTTATGAGAAAATTGGTTCTGAGTTGCAACATTTTGACTTAAGATGTGGTTTTCAGGAACCAATTGTCATAAGTCCGAGGACTGCCTGTACAAAAGTGTCACATTTCAATGATATTTAATTCTGAAATGGAAATTATTTTTGATAATGTTGAAACATTCAACTTTTGTTTAATTTCAGAATAGAACACCTCCATGCTGCATTTGAAAATGACTTTAATATTAATGAGGTTTTTAAAAAAAAATTTCCCCTCATAATAATCAGTTCTTTTGAAATAACAAATATTGATTTGGTTATTTTGCTGCATGTATAAGCTTATGGTAATATTATAAATCTGACATATATATATATATATTTATTAGAACTGCAACTTTTTTGATTTTGTGAAAACAAATGCATTTGTCCAGAGTTATGAATTCACAAGAAATATTAAATGATGTGCGTGCACATTTCCCCAAATCCAAAAATCTCCCCTAAAACAGAAAAGTCTGATTCATACATAGCTCTGGGAAGACTACAAAAAATGGTGCCGACCAGACATAATGTGTTTTTATTAAAAAATCAGAAAGTGAAAGCAACTGAGCTACCAGAGATGAATCTCACTAGCAAAACTATGAAAGCAAATAGTTGTCAGCATCAGAGATCTTTAAATTTGGCCCAGTATAAAGTATGAATAAAACACATTTCTTCTGTCTCAACTCATTTGCCCAGCACTACACAAAATTCAGTCTACTTGAATATATAATTTGAAAAGTCAGCTTGACAGTTTACACTAATTTCATTGTCGAGCGTGCCCAGAAATCTAAACTGAACAAAGGATGATGGATTTCTCCAAATTATCAATCAAGCATTAAAAGCATCAGGTTGAAATGTTTGAAAACTAGGTTTATTCAGATTATTTCCAGCTCATTGGCGCTCTGATTAGAAAAGGAGACCAAAGCTGTAGGAATTCCTTGAAGAGCTGGAACATGAAAATGCCTAAAGACAATTAGATGCACTTTTATTTCAAGGCTGTTTTAATATGTGAACAGTAGGGAGAGTTCATCTGTACAAATAAGTTCCTATACAAAATGAACATTTTGTTCCATTTCCATGATACCTGTGCAAACTTTGGTGCTAGTGAAGCAAGCTCAGAAGAGAAGGACCTCTATCACAGTGATACCAAAAGCTTCTCTATATCTTTAATAGGCTTTGAAATGCTTTTATGACCATACTGAGAAGCACTTGTCAGTTTGCAAATGTGTATGCTAGTTATCTGTTTGAATTCAGGAGAAGGGGTGGGGGCGTGAAGGTGGTGAGTGTTTCTAGGTAAAACCCATAATCTCTGTACAGGATGTGTTCTACCTAGAGCTGCAAACAGATGTCACCTATGTGGCACTTGTTTTGCCATGACTGCCCAAAATTATGGCTGAAATAGGTGGTAAAAGTTGTGCTGATTTTTTGTGGAGGACATAAATTTTACTTTATTGGTGGGAGTGAATGGGCAGCCTGAAGCTGCCTGATTCTACACACAGTATAAATTCCTCTGAAGAGGGAAACATCCCCCCCATTGTTGATCCTGCTTTACGGACAATGTCTGTTTATAGCTTAAAACCTTCACCCTGAAGGATACAGACAGAAGTGACAATTTTCACCTGATCTGGCCACAGAAAGCAGTATATAGCTGTGACCAAACACAAGTGTGTGGCTCCAAACAGCTTTAAAAATGGCTGATTGGGTGAATGTCTAACCCCTCATTGCACTAGGTATCTGATAAAGATGTTTCAAAATGTAGCATCCTTTGTAATTTGTGTCTGCAGAGCTCTGAGCTTGTTGCTGCTGAATTTTCAGAAAGGGAAGGAGGAAAGGGAGCAGAGGAAATTCAGTCTGGGAGCAGAGGGAGTTCTTTTTCAGGCCCCCCTGTTTGTTCCCAACAGTCTTACCTACAGTACTCACTGATCCTCTCTGGCAACTAAAAATCTGTTTCATTACTGAAGGAGTATTTCCCCACTGCTCAATATGAGAAGAAGAAATTGGGGTCCAAGGTCCACCCATCTCCATTGCATCTGGTTAAGTGTCCTATCTGACTGTGTGGACTGTTCTAACAGACACAGACTTTCACAGTTCAGCTTCAATGACTTCTAAACTACCTCCATAGTCAACTCCCTTTAACATGCCAGCCCCTTTTTACAGTCCTGCTCACTGATTTGATCTCAATTATTTACTGCCTCACAGCTCTTAATGATATGCTGCTCTATTCTACAGCTTCCTCAGCCTGCTGCTCTTCTTTCTTCCTGTGCTGCATTTAGCTTCACTCCCCTTGACTCTTACCCAGAGGGTATAGCAGGGCAGCTCTGCACCTGGGGCAACCATGACATATGGGGCAGTGTGGATGATACAGATTTCAGTAGCAGGATCAGCTGCTGCTGCATTGTTGGCAATTTTTGTGCTGCTCTTTCCCCTCCAAAGTTGGTGTCCAGAGACACTAGCCAGCCTCCCCAGCCCCCTGCCCACTTAGTTATGCTACAGCTATTACTGCTTCGCTGACCTGGGTTCAACTCAGTTGCTTTCCTTAGATGGTCATTCTAGAGGTAGGCAAAGATAGAAGTAGACAGATTTCTTGCCCTTAAAGGGACTTATTCTTACTTTAGATCTCTTATTCTAATGTAGGGCCGGGGATCCTGCCACATTGAAGCAATCTGCTGAAACAGTCAATATCTCTCTCCATTCCTTTCAGTGTTTTAATAGTATTTGATGTCATTCAGAGCCAACCCTGTTAGTCTTGTTTCTAAAGCAGAAAATATTTAAGGTGTCAAAAAGAATACTGACATTATGACTATCCTATTTTTAAATTTGAATTAATGTAATGGATGGGGGGATATCCTGATGGTAGAAAATGAGGCGCTAGGGAACTACTGCTTCGGTAACAGTTTAAAAAAATAATCTAGGGATGTTTTCCTTGGGAGGTACCTTCTCATTACCAAGGTATTAAAAGAAATAGCTCCATATTTTTGTATAGGACAAAGAATAGTTTTGTTTCTGCCAACTGACTCTGTGCTGACAGTTATGCTATAGCACTCCTTATCCGGTGGGGAGATCCTGATGCTGGGATAATAATCAAACTGTATCAGTATAAACAGAAAAGAATGAAATTGATGTTTATAAAATGTCACTATATTAATGTACACCAAAAGACAAGTTTACAAGCGAGTCAATGTAAATAATATTACTTTTTTTCATCCACCAAACTGGAACATGAAAAATATGTCATTTTGGTTTGAGCTGAAATAAACATATTTTTTGTTTGTTTTAGTGGAAGAAACCTAATAGAAACATCGTAGTTTCAAGAACGAATCTTACTTGACCTGAAATGAAAATGTTTTGGTTCCATTTAGGTACAAAAAACTTAAGACAAAAGACTAGACTTGGGCAATATTCACAAAAAAAGGGGGATAGTACTGTCCTACCCACCTAGTGGCAAGGGCAATAACCCAGACAGTAGGAGAGCTGCGTTCAATCCCTTCTTTTACTTGAAGAAATTTGAATCTTCATTTTGTACTTCTAGTGTAGTGCCCTAAGACAATAGTGTATTTTAGAATGATTTCATTAAATCTTTCTGTTCAAACTGTTCAACATATTAGGAAGACCAAACAGACTCCAAGTTGAATATAGTTTGGGATCAACTGAAACATCATTTGGCAGCCAAACCATATGCCCACCCCTACTCTTAGTTCAATAACTTTCAGTGAAATAGGATATAACAATCCAGGGAGAAGAGACAGAATATGCACTACATTTTTTCAATTCTAAAAGTATATGGTTTATTTAGGTATTAGAATAGGTTATGATGAAAATCATTTTCAGTCTTCCTCCTAATAATTAATACTTTTGAAGCAATAAGTATGGATATGGTTATTTTTCTGCATGCATATTATTTAGGCTCAGTTTTTCTTTATTTACTATCTAACTGCAGAAAAGTATTGTGTATACTGTATTTAGTGTCCTGCACTTTGGACAGAATAATCCCAAACACCAGTACAGGCTAGGGAATGACTAGCTAAGCAGCAGTTCTGCAGAAAAGGAACTTGGGGTTTACAGTAGACAGTAAGCTGAATATGAGCCAGTAGTGTGCCCTTGTTGCCAAGAAGGCTAACAGCATACTGGACTGCATTAGTAGGAGAATTCCCAGCAGATCAAGGAAAGTGATTATTCCCCTTTATTCAGCACTGGTGAGGCCACATGTGGAGTACTGTATCCAATTTTGGGCCCCCCGCTACAGAAAGGATGTGGACAAATTGGAGAGAGTGCAGTGGAGAGCAAGAAAAATGGTTAGGGGTCTGGGAAACATGATTTCTGAGGAGTGGTTGAGAGAACTGGGCTTATTTAGTTTGGAGAAGACAAGACCGAGGAGGGATTTGATAGCAGCTTTCAACTATCTGAAGGGCAGTTTCAAAAAAGATGGAGCTGGACTGTTTTCAGTGGTGACAGATGACAGAACAAGGAGCAATGGTCTCAAGTTGCAGAAAGGGAAATTTAGGTTAGATATTAGGAAGTATTCTCTCACAAGGAGGGTAGTAAATCACCTAAACAGGCTACCCAGTGAGGTTGTGGAATCTCCATGCTGGTGGTTTTTAAGACCTGGCTAGGCAAAGCTTTGCTGGGATGATCTAGTTGGGGCTGGTCCTGCTTTGAGCAGGGGGTTGGACTAGATGATCTCCTAAGGTCCCTTCCAACCCTATTTTTTTATGACTCTAGTCATTCAATATTTAAAGATTATGATATTCTTGTTTATATAAGTTTTAGACTGCTGTAAGCAGATTGGGATTCAGATGCAAATTACTGAACTATGTACATACAGTTAAATCTCACTACCTTTAGGAAAAAATGCATTTCTATGTTAAGGTCAAAATTTGTTCTTCCAGGACCCAAAAGCCTGAACCAGAAAAATACTTTATCTTTAAAACTGGCCATATGAATCATAGTTGAAAACCTACTTCTTTCTTAAAAACGGCTTTGATAGCATTTTTTTTTTTGCCTATCCCTGTGGATGATGCCTGCATAATTTGCCTTCAACAATCTTTTTTTTTTAGTTCTCATAGCCCTTTTTCCTGTCATCTGCTGACACTCCTTTTGTCATTGAAGCAAATCTCATTTTCTCCTCCACACTCTTGGTGCAGGAATAGACCAACTCAGGACTGTTCCTCTAACTCTAGATGCAGTTGCAAAGCAGACTAGGTATGCCAGGTATGCCCAAGCAGCTGGATTAGTCAGTGACTGAGAACAGATTACTGCACAGCAGTGTATATTAAGTGTTTGCATTATGTTTTATTTATACCCAATTTATACTGACCGTCATTTATACTGTTGAAGAAAAATCTTGTGACCCAAAAAACACTATTGTAAGTGACCTAAGTGTCACAAATCCCAAACAGTATCCATGAATCTCACTAGAATAAATACTCAGAAATACTTTTTATTTTTAAAAAGTATTTTATGTGGCCCAATTTAAAGAAGATTTAAATATAGCACACCTTTACAATTGAAAAAATCAGTAGCTGTTTTTTGTATTTAGTTCATATAGACATTTCCTCATGGATAATCTACTATTATTCTTTCTCTGTTCTTGATGAGTTTTTATATGGGATATACATCTGAAACGGTGCCGAATTTTTATGGGGATTATACATAACTACATATATAAAATTCTTGGAGCAAATTTATTAAGTTTATGTCCTGAGGTAATTGTATAAACCAGGGGTGATTGTATAAACCTCAGCCATCTGGCTTACAGGGCTCCCTATGGGTCAGGAAATTTGGCAGTGGATAGCAGTACCAGTTAATACTGCCACTTTGGCTGCCAAATATCCAAGCCCTGTGTGGCTGCATCATGGCCAGGTTATAATCCCTCCCCTTCTGTGAATCTGCATCAGGTTAGGTTCCCAGCCTGGCTGCATTAGTGCCAGCCTGCCCCCTTCTCCACAGCTGGATCATGTTCTGCCATGCCCAACCTGAAGGACTATCTGGCCCACAGGACAAAAAGACTGAGAACCACCGTTATAGTCTGATGGAGTTCAAATAATAATCTTGACCTGTTTTACTAGGAATTGTACAAACATATATGCAGACAAAACCACTGTTTCAGGTAAAGTGTTAGTATCACCATTTTATTTTTGCTTTAGGTAACCATGTGAAGCCTATACATGTACTATATTAAGTACTAATAGACTAACTCAGGACTCTCCATCCAGTCCCTGATCCAATGGCACATGTTCTATAGTATGCATAGTATACTATATCCTTTAGTATACTATAGTATGCATAGTATAGTATATCCTTTATTCTATACACTCTTAAAATCCTGTAAACCAGGGGTGTCAAATTTATAAGCTAAGTCATGAGGTCCAAGGGGTTCAAAGCGGGGTTGGAAATTTGAGGACAGAGTGATCTATTGTTAAAACTATGCAGGAAGACTTTCCACACAACCACAAAGCATAACACCCTAACCTGCCACAGGGGGACAATGGGAGTCAGCGTCTGCTGCTGCAAGCGTTGTTAAAATATGATCAAGGGATCCAGGCAAGAGGGGCATGCCAGACACTAATATTACAGAGGCAAAGCAAACAAACAAACCCCCAATCTGTCTGTAGGATA
>NW_017729024.1:18277175-18290633 GCF_001723915.1 Gavialis gangeticus | reverse complement strand
TAAGCTAAGTCATGAGGTCCAAGGGGTTCAAAGCGGGGTTGGAAATTTGAGGACAGAGTGATCTATTGTTAAAACTATGCAGGAAGACTTTCCACACAACCACAAAGCATAACACCCTAACCTGCCACAGGGGGACAATGGGAGTCAGCGTCTGCTGCTGCAAGCGTTGTTAAAATATGATCAAGGGATCCAGGCAAGAGGGGCATGCCAGACACTAATATTACAGAGGCAAAGCAAACAAACAAACCCCCAATCTGTCTGTAGGATAGGGTAAAATTCCTTCTGGACCTCAAATGTAGCAGTTGGTTTGATCCTAAGTGGAATGGCAGAACTGTCTAACCATGAACCTCTGGGTTTTAGTCCCAGCAGGAGCAGTGGCTCCATTCCAAATCCACGGTGTTGGCTGCAGGTAACACCCAATGCTTCTGAAGAAGGTGAAAAACAAAAACAACAGCAACAACAATAGTGACAGGAGGAGGAAAAAAATTCCTTCCCAGCCCTGTGTGGCAACCAGCAAAGCCCTGAAGCATGGGAAATACCTATAGTAGAGCATAAACAGTTATTCCTACATTATCTCTGGCCAGTGTTAATCCAGCCTCTTCTTGAGGACCTCCAATGAGGGAGATGCCACAACATTCCTAGGCAGTCTGTTCCACTGCTTCCCTTTTCTAACAGTGAAGAAGTTTTCCCTGACATCCAATCTGAAGTTACTTTGGTGTAACTTCAAGCCATTGGTCTGCATCCTGCTCTCTGCAGCTAGAGAAAAGCTGTTCTCCCTCATCTTTATAGCAGCCCTTCAGATATTTGAAGACTCCTATCATGTCTCCTTTTAAGCACCTTTTCCATAAGCTGAAGATGCCATTTTGTTTCAACTTCTCATGTGGCTTTCCTTCTGAGCCCTTTATCATTTTTTCGGCGCTGTTTTTATTTTGATGTTCGTTTTTTTTTAAGTCCATTTAAACTTTTGGGTCCTTTTTTTTGTTATTTCTGTTTGGGATTTTGTAGACACAACAGCAGCTCAAGTACTCTATTTATAGTCATCAACTTGTGTCCAGAGAAAAAGTCTTTGACAAAGCCCTAAGGTGCCGGGGTTGTCCCAGAGAAGTGGCCTGAGTTTGTATAAACCTACTAGTCAACAAGTCTGCTGAATGGGTACGCTCAGGTTATTCACTTGCCCAGAATCACCATTTACCACAGGCATCTTGGTCAAATAAGAGAAAAACAGAAGGGTTTATTACAAGAAAGACTACATCGCATCATTAGAGATAAAAACTGATCAGCTGCATTGACAACAGAATACTGTAAAACAAAACTGACAAAATCCCTACCCTGCATTCAGACCTAGCGCTCCTAAAAAATTCCTATGCAAAATCTCCTGAGGGCAGTCTCTCTTCTTTCCCAGCTAGCTCCCTCAGCCAAGGGCCTCCATTCCCCTTCTCTTCACAGCCACCCTCCTGGGCTCTCTGCACCCACTAATTGTCACCGTCTCCGGGACATTCCACATTGCCTCTCCCTCACCTACATTCAGGGGAGCCAGAGGATCCTCTAGGGTGTTTACAGCTGTGGATCGGTGACAAAGCATTTTTCTTAAAACTAAACCTGACAAACAAGGGGTTGACTTAAAATGGGAGAAAAACAGCATCTTCCTACATCACTCATCTGTTCTACCTATGTCACTGAAAACAAAGATGCTCCAATAGAGTAAGGCCCCTATTTCTTGCTCCTAAGCATTTAGAAGGAAGGCTAGTCCAGTGATAAATTATTAGATTGGGACTGAGAAGACCTGGTCCAATGCATCACAGCTTTCCTGTACATGGGGTGGGTTATTTAGAACAAGGTCTCTAGTGTGGAAGAAATCAAACTTTGCGTTGTGGTTGAATCAGAACTGACAGAGCCAGCTTTTCTTTATTTAGGGCTATACTGTGATCACAGGGAGAATTCCATACAGCAAGGGGAATCACCCACTTGTTTGTTTCAAAGGATTTCTCAGACTCTCTAAGGTTACAAGCGTATTTATACTTAAGACAGAGAAAGACATAAAAAATACACCTTGGAGAAACAAAACAATAGTAAATTACACAGAAACTTAGAAAGTTTTACTTAAACAAACTATCTATGTATAGGGCAATATATCAAGATAACCCAAGGAATGTAGGAATAAGGATTCCTTATCTCAGAGCAGTATCAGTACATCTGGTCTTTGTCTGTTTTTCTAGTCAAGTAAGCTAATTACTTCTACACTAGGGAGAATGCTCTGCTCACCTACAACTCTGGATGTTGCTACATTCACTAGACCTCTCCCTGCTTGACTATGTGTCTTGAGTTCTACTTCTGTGTATGCCCAGAACTGCCCAACTTCAAATGGGTAGGCAGTTATCTCCCATCCAGGATCCAGAATCTAGGGAGTCCCCTCTTGACGTCCTCTGGAGAAGGGATTCAGTTCCATACATTTCAAATGTGAACCTTGGTCCCATTCCTAGATAAATGAGACCTACAGGCACCCTGGCCCTACCTGCTCCCTGGGCCCTCTAGCCCTCTGCTCTCTTTCTGAGCCTTCTAGCCCCTGCTTCTGGGCCAGGTGGGACCCCCTGACCTCCCCTTAGTTCCTTCCACAAACCACCAGTGTTGCTTACCCCAGCTCAGATGTTAACCAGGAGCCCTGCTGCCCAGAAGCTCCTCCCTCTGTGACTCCCAGGGCTACTCTGCCTGTCCAGCTGTCTGTGCCTGGCCTTAGAGGATAGCTTGAAAGTATGAGGCCTAACAATGAGGGTGAAGACTTTTTTTTTTGATAATAGTTACACTGACTTACATAGTCACATTGGCTTGTTGTAAAAGCCAACATGACTTTAGATATTTTATAGATTGTCGAACTCCTCCTCCAACCATATAGGTGATCCATAAAAAGAAAGCATAAAAAGCCATAATTCCAGAGACAGGCTTGAAGAAAACTCTCCAGATACTATGAAATTCACAATATAATTATGAGCTAACAATACTGCTACTATGAAAACCTCCTCGTAAATCTAATTTTGTCTCACGTCACACTGCATCACTAGTTGTTTATATTCTACATATGCATTTTCATTATAGCAACTTCTCTTTAGAGATGTCACATAGCAACAGGACATGCAGACAACCTGAAACAGAATGACCTCATGTATGGAAACTAGAAGCTTCTGGTAATAGATGCTGTGCTGTAATATTTGCAAGATATTTTAGTTTTGATATATTATGTGACAGCTATATATATTTGCTCAAAAGAAAATGTTTTCCTAAGGATACATCTTTATTTATGACTTTTTTCTTTCCTAACATGGAGAAACATCTTCAAACAGTGAGAAGAAGAGATGAGAGGCCAAAGAGATAATATGGTGCAGGATTATAGTACTTGACAAGGTTGTAGTAATGAACAGGGGAAAGAAAGAAAGAAAATACCCTTCAAAAGACTTGCAAAGGGACATTTCCTATCTATGCAAATTACTATCATGTGAGGAATAATCAAACCAGCTATCCTACTGAGTACCAATTTGTTAAATGGAACAGATTTAAAATAAAGGGCATTTCACACAGGCATAGGGCATGCAGGCCTATTTCAGACTAAATGGGATCACAAACAACAATTTGAAAATAGCATGTCATACATTTTGTCACCCTGGCACATATACTACCACCTGAGAGCGAGGTACTATGTGCAGTGTTAACACAGAGTAAAAGCTTCCTTTTTCTGCTTCATGTTGAATATTTTATATTCCTAGAGGTGGAGGATCTTTATTTATAGGCACCAGAACGTTGTCACATAACTTGGAAACCTTGCAACACTGGTCACATCCAGACAAGCGCTGCCATGCGGTATGTGGCCCCACAGACCTGTCTGCAGCACCACACACCATACATTCAGGTGTTTCCTGTGCTGCTACCTTGCAGTGTGGTTTGTTTGTTTGACCCCTGGAGATCCAGGGATCAAAAAAAATCTGTGCAGAAAAAAAGCGGGGCGGTGCATACAGGGACAGTGCACTTCATCCAAAATGATCCTGGCTGGCTGGAGCCATGCTTCAGCTGCTGGCCAGGTTTGAAGCTGCAGGATTGATGTGGCTGAAGCTTCCCCGGCTCCCAGGACCCCAGGTAAGGCTACTGGAACCAACAACTGTGCTGTCCCAGCTTCCCCTACCCCACCTGGAATAATCTACTGTGTGCCAGAGGGCATGTGGTATGGGTGTTCCCTGGGTACAACTAGCAGAGGCACAAGATGCCCCACTGCTAATAGTCCCTGAGGAACTAAACATCCACACTCATCTGGACATGGCCATTGTGTGGCAATGCCAGCTTGGTAAGAAAGTAATATACTGCACCATATGTTATTTACAAAAATAATTTGAACTCTTCCTGGATACATTTCTGCACCACATTTAGAGCCTTAGAGAAATATCTAAAGCAGAATAAAATTATTAAAGCACAATATGTCCAACAGGCAAAGTTCATTATGAATTAGAAAGTCAAAATTCTTCCTGGTTCTGCAGAAACTTTTTTTCAAGGGGAATAAAATAACTTGCTACAGTTCTTCACTGAATATAAGCTACTTTGCATTTTATTCTAACTCCTGTCTCTTGACCAATTCAGTACAGGGAATAAATTAAAGCTCTACCCTTACACGGTTTCAGTTTAGAAAAGTAAATATTTACTGGAGCGGGGTCTTAAAACCCACATCCCAGCTAAATGCCCTAATCACTACGCTATAGAGTCCAACTCTGCAGTTTATTTAATTATGTGAAAGGAATGGAAAAAATCCAAAGAGGCCTTGAGAGAGAGAGAGCTTTCTCCATCTTTGTTACTCCACTGAAATCTCAGATAATATGGTAGTTCGGGTAATACTGTGGTTTCAAGTACCTGTCCCTACTCAGAGTCTCATATTTGAGTGGAGCAGGACCTAATCACTAAAGTGTTGGTTATTCTTGGGTGAGGGATGAATTCTCTTCCCTGTAGACATGAAAACAGGGCTTAGGTGCTAGGCCTGTGCGAAGTGACTAGTATTTGTTTTGGATTCGGATTCAGCCGATCTGAGAGACAGTGATTTGATTCGGTGATTCAAATCACTGTCCTGAATCAATTCAATGGAATCTGATTCAGAGATTTGGCTGCTGCTGAATTGGTCAAATCTCCGAATCAGATAGGCCCCCTCCTCTGTCTGCTCTCCGAGCCCCTTCAATGGCTGCTCTGCCCGATCTTAGCTCTCAGGTTTTTTTTTAAAAAAAGCCCCCTGACTCCTGCCCACCCTCCCAGCCCTCCCGCATGGCTGCCCTGCCCTGCCTCAGCGTCAGCTCTTTAAAAAAAAAAAAGCCCTGGACTGACCGGTTGCTGCCAGATGGGGGGGATCCTTACTGCTCCCCACTGGCCCATGCTGTATGGGGGGGCTCTGCCATGAGCCCCCAAAAGCACCATGCTTGCAACAGCAACTGGTGAGTATGGGGCTTTTTTTTTTGTTTTTAAAGAACCTGGCTGGGGCCAGGTGGCCAGCCATGGGGGTGGGGGGCTATGAGAGTGGGTGGGGGTTAGGGGACTTGTGACACAGCCCCCCACACAGTGAGGGGCAGTGGGAGGCAGCAGGGATCACCCTTCTGCCTGGTAGCAGCTGGTGAGTGGGGGCTTTTTTTATTCTTTTTTTTAAGCGGGAGCTGGGCCCGAGTGGGGCAGCCATGGGAGGGGAGAGTGGGTGGGGGTGCTCAAGGGAACTGGGGTTGCAGGCAGGGGGTGGGGCCTGGTGGGGGTCCCCATATTGTCCCTTTCTCCTCCAGCCCCCCCTCCCCTGCACCCCTATTTACCAGCACAGAGTCCAGCTCCCTGTGGTGGCAAGCGGGGACAGCCCGAATCTCTGAAGTCCTCCAAATCTTTCCCAAATTGATTTGGAGAACTTTGAATCAATTCAGACCTTTTTACTGGTCTCCTGATTTGATTCAGATTCAGAGATTTGGCCACCAACTTGGGCCAAATCTCCTCTAAATCAAATCAGTACCCGAAGCTTTGCATAGTCCTATTAGGTGCCTAGTTTCAGGGCTTATGGCTCAGGACTCCCAAATCTGGCAAAGTTTTCTCCACATTTCTGTCCCAGCTAATAGAGACATCTTACTACTTAGCTATTTTCTGAACATCTATTATTTTGCGATCTTGTTCTTCCCAGACACTGAATGAAAGACAGGACACAAACTGAAGCTGAGACAGGTAGGCATTAGAACACCTAAGTATCTTTAAGCATCTCTTGTTCCCTTGCAGTCTGGTCCTCTTTAATGAGACTTCTTGGGTAACAAGGAACTATTCAACCAAGAGTACTTGGTTGAATATGGCCCAGGCTATTCCTCATTTAAATGCTACTTTTGCATTGTTCCTCTTCCACTCCTTACCTCTGGAAACAGGATCTATTCTTGAATGCAGCATGACTTCCAGCTCGCTGCTTCTGGTGAAACCAGACCTCTATCAGTATGAGATCTGAAGAATCACTATCCTAAAGACATGATTTGCAAAGAGAATTGGCTATGTTAAGGAGATGGGATTTCAGGCCTCCCAATCTGGAGATACAGAAAAGGGTAATCTCTATCTAATATCAGAATTTGTGAATATTGATGGAAGTAAGTTTCTTCATTGTGATTTGAATTTTGTGGGCATCTAGTGTGCAAAGAGTTCCTGATGTTTTCAGTACTGTTCAGAATTCTGTCTGCAAGCAGAGTGCATGATGAACTGTCTTGAATCACTGTGAAAAGAGATAAAACTTTATTACCTCACATCTAAAGTTAGTTAGGGAAGTCTGTCATAGCAAACTGAGAGGGAAACTGAAGTTAATGAGCTGCATTCTGCACAATGGGCTTCATTGAAAGAAGCTGTGTTTCCACATAACGGTACCCTTGGAACAAAACAATCATAGAGGCAGCAGGAGCCATCATAATTAATAAGGGTCAGAAAAACAATGCTGTTTAATTTAACGTGACAATTCTGAACTGTAGACAGTATCAGCATGGGACTTCATTTGCAAAGACAAACTATCATTTACTCTCCCCAGAAAACAAGGAAGTATCAGTCTCATCAGAACCTGAAATTGT
The DNA here is from genome assembly GCF_001723915.1 of Gavialis gangeticus. Lineage (NCBI taxonomy): Eukaryota > Metazoa > Chordata > Crocodylia > Gavialidae > Gavialis > Gavialis gangeticus. Next base: position 18,283,548 of record NW_017729024.1, on the reverse strand, counting down.
ATACCACTGCTGAAAAGCAAAATACTTCATAGTGACACAGTAAGGGTTCACTACTCTGGCAGAAAGAAGAGGTGGAGAGCAACTTGCTTTGATATTCCTTATGACTGTATGTTGCCTTTCTTGCTGCTCAGGATTCAATGTACTACTGCACCTGTTTTGTACATCAATTTGGAATGAAGCACTGATGGAAACTGCACACCAAAGGGAGGTTTGAAGACAAAGCAAATGTTAAAATGGCTCACAGTTAAGTCAATATACTTCAGACAAGCAGGAGGGCAAACCAAGAGCAGTTATAAAACTGAGACTTTGATAGCAGTCACTTTAATCATTTATCTTAGCTTACATGAGCCTGCCTGTACCCATTTATCTATGGTATTCCAAGAGGGAATCCCCACCCCTCCTAAAACAGGTTTAACTGGGGGGTGGGCAGAGAGCAACATATTCAAACTATTTACTAAAGATATGTCTCATTTAAGTGTAACACACCCAAAATGTAGAGGCATTATGTTCTGCAAAGTAGTCTAGTTTTATGTTGCTGTAAAATATTGTTTTAGTTTGAATATGACCCGGTTTAATATGTGTTTGCTCTGCTGTATCTTGTCTGTTTCTTAAGCTGAAAAGAAATGTGCCAGTACATAGGCAGGAGAGCTCTTTTGTTTAGGTTGTTTATCTAGAACCCACCTTTCTATTAACTGTAACCAAGAAACCTGACTTCTTGTTAGGTAAGACAGGGAAACCAGACCCCTAGCCTAAATGGCTAACTGGGCAGTGTTCCTTTTTCAAATTAATTGGTTAAGAAGGGAAAAGTAGAATCCTGGTGACCCCTGATTGGATGCTTGAGGTGATGTAACATCAGGGACATAGGAAGGAGGAGCTGGGGAGATGGGGTAACCCTAGGGAGGGCCCCAGCAGGAGAAATCAATGTGAAGAGGAACTCTCAATTACTGGGGATTGACAGAGTCTGAGTCTGGGACTTCTCTCTTCTCCACTCCCTTTCTTTGTCCCCTCTTTGCTTTCCTGGGTTTTGGGTATGGTAATACTGTGGGGTGTATTAATCCCTGGAGCAAGCCACCAGAATTAAAGCCTGGTAAAGTGTGGTTTGGGATTTGGAGCCTGGTCCCTTTTGTTGCTATAGCAGTTCTTGTGTCTTGCGAGCCCATCTACAGTTCAGGCCTATGAACCAGGATAGGCCTGGTTCCCCTTCTTTTGAAGTTTTTGCCCCAGTTGGAACTGTAGGATTTGGGATTGGGAATTTTGGGGTGCAGTCACCCCCCCAAAGCCACCACATGGAAGTGGGGATCACCACTCTACATCTTCCCAGGGAGCAATGAGGGGCACCTGGCACCATAGAAGGACCTATGCTCACTAACAGCTCCCTGGGATGCAGCGAAAGCTTAGGAGCAGCTTATGAGGGATGGTCTGATAAACATTTTCTATTATTTGAAAACATGATATAATAAGTTAAAAAAATATAGTCTCTCACCTAGATACAAAAATATAGTCTCTCACAAGCTTATCAGGGATGGTCTGATATACATTTTCTATTATTTGAAAACATGATATAATAAGTTACAAAAATATAGTTTCTCACCTAGAAGGGAGTTATAAAAAAGTTATTTTGTGTTTTAATGCTGTATCAGATAAGCATTGCTAAACCAGTCCGATCCAAATCTGCCAAAGTCAATGAAAAAGATTTCCAGTGCTTCAGTGGACAATGAATCAGTACTTCAAAATCATTTTGTCATCTTTGTCCATTCAAGAAGACAATAAAAACGTGTTAACAGGATAAGGTAAGTATTATGTATTGGAAGAACATTACTATTCTAGTCGTCCTGTAACATTACATATAGCAGTTGAGGAAGAATGACACTGCAATCCTTAGCCAAGCCAAAATTGGAATGATTTATTTCCTAAGAAAAAGCAGATTATTTTGCTTTCATTCTAAAATGTCATCCAGGAGTTCAAAATTGCACAGTGAACACTACCTGCTTTTTTATGTAAGCCAAGGGGGAAGAAACAAAAACAGCTGAATAACATTCAACATATTCATGATTATATTGTTTAGATTCAGTCCTTTTACATCTATTGAACCAAGATTTTCTTTAAAAAGTGAGGTTGCATTTGTTTCTTGAATGTGATTTTGAAAACACAGTGAAGTTTCATTTGTATTTATTGCTGTAAATAAATGTGCATACAGTTAGAACCTAAATCAAAATTTTTTATTTTGTGATGAGGGGGGAACTACAATATTGCTACAAACATGGCTATTAATACAATTATCATAATTTACTGATATAATATTGGGTCATTAGAAAGTTATCTAGGTGTTTTCTGACTTTAAAGAGATATCTACATTTATTTTTCTTATATTTATTTTCCAGGCATTGTGGATATAATATAGGTTTCTCAGTTGGGGCATTTAGTTTATTAAATTAATTTTTCAAGATAATTAAAAGGAAGATTGCAAGGCATTCGTCCTCAGGTCTGGGGAAGGAAGCAAGCATGGCAATTCTTAAGAACAGTGAGTAGAACTGTTAAATTGGAGTAGGATTCAAGAGGGTGGAGGGTCATTATTACCTGTAATGTACAGGAAAAATTTCATGAATCAGGTAGATGATAGTGGGTGCATGTACACTTGTGCTTAACTGCACAGTAGACTAATCTGCTGTGGTTTAAAGCATCACATTCTCTACGTGTGATGCTATTAGACTTCAGCAAAGTAATTTTTGCCTCTGTAGGATAGTACTATCGAGGACAGTATGGCAGCAAAAATAACCATGCTTAAATGCCTACATAAATGCTGATCCAGGCATAATTGTGCCCAGTCTCCCAGTCATAAATTGTTTCCAGGCACCCCTGCCTGCTGCCTAGGGACAGGGCTATGCATGCTGGGGCACTTGTGTGCCCCAGCTATCCCCGGCAGTGTCCACTGCCACCTCCTGAAGCCCAGGGCTAGCCCCCTGGGCCCTCTGCCAACCCAGGGTTGCTCCACCCTGAGTCAAACTGATGTGGTTTGGGGCACGGCACCTGCACACAAGCCCTGGACCACAGCAGTTTAAGCATCTACATGTGCCATTAAGGCAGTGTAATAAACTCCGGCACAAAGATGGCATGTACAATGCACCTGACAAAATATAAGTATTCAATCCATGGTTCCTAGTGTCAGGCCAGCTTATGGATTTTTGTCCCCAAGCTCACTCTTTAAAGGTATTTGGTAGATTTACTTTGATGACAAGGTCAGAGGGGGAGTGGTTCTGTGAAAAAGTTTTTGTTCTTTATATATTTTTTTTCTGAGAGAGCTCATTCTGGTGCAGAGCAGCTGTATGATTTCATTCTTGTAGTTACCATGAAGGCATTTGGTGCATTGAATGAGATATATCACATCTTTGGAAAGGCTTGTATAGATGGATGGGTTCATGGATTCTGATGGGTTCATTGTGGGGGATGTTGATTGTGGTAACAATGTAGAAGTGTTGACAGGTTAAGCATCTATTGTTAAGGCCAGGCTGTTCTGTAGTTGATGTCTGTTGAGAAGTGGAGGATTTGCTTTGGATAATGAGACGGTCAAGGTTAGGGGTTGTTTGAAAGCCAGTAGTTAGGGGGAGGGTAGACAGAGCTGGAAGAGGGATATTTCTCTCAGGGTTTGGTCTTTGCTGAGTGTAGGCTGTAGTAGTTAAATGATTCTGCCTATCGGTTGCAGTGTGGGGTGGTAGGTGACCACTAGGGGTGTTTGGTTACAGGGGGTGTTAATTTTTGTATTGTAGCAGGTTATGGTGGAGTATTTGGATAGTTCTCTTTCAACTGTATGGTCTATTTTTTTACTGCAGTGTCCTTGCTCTAAAAAGGCATCCTTTAGGCTGGCCAGGTAGGCATCACAAGTGTTCTTCTCAGAGCAGATATGGTAATACCTGAGGGGCTGACTGTAGATTACAGCTTTTTTGGTATGCTTGGGATAACTACGGTGGCCAATGTATTTTTTATGGCAGTTTGTAGGGTGCTATCCTAGATGTGGATAGTGGTGTCTGAAAAGTTGATGTTAGTGTAGAAGCATTTAAGAGAAAGTTTGAGGGCTGATGGTTGTTAAACCTGTGGTAGAAGTCAATTGTTCTGGGCCTGAGCGCACTGAGTGGATCCAGACCATTCCATGACAAGAAATGCAAAACCTGCCAACACACCTCCACCACCCCCACAATTACTACACCCCACAATGGAGCCATCAGCATTCCCGGATCTTACAGCTGCAGATATAAGCTGTAATATATCTCTTCCAATGCACCAAATGCCCTGATGGAAAATAATTAGGAGAAACCAAACAACAACTGCACACCAGAATGAATGCACACCCGAAATCTATCAAAGATGGGTATAACCAATTACCAATGGGGGCACATTTCTCACAAGAAAATCACTCTCTCTCCAATCTCTCAGTTGTGATCCTCAAAGGAAACTTACAAAATACTTCCCAGAGACGAGCCTATGAACTCCACTTCATCAACCTCCTGGATACTAAAAGTCATAGACTAAATATAGACGTTGGATTTATGACACATTATAACCTGCCTGACATCTGACTTCCCAGGACCTTCTTCCATGCACCCAGCCTGTCTCTCACCCACTGACTCTTCAGTTAACGTCTTCACTGACTACCTGTCTTCTGTGTATACCAGCCCAGCCTCTGGCTTCTTTACTTTTCGTTCCATGCGGGAAGAGCACACACCAACTGCAGAAACATCCTCAGCTTAAAAAAGGGTTTTTAAACCAGAAAGCTTGCTTACATTTTTTTCCCCAACTATTTAAGTTGGTCTAATAAAAGATATCAGATTCACCCAAAGAACCTTGTCTGCCTATGTCCTTAGACCTACATGGCTACAACCTACACCCCTTACCTGAAGGATTATTTTGTGGTTCAAGTTATGCAACACTGATCAGAGGGCAAATAATACTACAGTATCTTAAGACTATAATGCCAACATTGCAACAGGAGAATATTTGAGTGTAGTCCTAGCTTTCCCTCTGTCTCCATTTGTACTACCTCATAATTTCATTAGGTAAATATTGCCCATCCTTCCCTTTATTGTTATGTTTGTAAAGTCTTGCATGCACCTCTGTATATAGTAGTGTAAATAATAGGAGTTAGTATATATATACTAAATTTATATACTAAATACCTCACTATACTAAGTAGCTATATATATCTACACAAATATTTATATTGATATCAATATTGATATGTAGATATATGTAGCTATTTAGTATAGTAAGCTGTCTTTGTAATAGTGTGATAGATTCAGTATTTTCCAGTTGCCATTTGTTATGTTTAATAAACCGTTATAATTTGTTCAAGTTTTTAAATCTGTGTTGATTAGTATGTTGTCTGAGTAAATTTTGGTCCCTTTCAGGTAAGTCTAAGTATTTAGTTGACAGATGCTAGAGCTTGGACCGTGCTCATTAGTTCCCCACCCACCAAACTATTAGTTGGCTAGTGGCGCTGTTTGTCTAAGTCTTGTCTGTGGCCAAGAGATTTGGCTGATTAATTTGAGTTTTTGGACAAATAGATTTCTTGGCCAACACCACCAGGTATTTTTGGTAGTATATTTGGTCCTGATGCATAATAGCCAGATATGTGTCCAACTTAATCTCTCTTAGTTTAGTAGCATAAATATACATATCCTGGGAATTTCTCCCCTCTCCAATTTCACAGCTCTACCCACTGTTCTTAACAATTACTGTTTGCTTCCTTTCCCAGACCTGAGAAAGAATGCTTTGCATTCAAAAGCTTCTCTAGCTTTGTCCCATGAGCAAAAAGAGATGTAGTTAGTCATGTTAGTCTGAAGTCAAGTAGAAGGCAGGGTGAATAGTTTATGATTTCATAGACATTTGGGCTGGAAGGGACCCCGGAGGATCGAGTCCAGTCCTCTGCCCCAGGGGCAGGAAGTCAGCAGGGATCATAGGATCCCAGCAAGATAAGCATCCAAATGTGTTTTAAAGGCATTCAAAGTGGACACTTGAACCACCTCAGGTGGCAGTCTGTTCCAAACCTTGGGGGCTTGGACAGTGAAGAAGTTCTTTCTAATGTCCAGCCTGAACCGGTCACAGTGGAGTTTGTGACTATTCAATCTAGTCATCCCTTGGGGGGCTCTGGTGAACAGTCGTTCCCCCAGATCCTGATGAGCACCCCGATAAGCTTATAGGTGGCCATCAGATCACCCCTGAGCCTGCGCTTTTCCAGGCTGAATAGCCCCATTGCTCTCAGCCTCTCATCATATGGTCTGTTTTCCTGCCCTCTGATCATGCACGTGGCTCTCCTCTGCACCCTCTCAAGCTTCTCCACATCCTTTTTGAATTGCAGAGCCCAAAACTGGATGCAGTACTC
>NW_017729024.1:18259523-18267040 GCF_001723915.1 Gavialis gangeticus | reverse complement strand
CCATCACTTCTACTTAACTCTATTCTGACCATGCACTTGGTCCAATAAAAGATGTCGCTCAAAAAACCTCCTTGCCTCTCACATAATTTGTGGACTATCACAGTTACCACGTTAAAAAAAGTAAACTTTTAGCTCTAAATCAGCCACAGGTGTTCACATAGTCTCTGAAATGCTGTTTTTATAGTATTAGAGATAAATAAGTCATCTTTTGGAAATGGAGATCAGCATTGGTCACTGGGAAATTGTGGTTCTGTAGAAAAAAGTTAGTAGAAGTATTTAATTGCAAGATGCATAATGGTAGACTAAAGAGGTAGGAGTCATTTGACCAACCCTCAGACAGTCTCATCTAAGAACAAGGTATCAGTTTAGTATATACCTGATCTTTATCTCAGTAAAGCAAACTGATATTTATCTTTAAAAAATTCCCAGCTTCAGAAGAATGTAATGATATCCCATGTAGTATCAAAGAATATGGGAATGTGTTATCAAAGACATGAACAGGAGGTGGTGTCTTACCTCGAAGTGACTCCCCGGGTCAGGGCCTGATGTCAACTGACGAGCCTCATCCGCTGCCTGTGTTCACAGTTCTTTCAATCCAGGTTCTTCTCCCTGTGCCTGCTGGAATTGTTGTCCCCTGACGATGTCTTGCCAGTCGGCTACAGCATTCTCCTCTTCCCCCGTGGTCTCATCTCCTTCCTTAGAGTCAGCGAGCCATTCTTCACACATTTTTAAGGTTCTGTGCACAACCTCGACATCCCGCACCTTGTCCATAACATCATACAGTGGTGCCCAAGCTTGACCTAAGAGCATCTCACATGCCAGCCAAGGGGCAAGGCCTACCAGCAACTCCCCGCAATGCTCCATGACTCTGAGCCGGGCCCATACTCAGCGCATGGCCTGAGCCTTTCCATGGAGGCACGACACCCTCACTGGTTCTATCTGACAATCGGGGACATCTGGCAAGAGATCAGTCCTAATTAATGACTGAGCGCATCCGGAATCTAATACAGCCCATACTGGGCGATACTCGACCCAGGCCTGCACCACAGGATGTCCCCATACCAGGCTTCTACCCCCCATGCCAAAACTACAATCCATGGGCTCCCCTTAGACAGGTTCTTTTGGGAACTCAACCACCCTTTGCAGGGAGCTCTGTGTCTGCCCTGGGCACTCCCAGGCAAAATGCCCTATCCGCCCACAGTGGAAACATACCATGTCCCCTCCCTGGGCCCTGTACCCGGGCTGTCAACACTCTACCTCCCTTGTTGCTGGAGCCGGCAACAGGGGCCCCCGTTTCTCTCGTGGGTAATGTCACTCCATGGCCGCGAAGGCCTCAGCCAATTTCAAGGCTCCATGACAGGTCTCTGGGGAGTGCTGCCAGACCCAGTGCTGAGTTCTTTCTTCCAGGTCATTCACAAATTGTTCTAGTACGATTTTGTCCACAAGGGTCGCCATCGTACAGGTGGTCAAATTTACCCACTTTCTGAAGAGATCCCGAAGCCACTGAAGTAACACTCGTGGTCGCCTCTCTTCTGCTCTTTTCTGTGCCTGAAAAAGCCGCCGGTAGTGCTCTGGGCTAATCTCAAGATGGTACAGAATAGCAGCTTTTACCGCCTCTTAGTCTTGAGCCTCTTCTCTGGTCAAGGCCTGGTAGGTGGCCTGGGCCTTACCTACTACCAAGGCCCCCAGCTAGCTGGCTCAGTACCCTTTGTCGAAGCGCGTGATGACGGCATGGCATTCGAAGGCCTCAATATACGCCTCTGGGTCACCTTCTGCCATCATCTTTGGCATTCCGACAGCCGACGTGCTATGTTGCGCCAACATACATTGCTGCGAACCCACAATCTGTGTCAATGCTTGCAGGTTCTGAGCCAGCAAACCTGCGGAAGCCATTTCGGTTGGCTGCATGGCGGATGTGTAACCCCTCAGGGAATTCCCAGCCAGTGCACCATTCTGTCGCCGCTGGGCTTCGAATAGTCACTCTTGGGCGGCTTTTGCCTGGTTAGCGGATGTCACACACCCTCCAGGCCCATGTTGTTGCCAGAGTAGTTCTCTTCTCCCCGCGTTGCCAACCCCGATGTCATCTGCCATGACTTGGTGTTCCTCAGTAGGTGGGGCCAGTTAGCGGGACCCTTGGTAGCCCGGGTTCTGCCCAGCGGTTTCTCATGGGGCTCTGCCACCCCTATATCCTGGCCTCATGCCACCTTTGGTGAGTTGTCCAGCCGTTACCTATAGCCTCTCCCACAGGGTCACTCTCTCCGCCGTTGCCTTATGGCTATCCATGGCTTTGGGCTCAGCTTGCCCATGCAGGCCCACCCCCAACATCTCTCTGCACTCTCGTCCCTCGCTCCCCGGGTACCTACTCCACGGGGCAATACCGCAGTGACTTTCCTACTGCCTTGTCCCTTCACCTGGGGTAACAAAAAAAAATACATGCACCAACAAAACTGACTAGTAAGCTTATTCCTGCCCCCTCCTATCCCCACACCAGAGCCTAATCAGGAAGGAGTGTGCTCCTTTTGACTTGTCACCTCCGGTCCCACCTTCCATCCACTTCTTAATATGGTGGACCCTGATAGCGATACCCGCCCCGACCACAAACCCCTCTAGGGCTTTCCCTGGGTCTTCGACCCCTGTGGGGCCTGCCTTCATGCCCCATCATCCCAGCACTCCCACCTGGGTTCCATTGTGCTCCCTGGGGCTGCCTCAGTCCTTCCTCTGGCCGGCACTCCCGTCATCCCACTGTTGATTGACGTGGCTCTTTGTTGTGGGGCACCACTCTCCCCAGCCTGTGTCAGCTCCTGCTCACTCAACTCCTTGGGCCCAACGTGTGGGGTCTTCTCAGCCCCCGTCGTCAGCCATGGCTCTGCTCCCTGGCCATCCGCCCCCTCCGCTGCTGCAGCCGCCATTTTTATCCCTGCCGGCTGGCATCCAACACTGATGTCACCAGCGGGCCATAACCACACAAAAAGGTGGCTAATGAGCCATGTGGGTTCCTTCTCCTGATCCACATGCGTCTTGTCCCAGGCTGCCGGTAAGTGCCGTTCGTTACCTTGCCTCCCGGGACAAATGTATACCTTAAGAAAACATTGATGGTTATAAACCCATGGATACTCTTGATTTGGGAAATCCTGTTTGATTAATACAGACCAAAGAACTACCTGATTCCATCATTATAAGTCTAGTGAGGTATTTTTTGGCCAATCTGTAAGGCCATTTGACGTTACAACTTTTAACTAATGTAAGAAGATATTTATGTGCAAAAACTGCTTTTGTTTATTAGGGGTCTATTTATTTGGCAACATTTAAGCAACTTTCTTACCCAACCTGAACTGGAAATTTCCAACTTTCCAAAGGGAAAATGCTGTACTAGGAACAGTTGAGAGAACTAGGCATGTTTAGTTTGGTGAAAAGGAGATTAAAGGGAGACTTGATGGCAAGCTTTCAAATAATTGAATATTTGAAAGCCTGCCCTAAAAGAGAGGGACAACAACCAGTCCTCCTTTCCAAGCAGGAGATAGAAAGGAGTGGTTTTAAGCTGCAGGAAAGCAGATTTAGATGAAATAACAGAAGGGAATCTCCCCACCCCCCACCTCCCACACACACATACACAAATCTTCATTAGTGTCAGAGCAGCAAGTTAATGGCACAAGTTGGACAATACAGCTGTGATTTCTCCTTCACGGCAGGTTTTCACAAAGAGGCTGGATTGATATTGGTCTGGGATAGTATAAAACATAGCATGTCCTGTATTTGTGCAGGGGGTGGGCGGGGTTAGACTGGAAGACCCTTGAGGTCCCTCACAACTCTATAATTGCTAAAAAGAAAATGATGCCATCTTTGATAATTAAATGTATTAAAGAAAAAAAATTCTATAAACTTGGATATTTAAAAGACTATTTTGGAATCTGGAAGACTTTATATAAAAAGTAAAGTTGCTTGGACTGATTTGAAACAGATTTTGACTCCTATAAACTTTCATGAGACTAAGATGATAGTTTAGAAATATGGACTGAATTAGAAGGAAAAAAGTAAAAACACTGAAGTTGCTCAGAGAATGTCCTATCACATGACAAAGGCAATTAGGAATATGTTGCATTGGTATTAAATATATCACATATTAATTAATTGGTTGTGAGATGTGGAGTCAATGAATAAAAGCTAATTTTGAATTGAGCTAGGTAGGAAAGAAAGATGCTATAGTAAGAGGAGGTTATAAAATATTTCTGAATTGAACAAACCCTCCATTTTTGATCCATCCCTCAGATTTACTGGCTTCATATTATTCCTTTCTGTAGGCAAAGTGATCCAATGGTTAAGAACACAGTCAGTCAGTCAGAGAGAACAAATACAAAGTTATAATGCAGCATCCAGAGGAAGCAACCCTCCAGTTCAGACATCAACATCAGGACTTCAGCTTCTTATGGTAAGATGAAGGTGTAAAGGACTGCTAAAGGGCTAGATTTATTTTTTTCTCTTAGAATATTAAAGTTGTTATAATTTAAAATAATTTATCATTCCGGGAGGGGGTGGATTAGGGGCTGAAGGGAAAGTTTTCTTTTATCTGGATGTGAGTGTTGCTTGGGAGGTATGCTTAGGATTCATGGGAGGGCCTGCTTGTGTGTGAGGTTTTGGTCATTGGGGAAGGAAGGTGTGAGTTGGAGTTCTATGGTTTGGGGTTGTTGTTTGGAGACTCTTTTCTTTGAATTGTTTATTGTAAGCCTCTCTGAGCATTTTGAAAAACCATGTATTACTGAACAAGAAATATTGGCTAAAGTTTAGTAAGAAAAGAAAAAACAGTAGGATTTCATTTGCATGTAAGATTCTTAAAACTCATTAAATTGTCTGTGTCAAGATGACTCCTTGAATTGCTTCATTGTGTATGTCATACCTACTAGGGCTGTGCAAAGCTTTGGATGCTGATTCGATTGGGAGGAGATTTGGCCCAATTCAGTGGCCAAATCTCTGAATCTGAATTGAATCGGGAGACCAATTAAAAGGTCCAGATTGATTTGAAGCTCTCCTTATTAATTTGGAAAAGATTTGGAGAACTTTGGGGATTCATGCAATCCCCACTCACCACAGAAGGGAGCTGGTCCCGGACTCTGTGCTGGTAAGTAGGGGATGGGGGGATGGAGGATCGGGGAGGGGACCATGGGGGGAGCTCTGCCAGGCCCCATCCCCTGCCTGCTCCCCCAGCCCCTCTGAGAGCCCCTGATCTCTGCCCACTCTCCCAGCCCCATCAATAGGTGCCCTGTCTGGCCCAGTTCCCGGTTCTTTGAAAAAAAAATTTAAAGCCCTGCGCTCACCACCTGCTGTCACAGCCACTGGGGCTTCTAGGGGCTCATGGCAAAGCACCCCATGCAGCACAGGGCAGTGGGGAACAACAGGGATCGACCCCTATCTGGCAGGAGCTAATGAGTGTGGGTTTTTGGGGTTTTTTATGTGCCGGGAAGCTGGGGTCAGGTGGGCAGCCATGGGGTGGGGGGGCTTGGAGAGTGGGTAGGGGATTGGGGCTCATGGAAGAGCCCCCCATGCAGTGTAGGGAAGTGGGGGGCAGCGGGGTCACTCCCTGCCCCCTGGCTTGGTAGCAGCTGGTGAGTGCAGGGCTTTTTTTTTTTTTAAGTGCTAACTGGCAGCTTCCATTCTCTTGTTAAAAATGGCTAAAAGTAGAGGCAGTGGCAGCAACATCCTGCCTTTATATAATAGGTCAGCAGATAAATCACTCATTTCTGAGGTGGGAGAATTGGAAGAATCACCAAATAATTAGAGCCTGTACTCAAAAAAGACGAGACCTTGAGAGAAATAGTCCCAACACTCTTGGCTTTCAAACAGTGCCCTAACCTTGCCCAACTCATAATTAGAAGCAAACCAGTATGTTAAAATGTGACCTGTGCTGCAAATTTCCAGAATAGGGGTAAAGTTTGCTACCAGGAAATCTTGGTAACAAAAACAAAAAACAACTGCAAAAAAAGCAGCAAGACCCAATGCTACAGGAACATGCGCTGGCAGACACAGATGCTTGGCTCCTGGGAGATACTCTGGCTGGCATCCAGAATGTCTCCCCTCCTCTAGTTCTGCCCCAGCTCCTCTAGCACACTGAGAGCCAGGAGGAGTGGGAAAATGGCAGTTTCCCTGCAGCAGGGTGTGTTGCCTGGCACCAAAATGCACATGCAGGAGAGTACACAGTAGCAAAAAGTAGCAGTACAAATTTGTACATGCCCCTGCATGTGGGGATGCATCCTCAGTGGAACAACAGGTGAGGCTGAGAACAGCTTCTTCTCTCCTCTCTGAACTGATTAATAAGATACTTGCCTAGGTGGTGGGAGCTATGGGTTTAAATACCTGTAGTAGAGGAAGAAATCAAGCCCAGCTTTGCCACATGCTGAGATACTAGCTAAAAGGATAGGGCAGCAACTTCATAAAATAAATTAACTATCAACCTCTACTTTATGTCTTTACAATGAAGGTGAGGTCCTCTAGTTTGGCAAAACTTGATTTCTTTACAAAGAGGGTCTCACGAGTGGAGAGTAGTGATGCCTGGCTGTGGTGGTGGTTGGGGTTTAATGACAAAGATCCTCAGCTTTCTCTTCCAGGTTAATTTAGATGGCTCACTTTTCACTATGCAGTCTTTTTGTAGATATCATTCTGAACTGCTTAATTTCTGTGTGCATAATGTAGAAAAGCTAGAGTCCTGGGCTCTGGTTGCATAGGTGCCAGAAAACTAAGTCCCTTTGTGAATCAAGGCCTAAATGCTTTACTAGATTGAGATGGATTAATTACAGGTTAAAACAAGTACGTGTAAGTGTTTTGCTGAGAAGAGTCAATAATCAATTATTTAATAAAGTTCTACAAATTACCATAGAATAATGTGCAACATGAACAGAATTCTTACTGAGAAACTAAATTCAGAAGTACAGCAATAAATCATATGCAGTAGTACTTTTCAAGTATAATTTCTTACCACCCACATACATTTTAAAACAGTATATGAATCTAATAAGTAACCTTGAAGGAATACTGTAATATATTTCCCAAATTTCAAATGACTCTGACTTTACTGTCATTAAAAATATGTTCAGAGCTACAGATATAGGGTATTATCTAAGGGTAAAGAGTTATTGTTTTTATTTATTATTCCCTGAAACATTTTTTCACACTTCAATTGCTTTTGTTCTGAAACAGAATTAAAGAGAATCTGAAAGCTGATTATTTTCCCATTCCTTTGCTTTGCTAAGTAAAGAATAGCCTAAGCATTTTTAAAAGAGTTTTGTAAAGAGAACAGTGCCTACAAATTCAGGCAACTCCTGAAAAGTGGCATTGAAAAGGAATGCATGATAAATTAATTGCTTAACCCCTTGGAAAATGGGGTGAAGGACCAAATATGATCTGATTTGCACCCTTGTGGCATTACTGGACTCGTGTCAAGGATCTAATGAATTAACTTCTAATTCCAGATGGTCATACAAATACAATCCAAGGGCTATCATGTTTCATAATTACTTCTACATGCAATA
>NW_017729024.1:18252302-18254523 GCF_001723915.1 Gavialis gangeticus | reverse complement strand
ACTCCTGAAAAGTGGCATTGAAAAGGAATGCATGATAAATTAATTGCTTAACCCCTTGGAAAATGGGGTGAAGGACCAAATATGATCTGATTTGCACCCTTGTGGCATTACTGGACTCGTGTCAAGGATCTAATGAATTAACTTCTAATTCCAGATGGTCATACAAATACAATCCAAGGGCTATCATGTTTCATAATTACTCCTACATGCAATAATTGTCTCTTGCTTACTTGCCTGCATTTTCAATATAAAAGTACATTTGAAATCAGTATCAGCATTCAGAATAGCTCTTTTTAATGTTTCATCACTTCTGTAATTTTCATGAACATTTGTAGAATATCTAATTGAAAAATACAGAAAAGCCTCTATGTTAAGTGTTACTTCCAACTGACAAAAGTAAAGGCTGAGTAGAAATGTTATTTTCCTTTTACTAATCCTGACTCACAAAAAAATTGTGGCATATAGTGGTTATCATTAAATGCTATATGTAGTCAGAGAATAATTGGCATTAAGGCAATATTACTTGTATTCTTTAACCCAGCCATGGAAATTCCTATTTTCAGTGCTGCAATCTGTGTACTAATTATGGTATACATCTATAATACTGTGGTGACATTAATTGTTCAAACAGTCTGTTTCTTCTTCACTAATTCCATAAGGCCCATAAGGGTTTCCAGAACATGCAGCAATATCACAAGAGCTGATTTTCTTGCTAGAATTCTACTTCCTGCATCAAGTCAACTCAGAAATACCATGACAGCATCCTATCTTATAATATTTATCTTCCTGGCCTTGACCAGGTCAGAGTGGTGCAGAGGTACAAAAGCACAGAGGGAAAAAGGTTATCTGAACTTCCTTGGATAGCAAAGGTATTTAGTTGAAGGTAAGGACATAGGTTTCACGTGAGGGGATTCAGACCTCCTTGTTGCCAACATAATAGAAGTAAGGAAAGTCCATATTTTAAGCTTCCTTCCTTTTGTGGCTAGTTCTGGGTTACACTGAGTTCAATTATAACATTCCTATTGACTTCAATGGTAGCAGGATTTGGCTTGATATTAGAAGGGCTTAAACAAGGAAAATACATGCACCTTTTCCCTCCAGACTGTCTGGTATCAATCTCCAAAAAAAAAGTCAATTTCTCCAGCTACATGAGGGTATGCAAAATGTTTTCTGTTTTGAAACTCTGCTTCCACTGAAGTCCAAAAAAGTATGACTTTGAAAAATAGAAGGGTTATCTGCTTAGAAACTGCTATAGAACTGAACTTCCCCAGGGTACTAAAATGATAATATATAGATGTGAAGCTCTGTTGAACCTTCTGGTAATGTAGTACACATAGGCATAAATCGAGGAGGAGGAGGCTGGGCTGTAGCCTACTTTGTGTCCTTGGGATTCGGGACTGAAAGGAATCTGAAAGAGCACTGGCATAATGTTAGGGGCTGTTGTAATTTACACAAGCTGAATTTGAGCTGCCTATAGACAGATCTACCACCAGGAGTAGAGCTCCTTCACCTAATCCTGCCTTCTTCCCCCCTGCTCAAACTACCTCATCATGCCCCCTGCAGAACTTGAAAACAGACTTTCCTAGTGCTGGTTTAACATTCCACTATCTATGCTAGTGGTTGTCAAATGGGGATACACATACCCCTAGGGGTACTTTAAAAGGTTGTAGGGGGTACTCAGAAAGGATGTAGCTGATAAATACTGTGTGCATGCTCACAGCTGCAGTACAGCATGCAGGTGGCAAGGAGGGCAGTCCAGCCACATGGAGAGCAGCTGGGTCTGGCTGGTAAGTCTGTTGTGGGGTAAGGGCATGAGGGGGGCAGATCAAGGCCCAAGTGGTGGGGGAGGGTGTGGGGCATGTGGAGCAGAGGCAATGCAGGGTGGTGCATGGTGGCAGCAAGCTTTCCCTGTGATGTGTGAGCTCCACCTCCCTTCCACTCCAAGTCTGGCCAGCCGGACAGAAATTAGGATTAATAGAGTGTTCTGGTTACTTAAAAGCTGGTTAACACAGCTTTTACTATAGAATGGAACAGAATAGAAAAGAAGTTAGGTAACATTTCGACAAGAATAAATTAATTATCACAATATCTCTAAGATATGATAAATCATTATAATTCCTATTATACAGATGAAGAAACTAATACTCAGTAACTTTGTGAGACTTAGCTTTTGGGTGCAAGACTTGGACACACAAGGAAGAATTCAGTTTCTCCTTGTGGG
>NW_017729024.1:18240607-18247302 GCF_001723915.1 Gavialis gangeticus | reverse complement strand
GGGGCAGGGGCAGTGACTGTGCAGTGGGGGTGGGGCACAGGCCCAGGATGTTGGGGGTTATGTGCACCCCCAGGAGGGCATGGGGGGCATGTGACCCTGGATCAGAACATGGGGCGGGGTGGGGCAGGGCAGGGCAGACTGTGGCTGTGGGCTGGGGCAGCATGGGGATAGTCCCAGTGGGGGCTGGGACAGGCTGCACTTGTGCTGGGGACAGTGGTGCTAGGAGAGGGGGTTGGGAGGGCTATAACAAATTCTGGAGTGGGTGTATCCCCCCATCCCATAGCCCAGCTCCCATAGGCCACCGCAGTGAGGGAGGGAATGGGGCTGGGGCTGAGGCTGGGGATGGGGCAGGCACTGCACAGCTGGGCAGAGCACAGGACAGAGCTGTGAGCATCTCATCCAGGAGGCATGGGGGGGTGGCCCCCACCCTGAACACACCCCAGGAGGGTGTATACTCCCAGATCCAAACATGGGGTGAGAGTGGGCTGCCGCTGTGGGCTGGGGCAGCACCAGTGCCAGGCTTTTCCATGCAGAGGTGTTAGACTGGGCTATGCTGGGGGTGGCTATGGTTAATTCTGGAATGGCTGCAGCCCCTCCCATAGGCACCTCCCAGTGTCACTGCCACTTGCTCCGAGTGCAGCCTGGCTTGGCTCCCGCTAGGAAGAGTCTGGATCAGATCTAGCCCCAAACCATCCCTTGCACAGATCTGGGGACACATGCCCCCCATGCCCTTCTGGCCCCCCATGCCAGCCTCAGCCCCAGCTCCACTCCCTCTCTCACCACGGGGGCCTACAGGAGCAGGGCTACATGAAGGGCTGCAGCAACTCCAGAATTTACCATGGCCTCCTCCGGAATAGTCATCCCTGGGCACTTCTATACATTCATTAATGTGCCTTAATTATGGCACATTTAGTTTAGTACCTGTAATAGGCACTGTCCCCAAGGGGCCTTTGTAGATCCCTACTAGTAGTTTAACTCCCTGTTCTGGTGACCACCCTCTTCACCGAGCATTGGTGTTACTGCGTTTGGTTGTATTCCCCGCTTCGCCAACCCCACTTCTCGCCTGCCACGACTTTGCTGTTATCCCAGTGGGGCGGGGCTAGTTCACAGGTCCCTCGGTGTCCCGGGTTGGCCTCATCAGT
Source organism: Gavialis gangeticus (assembly GCF_001723915.1). Classification (NCBI taxonomy): domain Eukaryota; kingdom Metazoa; phylum Chordata; order Crocodylia; family Gavialidae; genus Gavialis; species Gavialis gangeticus. The sequence continues at coordinate 18,246,160 of NW_017729024.1, read as the reverse complement.
TACATACGGGGCTCCAGCCACCCCTACATCCTGGCCTCACGCCACCTGTGATCTCCACTTCCCTGCACCGGCTCAGTGATGTGCCGACAGACTCCATTCCCGCCTGCGTAGTTGTCCCAGTCCTATTGCAAGGGATACTTCCCACCACCGATCTGTCACCCTGAAGCGTGCTTCCTCACAGTGATCCCTCTATAAGGCATACCTCCCTGACCTACCACCAGTGCCTCTATGATATTGCCCAGGAGTGACGTCTTCGGGATGGGTATATAGCGCTGTCCCCTTTATTCCTCAATTGACGCCTTCTATTCTAGGCGGTGATCCCGTCCCGAACTTTCTCTCCTGCCAGGTGCGTCTTCAGCCTTACACTCCTCTTCAGCACTTCCCGCGCCCCCTGCCACGGCACTTACTTTATGCGGCTCGGTATCTCCCTGGGTGATCTTGATCCCCTGTTGTTCCCCAGCTCTGGCGCCGCAGGCTCTATCCGCTGGGGATCCAGCCATCCCGCCTCTTCTCCCGGCCACCGGACTCTCCAGCTCGGCAGCTCCTGTCCCGCTGGGCTAACGGTAAGAACGGCTTTGCCTGCCGTTTGTTCCCCTCTCCCTCCGCTGCCTCTGGAGCGGAGGCCACCATTTTTCAATCTCCCAGCCGGCGGCTGACGTTACCATCAGCTGCTGGCTCTCCCTCCCTCGTGGTGTCCTGCTCTCCCGGTAAGTTTTCTTGGCTTCCGCGGGTCCTGGGACAGGCACTAACTTAATGTGCCATAATCGGAGCTATTGCGCATTAGCACAGATGAATGCTTTTGAAGTGATACTGTGAGAGGGTGTTCCTGGATCAATCAAAGAAACATGTTTTGGTCCTGCTTCCCATTCCTGTGCTCATTCTCGCCTGCCATGACTTGATGGGACCTAAAAGTAAAACTCACAGGTGGGAAGCTTCCAGTTTTAATAAATGCCACAATGTGCTGCTCCCTGCACTGCTGCTATCTCCTGCAGCTAAAATGGGTTCAGGCTCCCTGTGGTGTAATGCACTTGTGCAACTCAGCCACACTTCCTTATGTTTAGTAGGCACAACCTGCAGCTCTTCCTGCCCTCCACCATGAATAAGCGGTTGCTTGAAGTGCTCATGCCATGTACTGCAGTTTGTAATCCACTCATCATTTACCTCTGTCTGGGGTGAACAGAAATCTTAAGTAAGATACAGTTACTCGGGGTGTTGCATATACATCCAGTCCCTGTATCACTCATTCAAAATCTCTAATTAGCATTGTGTACCTGTCCTGGAGATAGCCAGATTGGCTTCACTCACGATGTTCCAAGGGCACCACAATCTACCATCCGTGAGGGAAACTACACCTCTCTCATGCCTGCACCTCTGTGCAGGAAACTGCACTGTCACTGTGGCTTTTTCTTAGCCCACACTCTTGTTCCCCTTCTGTGGGAGGAGGGTTCCTAATTCAGACCTGGTTCTTTTATACAAATTCCTTAATTAACAATTAAGGAGCTCCCAGTTGGCTCTACCACTGGTCTGTGAGTCCTTAATTAGTAATTAACAAGTTTCTTGTGCTGCCTGCTGCTGGTCTGTGAGTGCTTAGCCTTCTAGCTTGCTCCATAAATGCACATTAGATTAAATCTACTGCACACTAGCATGAGTTTTGCCTGGTGTGCTAATGTGCAGCAGAATTTAGTCTGCGCATTAAGCATGTCATGTAGACACATTTCTGGATAACCTTTTCTCTTGAACAGTACCTTTTGGGTGAACATAAGAACTGCCATTTACTGGGTCAGAACATAGTTCCATCTTGTCCAGTATCCTGTGCCACAGTGGCAGAGCACTGATACCAACAGGGACAATGAACAGATTACGACCAGAGTGTGACCCTGATACCCTCCCACTTGCAGCCTCTAGCATTTAATGTCCAGGAAGTTCTGGCTCAGAGATTGTACCTGTATAACTCCCACATTCACATGGATTTTTTAAAATTTCAGTAGCAGTATTAACTTTTCATAATCATTTCCAAATGGTGTTGTAGCTAGAGCCTATTCATCTCCCACATACTTCTCTCCTCCCCAGTGACACCATACTTAGGATTCTTCAATTTTCCACTGAAGTCACATTTTATGAAAATATCATATAGAATCATAGAAAATTAGGGTTGGAAGGGACCTCAGGTCATCTAGTCCAACCCCCTGCTCAATATGAAGGACTCCTGATTAGCTGAAAATGGAGATTGCTTAGAAACAGAGTCAGTTTTATGCTCTGCTTCTAGACATTGAATTAGATGCAGAAGCCACCCTTCCTATGCATGTTATATGATCTGAGGTAATCCTACAGATAAAAATCCTATATATGGGAGGATTTTTGCTTGCTACCTAACTGAGAAATAAGACTAACAGGTGTACTTGTGATATCACTTTAATATGTTTACATGATGGGAGGCTTATGTCCATATTTCATTTAGCAAAATAAGAAACTACTCTTCCTGGAAATAATTGCTTAGAGTGTCATAATGCTATTATGAAATAGAAATGAAACAGGGAAAAAAATAATACATTTTCAGGAGGAGTTATAGATACAGATCTAATATCCCTGGCAGTGAATCAGGAAATGCCATTTATTTCTAGCATGATCTTTCCTAGTAAGAAGTTGGCTATTTCTTGGCTGACATTTTCAAGAATGTCTTATTTATGTATGTTACTTGACAGTGAAAATATAGGATGCAAATATAGCACAAAAGGATCTAGATGGTTTGAACAAAAGGAGTGAGGGACATTGATTACTCACCTGCAATGAGGATTATAGTAGGCAAAAATTAGACACATTCTATTTTGACAGAAAATATTTTATTTAAAGTCCTTCTTGTCTCCAGCTGATGTTCTCTCTAACTATGCCAAGAAGTTAAAAGTTCATTCTTATCCCATGAGGAAAAATAGAAGAGCTGAGCCATGTATTCACTTCAATATAATCACAAGTGAGACTCATAGTGGATGAAAACCTCATGCCTGACTTTAAAATTCTGATGATTGTTATAGGAATTCTTCTAGCCAATAGTAGAGCTTGGCAGCAGACCCAGAAGTGGACCAGAAGCACTTCCAGTCCATTTCCAGTCTGCCGGGGAGCGCACTGGGGGCCTCCCCCTGCACCTCCGGCTCAGTGACTGGTGTCTCCTGGGTCTGGGGGTGGTACCTGAGGTCCCCCCAGGGCTGATTGCTAAGCTGGGTGGGCGTGGGGGGGAGGGGCTCCTGCGCACTCCCTGGTGGACCCAGAAGTGGACCAGAAGTACTTCTGGTTCATTTCTGGGTTTGCTGCTGAGCGTGTGGGGGGCTGCTATGCGCTCCTGTGGGATGCTCCATCTGTCCCAGCATCACAGTGTTCGCAAGCTGTGCCTGGTACCTCGAGGTATATAGAAAAACATTTAAAGCTGTGTCTATGTTTGAATTCCTGATTCACTGAATCAACAAATTGAATCACTGACCCTGATTCAGGCAGAATCCAAATCTGAATGGAATAGGACTCATTTTGCACACCCCTACTATCCAGCTTCTGGTGGACATGACTATTAGTGCCAATGAATGCACTGTGCTTGCTCACAATTGACAGAACTGGTTATCAGAACTAACCATATTGTGTTTGCCTCAGGTCAGGGAAAAGTAAACAGAAAATAAAACTAGATGAAACAGGACATGGCTACCACCACCCACAATATACACAATAGCCTGTACAGAAGCCATATCTTTGGTAAACTGAATAAATGTTGTTTACTCACAACAAAATAATTACCATAATTTTTTTTCCCAACTTATGTTCTTTGCTAACCCATGATAGAAATGTGTTATTTCAATTTTTTCTCCTGCAATTATTGATATTTAGTGAGCAAAACATTTCAAAACTGGAGCTCAAATAGGCCAATGAAAGACTGAAATCAGATCATAAAGAATGCTGTATCACAATAGATGTCAGCAACGTAATTCAACGCACTAAACTACAGTTCAGTGAAAGCTACAGAAATTTCACTGTCAGTCATTTACTCTTCTAAAAAGATGTGCGTTTCATTAGAGTACCTATATGGTCTCAAGATTTTATAGGTTTTTTTAGTGGTAAACAAGGGATGTCATTCATATTCACAGGCCAAATAACTTTTACAATAAAGAAGAAAAAATACTAAAAGTGAAGGACAAGGCAGAGCAGAGCAACACATGAATAACACATATTGCTTTTATTGCTCGTTGCAGCAAATGATTCTATTCTCCCTACATCCTCCAGCTTTTATAAATGTTAACTAAGATACATCCTCCAGCAGAAAAAAAGATAGACTGAATCTTTGAGGAAGAGCCACCAAAATAATCTTGAGCACCCTAGTAAAATACAAGAAGAAAACCCACCAGATTGCACATCCTTTGTTGTTACCTACCATCCCACATCTGAACCAATAAGATCATACGATTACAGTGTATATGCAAAAAGTATTAGCCCTTGAGAGAAATATTTACAGCTCCCCTGCTCTGGGCCTTCAGACTGCCCCCCAAATTTAACCAACTTACTACCAGAAGCAAACTCTGCCCTGGTCAATAGACATCTAATGGGACCCAGCCTTCCTTCAACAATATATGCAAGAGCTGTCAATGCATCTATGCCCCCCACAGTAAAATCATCAGGATCCACAGATCATGCACATCTACCCCAGAATGTGTTATACCTCATCCTGTGAATCAGATGACCTCATGGAAAGTGTATGGGTGAAACCAAACCAAAACTATGCACCAGAATGAATTATCACTGAAAAGAAAGATAAAGGACAGAGGCACTAGAATACAGGTAGCAGAAACATTTTTCAAAGTATAATCACCCTCTTTCTGACCTCGCAATCCTCTTACTTAACAGAAATTTACAAGATACCTTCAAAAGATGAGCCTGGAAACAAACATTCATTAGTCTATTGGACACTAAGAACCAGAGATTTAACATAGACAATAATTTCATGGACCATTATAAACTAATTGACAATTGTTAATGTCTACACTTGATTCTTGAACAAACCTGCTCTCTGCTCTTCAGATTTTTACTATATTTCTTGTCTATTGGCTACCTAATATTTCCTCATATATCCTTTTTCTATTTACATATGGGCTAAGTGCAGACAGTAAAAGAGCCCGAGGCTGAATCTGTTCAATCTTGTCAGGTTAGTCTAAGATGAGTAGATTGAACAGATAAACAAGTATAACACCCACACACACTTGGGTTGCATATGGCAAAGTGTGTCCTTTTTTGTTGTGTATTGTGTGTGTGTGGAGGGGTTGGTATATATTTTTTTTATATAGATAAAATGGCCCCTGTTGTCTTGGCTATGTGCTCTGCACATGGAAAGCTGGGGCCTTGTATCTGGGCAAAACATATAATCCTCTGGCCTGACTGGCCAGGGGAAGCAAAGATTTTTCAGGCAGATCATTAAAAGAGACTGGAGTGTGGAGCTCACTGACTGGACAAGCCCAGGGTGATATGATGCAGAGAGATATATGGTGAAGTAGGCTGGTTTGTGGAGGAGGAGAAGCTGCTAAG
>NW_017729024.1:18235017-18235607 GCF_001723915.1 Gavialis gangeticus | reverse complement strand
TCACCTTGGTCCCTGGAAAAATCATGGAACAAGTCTTCAAAAAATGTAAGCACATGGAGGAGGAGAAGGTGATTAGGGCTGCTGAAGAGTGAAGTCTTTACCAAGGGAGACAATTTTCAGATAGCAAAAAGGGAAACTCAGGTAAGGAGAGAGAGAGAGGAAGAATTGTTCCAGTGTCTAGGAATTCCTCTCTCTTCCTTTTCTGAGGTTTTAAGGGTTTAATACTGGGGAGGAGAGTATTGGTTTCCTGGGTTGGCTGGCCAGGGATTAGGCCTGGCAGTTTTAAACAGGGTTGAAACCTGGGACTTTCTAATCCTGCCACCTTTGAGCCATGGTTGAGGTTTGCAGCTTCCTGTTCCCAGTGGAGATGTGTGACCCAAACTACCTGCAGCCAAGGCCTAAAGGGTGGGCCTGGCTTTTTTCCTTTGTTTTTTTGATGGTCCTTTGATCCAGTCAAGCTGTGTGTTTGGACCAGCTGTAATCAGGAATCTTCAGCCTGGCTACCTTTTGAGTTTTGTCCTGCAGTTTTCATTTTGTCAGTCCATATAATCCAGCCCAGAAGTTTTGGGGTGTGTGCATGTTGGCTAGAG
>NW_017729024.1:18222890-18234932 GCF_001723915.1 Gavialis gangeticus | reverse complement strand
CCCCCCCCCCCCCCCCACACACACACATGCACAGCTTCTCTGTGGGACCAAGATGAGCACTCTACCACTTCTCCAGGAGAAATGGAGTCCCTTCCAATGCAGAAGGACCCATGCCTTTGAGCAGCTGCCTGCAGTGCAGTGAACCTAAGAAGTAGCTAATAGGACTCTATGGTGTGGGTTCCCTCTCTAGCCCATTGCTGAAGGACAAGTATAGGGGTGTGGGTCTCTAGAATTATCTATTGGGGAACCCCAAGTTCCAGACTGCCTGCATATGGGTAAAGCACCCCCCCCAAAGGGTACCACTTATAGACTTGTCTTTGTAGTTAATAGTGTTTTAAAATTATATTTAGTGTTTTCTTTTGTTTCTTTGCTTTTATTCTCTGTAATACATTTGGGTTTTTGTGTTTATACTGCTTGCAAGGAGGGGGTTTTGTTTATATTGGATGTCCCAGCACATTTAGTGTTCTCAGGTTTCTCAGTGGGAGCTTGAGCAACTGATATAATTTATGTGATAACCTGAAATGTGAACCCAGCTCTTCTTGCTGCTGACCAGAAGGGCACAAGGGTTACACAAGTGAACACATATTCACTTTTGATTCCAGAAATGCATCCACATACCTGCAGTAGCTTGGGCCAGAAGTCAGGAGGTACTAGAGCACGTATCCCTAATCAGCTGGAACAGATAGCGTGGGCCAAGACTATCCTGCCCACCCTGTGAAGGAAGGACTTGTGGGAGAGGTGCAAAGAATTCTGGGATGCTGGTGGACTGGGAGTTAACTTGAATCTGGAGGGGATCTGGGACAAAATAAACCAATTTAACCTAAGTCAGTTAAGTCTGATACAGTATCTATCCAGGTTAATCTTAAACCAGTTTTGGCCATCTTGACAGCAGTTTTTGTGCACTGAACTTCTGCTGTGTTACAGATTTAAATTGGTATAAAGTGATGAAAAATGGGTTCATGTGTAATTTCTGTCCTTAGATATGCAGTTATATAAGCCTTTACTCCATTTACTATTAAGCTCTGCTGTGCTGTGCTGTGCTCCCAGAGACCCAAGTACTCAAAAGCTTATCTAAATATATCCCAGCCATGCAGCTGGTTCAATAGAATAGATAGATCATCCACAAAAAACTCTTGCCTCTCATGTTGAGATAAAAGCCATTTTTGGTGAAGTGAGCCTTATCTTATATCCATACATGCTTACATGGGGTTGGCAACGAGAAAGGAATGCTTCAGAAGGACCAACTGGGTATCCCTGATGGCTAGCGCTAGTGAGTTTCAGAGCGTTTACTCCATGCTCATCTGAGGGTCTTGTTACACATTAATTTTAGGTGGATCATGAAGCAGTTAACTCCTGAATTTTCCACATACTAACACATGAAGCTAGTTTTCAGTACTCTTTAAGTGGCTTAAAGTTAGACCACTCCAGCCTAGGTTTCTCTCTAATCTGTGTTACCCACTCAAGGCTACACATTAGTGTGAACACCCCACCCACCCCTATTCCCCATTGGCCCACATCAGGTCCACTGCACCCTCCATCCCTGTCCCTCACCAGCTATGATCAGCCTGCTCCCCACACCATGATGGATTAGGCAGACTTCCCCAGCTTCCCAACACCCCAGATCCCTATTAATCCCCACTCCACCTCCCCCACCTAAGCTTACTTTTGGCTGCCAGTACCATACTGGGAAGCAGACATAGAAGAGGAACCTGTCTGCCCAGCCCCCACTGCTGCTTCTGGGCTCAGCCCAGAGGGGGACAGTGGTCCAACAGCAGCAATGCTTGGCAGATTGGCAGGTTCCCCAAGCTGGCAGGTTCCCCTTCTGTGCTTGCTCAGGACAGTACTGGTAGCCAAAGTAAGCTGGGGGAGGGGCGGAGGGTGAGCCCCAGGGTCAGAAAGAATGGGGGGGAACCCCCAAGGGTGGGGGTAGCCACCAGCTTAGAATGGCCACCTGCCCCTACCATTGTGCCACTGTTGCTATCCCCGTTCTCCATCAGCTGATTACCCCATTGCCCTCCCACTCCCCAGATCAGCCTGCCATGAACAGCCCCAGCTCCCAAGATCCTCACTCACTCTCCCTCTCCCCCTCAGTCCCAGCTTACTTGTCGCTGTGTCAGAGGACCAGGCAGGCAAGGGAAATCTGCTGCTGCCACTCTGGGCTGGGTGGATGGCCACAAGCAAGCTGGGGGGCATGGGTGAACTTCAAGGCTGGTGGTGGAGGGGAAAACAGTGGGAGTTCCAGATGGCAGGGGGGAAGCCTGAAATGGGAGGGGTGGATTCTTACCTTTCAGTCCTCAAGGCCCCTTCTGGCCCGAACACATGACTCTCTGAACTCAAGCTAGCACTAACACTGATCAACATTTGAGCAGCTCAGAGTGCAATGTGTAACAAGGCCCTACACATTTTCTGGACTTACATGAAGCTCCAAAAATGTAAGCAGACCTCAGAGGACACACAACCAAGCAATCTAAATGCATTGGTTTTGGTTCATTAGAGAAGCACTACTCATTAAAATAGTTGTAGGTTTTACACAACTCCTACTTAACAGAAAAGTGAAGATGTTTTATCTTCTGGTTCAGAACATTTGCAGAACTGAATACTCTTCATGGGTGTGGGGGAGGATGTGTGGAGAATGTGTTCTCCTTGGTTTCCTTCAGTGACATGAGAATTAAGTGGGCCAACTTTCTGTTCACTCAGTCTTTAAGAGGAGAGGCAAATTAAGAAAAAGATTCTTTTAATATTTGGGGATTGAAGGGTCTGTATGGGATTTTTCTATATTTAGATTAACTCTAAATATGAGTCTGGTACAATATGAGTCTGGTTAAATATGAGTTTGGTACAATTAAAGAAATGTTGCATGCAATGAAACACTGCATGCTAAAAACAAAACCACAAAAATAAACAATTAATTTTACTGACTTCTACTTAAAAGGGGAGAGATTGCGGGGGGGAGGGGGGATGGACAGGACAGAGAGCAGGAGAAGAGAGGAAGGAGGCATTAGGAAAGTTTTATCTTAAAATTCTGGCCTTACATCCATAAAGGTTGTAGCTGTTCCCAAGAGCCTTGCTTAAATAAAATTATAGCAGTAGGACATTTTAAAGAACAGTTTAAAACCATAAAAACTTCTACAATGTAATTTATCATTACAATTGTCACCACAGTTAAGCATACAGTAGGAAAATATTAAAACAGCAACAAAAATAGAAAGGTTGTTAAAATGCTCATCTCTATAGTGATATATTTTAAAAACATCTATAAATAAAACAAGAATGTTTATATAAAGAAATAGCTAAAAAAAGCAATCTAGTGTGTTCAAGGCGCAAAATCTGCAGATAAGTTAAAACAACAGAATACAGAAAGAAAAAGAAAAAGATGAAACAATAGCAAAATACAAAAGAAACAATGGCAAAATATAAAAAACAATTCTTTAATATATTTCCAAATGTTACCCTATGGGTTTGTTCACTGTATTATTAGCTCTTATAATACAGGTGTTTATATCAAAGATTCCATTTTACATATACTTACAAATATAATATCAATCCATGACACATTCACTCAAACATGACTATCTGATTTTATATTATATTGCACATGCCTTTTTCTGTCTAAAGAGGCCTGTATAGATGCATGGACTGTAGTCATAAAATTACAGCTGCAGACATATTTCTGTGCAAGTATGACTAAATACATTCACACAGGCATATCAGACACTTATGCACCTCCTGAAATAAAATTTAGCTTGTGGTCTTGAAGCAACAGAGAATACAGAGGTAGTATACATACACAGATACTTTTTCCCACAGGTTTATCACACTGGGGAAATGTGAGAAAATATTAGAGCAGTTACCTTGACCTGCAAGGCATGCTCATAAAATATTCTTGTATGAAGCCATGTCAGATTTAAAGCACCTTTCACAAGGATCTGTTGAATCAAATTCCTTTTCCTTTGCAGAATAGCCTTTGTAAATTCAGCAGAGGCCAGAACAAGCTAATCTCCACTGTAGCTATTCTGTGGTAAGGCTTTCAAGTACTAGATAGGTAATCTAGAATGATTCATACCCTAGTCCTGCTAAACATTCCTTTTGTAATAAATGTGCAGGGAAAAGGTTGATGCTGTTCTCAGATAATAAAGTTTCTGGACTGGTTTTACAAATTTTCTTCTTTTAAAAAAGGAAGCATTAAAATGTCAAATTGCCAAAGAAAATCACAATCAAATTACACTTACACTTCCTGGCACTGAAATGCAGTGTTTTCCGGTAAGACGTGTTGTGATATACGTGAGAGGGAAGACAAATTAAGATGATGCTTATGTTTTTTTCTGCTAGGTACAAGCAATTATGATATAGTACTTGGTTTAGAAACTTTTAGAATCCACTTCTTTGTATTGTTTTAATGGAAACCAGTAATGCAGTGCCCAGAACTGATGAATGCAAAGCATTTCAGGAAAAAGTGGCAGATAGTAAGAAGAGCAGACTGACTGCTGACAGGTTAGACCCCTTAATGAAACATAAGGAATTCAGAATGGTAAACATGATCAATAGACAGTAACGCATAAATATTTAAATATGTTCTAGTTTTCTGTACACATTCATAGACAAACACATATCATTCTCATATTTGATTTTAGGAACAACACCATTGAACTAAATCTCCCCTCATTTGTGCCAGTATAAATCAGTAGATACCCTCCTGAGACTGATATAATAGGATATAAAAGAATTAGGCCCCATAATAGAATGACAAATAACTTCTTGCACTCAGGTGAGAAAACAGTGCATTCATTATCAATTTGTTATCATTTAAAATAGATTTTAAACAACATTTAAAATAACAATTTAAAACATTTTGTCATGAGAATACCACCATCTCCTTATTAGCCTGATCTTCTGTCCTCCTTTAATCCAGCTCTTAGTTTATCAAATCTGGTATAGGTTAATTACTGAATGGGCTTTGAAAAATGGAAATAGTATTCCCATTCAGAAAGTAGTACATCTAGGGCAGAGTTGAAAAGGTTTGATGAGCTAATGCTTGTAAGCTTGCACTGTTACTCCCCTGAGTGGATATTTTAAAGAGAGTTTTATAAAGAATGAACAAATATTATCCCCATTATTTATATTGCAGCATCAGGACAGAGAGTGAGCAAAATGCTAGTTTTGGGCTATGCTGGAATGGATTTATAGAGCATATAGTTTCAGGGAGACCTGATAAGAAATCTTGGTTCTGACATTGACCAAATCATAACATCTTAGGCTAGATATTTCCCTTCTGTAAAACAGGAACATTCATAAATTACCAACCTATTTTTGTACCAAAAAAAAAAAAAAAAATCAATATTTGAAAAGTGTTATATAGTTGTAGTATTAACAGCATCTGGCTCTGAACCCTGTGTTCAGTGTAGTAGGCTTCACAGATCTGCCCACTCCACAGAATTTCCTATAAACTTCAGCTTCTAAAACTGACATAAAACAATGGAACAATCTTCTAACCTACACAAATCTCTCTCTCACTTTAATACTCTTTGGAGGTGAACAGCTAATCAAGGTTGTTCATGTATTAATGGATATCCTGGCCCATGGCACCTGAAGCAGTCATGGCTCCCATCACCTCCCTCAGGCCCAGCTGTCCTGCTACAGGACTTGGATTAAACAAGGAGACTGGCAAAGGTCAGATACAGACACTACATATAAACGAGGACATGTATGCAGAAACAGGTCTACACCTGCAACCGAACAGGAGTTCAGTGCACATTGACTTGTTTAAAAGTGGTGGAACCCAGTCTAAGACCTGGGTTAATGTGGTATCAGACTTAAATGATGTAGGTTAGACTAATCTATCAAATTTCTGTACCAGATCCCCTACCAACTCATTGGGTCTCATCCCTCTGCATCCCAAACTGTTTTTCAGGCTCCCGCTAATCCTCCCCACCCCTGCAGGGCATCTTGTTAGCCTCAGCACATGCTCATCTGCTCCAGCTGAGCAGCTCTCACAGAGCCATCCATAAGCAGGAGGCAGTGCTGGGGACCGTGGTATCTTTCAGGAATAGCTAGGCAGCAGGGAGGGGCTGGCCCTGGCTTCCACAGCTGGTCGGGGGGTCCATGCAGTGGGGACCTTTGCTTTCCCCCTTGACTTTTCTTCGCAGCTCAGCTGACAGCTGCAGGCAGGAAGCAGGGCTGGGGGCCGTGCTGGCTGTCAGTTGGTCCAGCCAATGGGGGTGGGGAGTGGAGACCCCCACTGCATACCCACCCCCCCAGCTCTGCTGGCTTAGGTGTGAGGGGCCAGGGCTGGTGCAAGGGGCTCTGCTTCCCCCCTGCCAGCACTGAGAGCTGGCTACTGGTGGGGGCAGGAAGGCGAGGGGAGGGGACTGGGAAGAGTAGCCACGTTGGCCAATCAGGGCTAGTTGGCTGTTTGTCTGGGCTCAGCGTTCTTTGGCAGCCTGCTGGTTGGTGTGCAGGAGTGCCCCAGGCTGCTGGCCTCAGCCAGTGCAGGCAGCCTTTGTGACCCCACTACCAAAGGGAAGATGCCTATTCTGTTTGCTCCTGATCTAACCTAGGGAGGTTATAGCAAAGCATGAAACTTAGATCGCTTCCACTTCTGGCTTTTTTAATGTCTATATTTGGCCAGAGAGAACAACGACAATGGTTGCATCAGGACAAAGTGAGGAAGGAATTTCCCTGGTCCACCAAGCCTTCCCAGGGTATAAGGCACTGAAGAAACACAGACACACTTCTAAGTAGTTAAAAGAACAACAATAGCAGAAAAGAAAAGGTAGTGCTGTATACTTGTTAATTTACTTGGTGGGTGACTAATCTGACAGTAGATCCTGGTGATGCTACATTTGCCCATCTTTAGGATTCCAAAGACTCCCTCCAGATTTGGCAATCCAAACACTCGCCTTCCTTGGGATCTGGCTTTTAAAAATACTGTCAAGTTTAAATGTCAACTTCAATCAAAACATTTTCCCCTGACTTTACAGGCTCTCTAACTCTTGGCTGGGTTTAAAAGCTCCTTCCAAAAATCCCCAAACTGCCTTTTGTTTCCTCAAGCATTTAGCTTCTTATTGCAAATAGATCCAGCCAGATTTTTCCAAGTCATTTTTTCCCCACCAAGAGTGCCTTACTGAACCCTATCTGTCCCTTGTACATTTCTCTCTAAAAAAATAGTTGTTGTGTTGAAGAACAGATGATCCATAGGCTACTACCTTCAGCCTGAGTTCAGTCTAGTTAGGAGACAGCTAATTAGTCACAGGTGGGACTAATCCAGCTCTCAGTGATATACACCATCCTGCTATACTCTCCAAAGGCTCCTATTTCAATTCACATTAAAATATTACTGGATTTTGAATGTTTCTGTACAAGCAGCAGGTACTGGATGGAATTAGTTTATCTGTGTTTGCATGCTTTCAGTCCATCATCTCCTTTCTGAAGTACACTGGAAGTTTATCTTGAGGGACAAGCAATTTAGACAGATGCAAGGTACTTCATCAGACAAATAATTTAGGTAAAACTCAAGGGACATTATCATTTTATGGGTGTGCCTTTTTGGTATTTATATGGTACTCATGGTCTACTGTAAGAGAATAGAAGGAAAAGAGTCCTCAGACAAAAGTTCATTACCTTAAAAATTAAGAGGGTGATGAGATTTATTTGGAAACTTACATACTAAAAGAAAGCTTGCAAGATTGTGTACAACCCTCTGTTATCCCATAGAATTTCAGTTATTTTATACCTTAATTGGAATTTTTAAAAAGTGACTTTGGTTACATTTTGTGATAAAAGAACAACTATTACTTTAAGAAATGCTGCCTTCATGTACAAGTCCATCACCTCTGAACATCTTAATACACTGTCATTATTAAATACCTGTTCCTTTTTTCTCTCATTTTACTTTGATGATTATATTTTCTGTGAATTTTTTACTTCTCTGACAGGCCACATCTTTAAATGGCTTCAAAATGTTCTCCATAGTTATGCATATAGGCATATACAAATACAGCTCCATGTTTGTACAACCTGATTGAGAGTATTTGTGTGTGCAAATACACAGCTGCCTATGCAACTAGGTACAGGGTTTGAATTACACTTTGACTTTTGCGGGGGGGTCTGCAAAAATAATCGGGCTGCCCATCCTGATGCTCTAATAAAATCTCCTAGAATTGTGACCCCTCCAGGTTATGGTTTTCAAATCTTACAGGGGGCTCTTGTTTCGTATTGGGGGGGGGCTCAGCCCCCTCAGCCCCCCCATAATTCAAACACTGATTAGGTACACAGGCAAATATACAAGCATGGGATTAGACTGTCACTTCTGAGAATTCATTGCTCTTCTGGTATTCTCCTGGTACTTATAACCATAGGTGGTAGAAAGCCAGGGCTAACAGAGCTTAGCCCTCACAAACTAATTTCACAGGAGCCAGCAACAGCAGGAGCACTAAGGTGCTGACATCCCACAGCACCTGGTACTGCTCAGCATGCAGCCAGGCCAGCACCCTACACATGCTCAGATCCATGTGGCTCCTCTGCTCCAGCACCACCACCATGCTCCCCCGTCACACCTTGCACCCCCACCACACACTCCTCCACTGCTATGTATAGCACCAGCGTCTGCCGGCCCCACAACAGCCTGTGGGAGGGAGTGGTGAGGGTCAGGCAGGTGTGCCCCACACTGCCCCCAACACCCTGCCCTGAGCCACCTCCTGCCCCAAAAGCAGCACAATAGAAATATCTTTTCAGTTTGTTTTTACTCAGCTCCTCCTCCCCAATAATATTTTCTCCCACTGCCTATGCTTATAAGTCTCTTCTCTCCATCACTATCACACTGAGCAAAGCATTCAGCTGATGTAGGCACCCACAGTAAAAGTAAAATACAAATTCTGTCATGTGCGACCAAGTCCCGTATTCCCACTGAAAACATTACTTTCTACACTAGCTTCCGATGCTCTGTTTTGTTCCATTTTGGCTGTAGTATATTTCCCACAGGCTTGCAGACACCATTTTTTGGGGTTTTTTTGTTTTTTTTTAAGAGTCCCTTTTCATTTCAAGAGTAAAACCTGAATGACTTCTTTAGCTTTCAATGAAAGGTGAGCATCATGGGGAAAGCTCACATGCTAAACCTAACAAGCACTGAGAGGTTGGTTTGTAGAATTTGACTCTCTGGTGAACAGCTGCCGGTATCTCTGGAGTATGTTTCAATCTCCTGTTCTCATCAGTAATAAGCTGCTTATAAGGTTCAGCTCCAGTTTCTCCTTTAAAATTTGGAACACATTCTTTCAAACTCTCACAGTCTTTGCCTCAGGTTACAGCCATGAATCTTGCTTAATCAATAGCTTACAGTTCTCCCAGGGGCGTCAATGCAGTCTCAGCTGCAGTGCCTACAATATTTGAAGGCCTAGTATTGAAAGATGAAATTTTCTACAAAAAATAAGACTTGAAAATTTTGATATTCAGGAAAGCACATGGATTGTGCTACATTTAGAGAGTGCTCAAAGTTATTGAGCATACAAAATACATCAACCTGGATTGAAATTAGTAGGAATCCTATAAAAAAATCAAGTCATTGAAATACTATGCGGTGAAATAATGACATTTCACCTCTATGCTATAATGGCAGTTATCAGTCTGCATTTCTGTCTACCCAACCCTAATGTTGCATTGTTCAGCTAGGTGTTCTTTGGGCAATAGGAAGGTTTCAATACAAGTTAAGGTCAGTTATCGTTATGAAGTCTAATGATAAGTTGGAATATTAGCAGTTTCCACTTAGGCTGCATAGGGGCAAAAACTGAAATGATGAATCAGGAAAGCAAAATGTAAACTTTTCCAAGTCTACTGGAAGAAAATAAAATTAGAAGTACCTTAATATAAAACAAAAAAGCCTTGATAATTCGAAGTTTTATTACCCTTCTCATTGTTTTCCTTCATTATTTAGATATCATCCTTCTTGGTAATATTATTCCCTTGGATACAGTCTAGCAAGTTACCACATCTTTAATTGTTTTTGTGGCTAAATGTCACCCTTGTACCACACACACACACCACTCCTTGCACAGAACAGGTTTTATTTATTTATTTATTTTATTTCATCTGTTAAAATTCTTACTAGATTCATCTGAAACTGGAATGGCAAATTCTTGGAGAAGCTATTTTTGCTTTATTGTTAAGGAGACCCAAACCATGAAATAGTGGAAGAATCAAAAAAAGAATGTGCTGTTATGGGAGATAGTGTTTATTTCTGAGACCAGAGACATTTATTATGTTTTGTAGAAGCAGTCAAACTTTTCTGAAGTTCCAGTTTGAAACTTCTGATGTTCTTTCTTCTTCCATTGTTAAGATACAAACCATTCAATCTTTTGTAAAAATACATGAAAAATAGAAGTCTTTTAGAACTATAGAACTTACACTAAACCAGACTTAATGGATTCAATTTATTCAACTGCCTAGGGTCATTTTTTTGCTGCTGTTGTTGTTTTTGTTGCTTATAGATGGATAAAATATCTTTATCAATATCATCTATAGCAGTAGCCTACTAGATTCTGGAACTTAGCTGGTAAATGGTCACAACAGTTTTACGAATTTTAGTCTTATAGGTCACAAGCAAGGTACATCAAAAGAAATTATTGCAAAAAAACCTGTCATTTAAGCAATTGCCTCTACTGTACCAATGCGTGTCATTAGCCCCACTTGGAAATTATGACAGATTTAAATTTAAAGAGTATTTTTTTTAAATAAGACCAACATTTTAAAATGCATAAAATCTTAGTATATGGCACTTCACTTCAGTACAAAAATCTGAAAACATTTGGACAGCCTCAAACTATCTATGAGAAAAAAGTGACACCATCATCACAGTGTAAGAGTAAGAACATGGGGAAAATGATTCCTCAAATATAAAATAAAAGCACTAATTTTGGAGTATCTCAAGTTAGGCACCCACAGACTGAGGCATATAAAATGCCTCCAACTCAGTGAAAGATACAGAAAGTTAAGATGACTTGTCCAAAACCATGGATAAAGTCACTATTAGAGACTAAACAAGACACAAGGTCTCCTGACTCTACCTTCCATATACTCAAACATTCCCCTCTATCCCAAACCAACCAAAAGAAATAGCTAATGGCTCCTTGAAACTGCAGAACAGCAAAGTCGCAGAGTATATGTGAGTTTGAAAAGGGTTGTAATAGTAGGAGGTCAACAGAAAGCCTTTTGGGTTGTATTTTAGTGATGCCCTTTTCCCTTATATGAACTAGAGACAGAGACACAGCTGCAGTCTAGGGACTGTAAACTGAAGTTTGTCAGTTGAGATGACTGGAAAACCCTGTTCCCCATGACTGAATTGTAGTGACGTTATCCACACTATCACTTCTTTGCACGTTACCCACTTACAAATTTCAGATTTCACTTGTGTTGTAATGGAACTTTCACTCACCTCACGAGCAATGACAGATCCTGTAAAAGCACATGCATTAAGTATACAAAGAACTAGAAGAAACGCTGTGAGCTGTTAAAAAATCCTACAAAAACAGGCAGACCAAGATAAGCAGGCTAACCCTGTGCTTGCTGTCAAAGCAGAAGAAATTTTGATTCGTCCATTGGTATTGGACACAGATTTATGGCCATTCCAGATAATAAAACAGATTAACCTAGTAATTTATAAATGCCATTTTCCAGATATCACAAAGGTCCACATTGCATTCCATGTGCCCTTGCTTAAACCTTATGTAGAAAACCACTTTCCAGGATGGAATACACCATTCCTCTCCCCAAGTATTATACCATAAAGAGTACATAAGTTCACCAGATTGTAGGAAACAAGAGTTGGAAAAGCAGGATAAACCCTGACTAAAGCATACTACTAAAGTGTTTGTCTAACCTGATCTTGAATTTCTAGAGGTGGAAATTTTACAACTTCTCTATTTAGTCTATTTCAATACTGAACCCCTCTCATTGTCATAAAGTTGTTCCTAATCTCCAGTTTAAATATTCTATGGCAGCAGAGGTCATGGACTTAAAAAATTTTAGATTAAAAAAGCGGGGGGGGGGGTCGTACTG
>NW_017729024.1:18212174-18222697 GCF_001723915.1 Gavialis gangeticus | reverse complement strand
GGGGGGGGGGGTCGTACTGAGAGAAAGTATAGATAGACCAAGAGTCCTTACATACTGGTCTTGGGATCTCACAGGAAACATGCACGCTGTTGAACTTATCCAAAAGTTTCATCACACTCTTTCCCCCTAATACAAGGTGGGTGGATAACCGCAAAGCAAAGGATAATTAGAAAGGCAAGAGCTTTCTAGTGGGGCTCCAGAGGAGCTTGTCCATGGTCTGGTGCCAATTAATTATTTGGATGTTGTAATAAAGATCTTTCCAAACAAATCTGAGTGACACTCAGGAGGACTGCAAATGCTTTGGAGGATACAAGTAGAATTCAGAAGGATATTAACAGTATGGAAAGCTGGGCTACAGACAGCAGGATGACATTCAATGCTGACAAATGTAAGGTATTACACTTATGGAAGAATAATCAAAAGCAATAAAGAATGGAAGATTACTGCCTGAGTGGCAGTATTTCTGAAAAGGATCTTAGGGTTTTGGTGAATCACAGATTCAACATGAATCAACAATATGATGCAGTTATTAAAAAAAGCAAATACATTTCGGGCTGCAACAACAGGAGTATTAGGTGTAAGATATAGGAAGCAAGAGTGCCACTTTATATGGTGGTAGATAGGCAGGGTCATCCCTGGGGGGGAGGGAGGGGAAATCCAGGTGACTGCCCCAGGCCCCTTGCTTTGGTGGGGTCCCACAGTCAGTGCAGTATAGGCTCCACCATGGCTGCCATGCACCCCTGCTGCCAAGAGCTGCTGGCTCTGCCACGGCCTCTGAGCGCTGCAGGCTCTGCCTGCTTGCCATTCGCCCGGCTGTGCTGGTTCCAGCCACTTCCCGCTTGCCACCACCCCCTCCCCCCTGGGCTCTGCACTGGTTGATATGTCCTGGGCCCTGCACATCCCTAGGGATGGCTCTGTAGATAGGTTTCATCTACAGTACTGCGTGTAGTTTTCTACATTTTAAGCAACACATAGAGAAGGTCCAGAGGCAGGTGACAGAAATCATGAAAGGCTAGGAAGGCAAGGCACACAAGGAAAGGCTGAAAGAACTAGATACATTTAGTTTGTAAAAAAAGGCATTTAAGGGCAGCATGATAACAGTCTTCAAATATCTGAAAGGCTGCCATGAAAAAAAAAAAGAGGGAGAATAATTTCTTTTCTGCTGCAGAGGATAGTACATGAATCAATAGCTTCATATAGCATCAAAGAAGTTTAAATTGGATATCAGGAAGAGCTTCCTTACTGTAACAGCAAAGCAGCAGTGGAACAGGCTGTTCAGGGAAGTTGTGGAATCTCATTTCAAGACAAGGCTGGATAAACATTTGATAAGATTGTTTTAGGAGTAGCATTATTGCATTTGTACAAGGGCTAAGACTAAATGACTTGAGGTATAGTCCAGCCTTGTAATTTTAGCTGTGACTAACCCAAGCCTGGGTGGCTGACCCAAGCCTGTAGCTATGCCTGATCTCTGATGGCTTTGTATCCTTCCCCCCCCCGCCCCTTTCCTGTTTCTATATAGTTTCCAACTCCTGCCCACATTCCTGATTTTTGACTACTGAACCTGATGTGGCAATCTGGCTTCCTGGTATACTTGCTAGTAACTTCTGGCTTCTAATTTTTGCCTGGTACCCATCTCTGACTTTCTCCCCATAGCAGGTTAACACTCTCCTAGGTAGTCAGGATCCAGTTTCCAGTTTCAGTCCTTTTATTATCCATATAGAGAGCTTCTCACCATAACAAGTACAGGTACAAAGAACAAACACAAAACCAAACTTCTGGTCTCTTGTCAGACCTAGAGAAACAACACACTCCCTGCATTTGTCCCTAAACACCAATCTCCTCTTCTATCCTCTCTTAGCTCCCCATCCTGGGAGCTTTCAATTTCCTCTGAGCTCAGGTGATCATCTCTGTCAGCTGAATAAGTGTTCTTAAGCAGGTAGGCTATTATCTCCCTTAACTCTTCATAGTGTGGTTATAGCCCTTTGACTCCTGCATTACCTCTGGGCACTGTTCTTCACTTTAGTAACCTGTCCTAGCTATAGGAGAAGGCTGCTCTAATAATGGATGTTCTGAATCAATAGAAGACCATCAAGCTATCAAGATGTTTCTTCTTCCTAAACAGCACTTGGAACACAGGACCTTTTCATTTCTATTATTACCATGGAAATATGAGGGAGGTAGTAACCTGGAGTTTACAAGCACATGGGTAAGGTCCTACTCCTTAGAATTTACATAATAGAGGAAGAAATGTAGAGTGAAATCCTGTCCTACTGAACGTATAATTGATTTCAAAAGAAACATGCATTCACTTATATGGGGCCCATATTAAGTAATATAATTACAAAGCCTAAAACAAAATATTTAGCATGCATAGGGTTTTGCTATAAGATTTGTCAGATGGCAACCAAATAGCACAAATTGGTTTTGAAACAGACATGGAATAACAATGTAGCGTCTGTAAAACTGTAAAGTTAATTTCAGTTAAACATACTTTTTCTGGTGTTAACAGTAATGATGTATTGGGAAAGTTAGAACTGTTGAACAGAGAGTTATTCAATATACTATTGTTTAATGATGCATGTTTTTCAAAGTGTATAAATGAATGTTCTGACTATGAAAAGAGGGACATTCTGTTCATTTAGGAACTCTTGACATCAGTTACTAAATGAAGTTGCCTATCCCCAGCAAGTGGGGACACAGTAGAATATAAAATACTTATTTTGCAAATGATATTCAGTATATAAAGTGTTATTGCCTCTGCAGATGAGCTGAAAGAGCTCATCAAATGCCAAGCTCCATGTAGTCTGTAATATAAGGTTTCTGAAATGCCAGAAAATTAACTCCCAATGCCTTGTA
This sequence comes from Gavialis gangeticus, assembly GCF_001723915.1. Classification (NCBI taxonomy): domain Eukaryota; kingdom Metazoa; phylum Chordata; order Crocodylia; family Gavialidae; genus Gavialis; species Gavialis gangeticus. The sequence continues at coordinate 18,219,841 of NW_017729024.1, read as the reverse complement.
GCTTGTCCACCTCATTTCAAACCCTGGTCTTGGTTTGGAGTGGCTGATGTAAGTCAATACTTTGACAGATAGATGGCATTTGTTCAATTTAAATGACACTCATCACGCTGACTTTTGTTCTAAAGCTGTGCAAGGTTAATTGAGCGGATATAAAGAATAAACCCGGCTAAAATTGCCTCTGCTCTAACTCAGAAGTGCTAATCCCCTGGTCTTAATTTAAGACTCCCCCATTTTGTGTATTAGACTGAATCATGTAGGCAGTTTAAAGGGGAAAATGCTAATGAAAGACAACTTAATTTTTAAATTTGCATGTGGAAGGGAATTACAGTACAGTAAACTTTAGTGGATTCTATTCCTATAAGAAGGAATAAAGCTTTTCCCCCATCTGAATTATTAATGCTGTCATATAAGGGAATGCATGAACTAATCCTATCTGGGCTTTTTAATTTACAGGTTTATTCATGACCTTCAAGAACTATTTCACATAAAATATGTCAGATTCTTTGAATATATGGCACTCTCATATTTATTCTGATAAATGTATATCCCAGACCTGTGTTTGGGATGTGAACAAATAAAGAATATGTACATTGTATGTTATATTCAATGAGTAATTACAGGGTAGTATGGCACATTTTAAAGAATATTAAGCTTAATTGAGTAAAGTAGCAGACTGTATTAGCATAAATGAGCAAAGTTAAAGCCTGGTAAGACTATTTTTCATTCCTATAATGCAACTCTTTCTCTCACACATAGTCTTTCACACACTCTTTCTTGATTTGGACAGGTTTGAGATAAAAATGGTATCATCAAGAAGTGCATTGTTGAGTAAAACATAATAGCTTTAATTGAAAAGCACATTCAATATGACTTTGCATGCTGATCAGAGCCATAATCTTAGCACAAATGGGCCTAATTTACTATAGGAACCCTTCTGATTTATTACTATCTGGAAAGGCGTGCAGTCTTAGTGCAGTTCAAATAATTCTCTTGTTTCTTCTCCTATTAGAACCTTTGTTGTAGTGGCTATTTCATGCCACAGAAGTGTTTTTTTCCTCTGGTTATTCTTCATTTTTAGTATGCTTTGCCAAAGAGACAGCCTGTATAGTGTCAATATTAGTTTCATGACAACAGAAAATATTTAATGCAACTTACTTCTAAAAAAACTCTCAATGTCTGTCTGCTTTGATTAAGAAAACAAAAAAACCCCAAAAAACAAAACAACCAGAGAGAAATTATTCTGGTCTACATTTATTTTTTAATGTAAATTAAACTTCATATTTGTTATAACAACTAGATACTGTAGTTCCACTGTAGTTGTACTCCGGCAAGACTGTTATGCCTGGTTCTTAGTGAAGTTAACACTACATTCACTTCATCTAATTGCCTGGGTTCAGTTACCATCTCTATGCTGATGATTTGGAATTCTAGCACTTCTCACTGGGTTGGGTTGGGAGGCAGATTAGGAATGGCAAAGACTACCTCCCTGATGCCTGCTGCAGAGTGACTCAAGTGTTATGTGGCCAAAGCAGAACTGATCTGATCTCCCAAACTCTCTCCACTTTCCTTTCTTCTTTCTCTGTTAACTATATACTGGCTGCATCTGCATGAGACGCTGACTGCAGAGTAGCATCGCATGGCAGAAACCATGATGCAATGCTACTGTGCAGTAGTCTTGGGCTGCTGCACAGTCACTGTCACAAAAGAGCCATTTGTTGGCACTACTGTACAGCCATGTAGTACTTCCTTATAAAGTATAAACAAGTACTACATGACTGCTCAGTAGGGATTCTGGTTTTCAATGATAAAAAAAAAAAAATCACAAATTCTCTGATTAAAAATCCACAAATCTGTAGTTAAAATTAAATGCCCCCCACAGCCCTGCTTGTGCCCCCAGCCCTACCAGAGGGAAGCCCATCTGCCAGGGACCCAGGTCCAGAGCTCCCTGCCCCCAGTGGAAGGCAGCAGCTGCTGCAGCAAGAGCATGAGCTGGCTCTCCCCCTGCTGCTGCCTACTGCAGGCTCCTGCAGGGCTGGCTCCCAGCTGCAGCTTGCACTCCCGGGGGGCAGAGGGGACCTGTGCCCCCAAGATCTGGGGGGGGCGGCAAGGGCAGGGTGTGTGCATACTGCAGGATTGTGCTCCCCACCCTGCTGCCCTCTGGAGTGCAACATGTACAACCCAGCATGGCAGCACACAGGGTGATGTGAATGAAAGCTGCCTGATGCTGTGAGCTCTGCACTGCCTCTTCAGGTGGGGGCAGCAGTGAGGGGTGCAACCCTGCGCTGCCCCTGTGCACACAGAGGAAGCTTGGCTAGGGCAGCTTTCCTGCATGGCCCTGCTGTGTCCTGCTGTGCCAGTTGCACACACTGCAATTCGGAGGGCCTGGGGGAGGGCAGCAGGGCAGGGAGCACAGCACTTGCAACCAATGGTTTGCAGCGGGCCTGGCACTCTATCAGGGGTGGGGGGAGATAGTTTGCAGCCTCCTTGCTCCCAGCTGGAGTGCCCAGCCAACTGCAACCTTTCCTCCCCCCCATCTCTGGCCAGAGAGTGCCCGATCTGGCTGGAGGAGCTGGTGGCTTCAAACCCCCTAGCTCCCTCTAGCCAGAGTGCCCAGCCAGCTGCAAGCCTCCCCACTCCATCAGACCCCAATCAGCTTGGGCACTCCTGCCAGGAGCAGGGGAGTTTTGCAGCCCCCAGGGTACTCTGGCCAGGGGGGCAGGTTTGCAGCCTCCCCACTCCCTCAGCCAGCTTGGGCACTCCCCAGCTGGGCACGCCGGCTGAGAAGCAGGATTTGCTGCTGACTGGGAGTGGCAGGGGTCTGCAGCCAGCCAGGCACTCCAGCCAGGAGATGGGAGGCTGCAAACCCCCTGGCCAGAGTGCCCGGCCAGCTGGAAACCTCCCTGCTCCCTCAGCCCCCAGCCAGCTTCCCCTACAGTCCTTCCCCACCCCGTAACCCCCAAGCCCCACTTACCTTCAAGAAGAGTGGCCCTGAATTAGCCTCCAGTAAGTGTGAGCATTGACCCCACCCTTCCCCCTCTCCTTTCCCCTCTGGGCAGGGTTGGGAGATTCCCCTGCCTCTTTTGCAAGTAGCTTTTGCAGGCTGGAACTCAGCCAGCCTACAGAGCTCTTTGCAAAAAGGGGAGATCCATGAGTTTCTCTGCTAAAAGAGAAAATCTGTGTTTTCTCTGATTAAAACTGGGAAATCTGTGGTTTTCTCTGTTTTTTTTCCATCAGAAACAGAAAACCCAGATCCCTGCTGCTCAGTAATGACTGTACAGTCAGCATCTTGTGTAAACATGGTTACTGTTTCTAAAACTATAGCTTGGGTGTTTATCTTTAATTCCTCATTACCACTGCTGTTTTGTGCCAAAACCTATTGCTTCTTTCTCAGTAATGTTTCTAAAATCTGATCTGTAGAACTCGTGGTTAAGAGATGATACATTTTATTAGACCAACTGAGATACTTGGGGTGGGAGGGAACCTTTTCTGCAAGCTTTCAGGTTCACATGCCCTTCATCATGCTCAGGGAAAATTAAAGATGGTAAAAAGTCCCCATAGGTAAGAGAGAAACTTTATTTTTGCACAGAGGAAGCTGAAGATATCAGGCTGTTCCTTCACGTCCATGAGAATGTCTTTGTGAGCTTCTCTTTTTGGATTTTAAACTCCATTGCTGAACAACAAGAAAGATGTCTACACCTCCCTGGCTCTCTGCCATCTAACACCACCAGGGAAGGAATCCTGCCTGATCTGCACAACAAAGAGCAGCTCGCAAAGACACTGTCATGGACCCAGAGGGACAGACTTCCATCTTCAGCTTCCTCGGTGCTTTCCTATATATGGGGACTTTTCACCATCTTTAATTTTTTCCCCGAGCCTGATGAAGGGCATGTGAACCCAAAAGCTTGCAGAGAGAGAGTTTTTTTTTTTCTTCAAATTTCTTAGTTGGTCTAATCAAAGGTATTATCTGTGAACCAGGAGTTCTAGAGTTTTGCATTTCTTTTAGTCTCAGACCAACACGGCTACCATATAAATCCCTAAAATCTGATTTAATACTTTGCTAAATTGTTCCTTTGCCTCCATTAAAAATGTATTTCGGTTAAGGCAGACTCTTATTGATTCACGTTGTTCTTTCCTAATCATCTTCCTAGATTACTAGAATTACCTGCTTTGGCCAAATATATTTTTTTAAGTGATTCATACCAAACAAATCTAGGTCAACAGAAGAAATAGAAAGTAAATAATTCTGGGTAGTTTTCTATTATTCAAATCCCCTCTGACAAAGGAAAGAGGACAGTTGGCTTCTACTCAGTGTTCCAGATGCCTGTTCTCCACAATGGGTTACTAGATTAAAGGGAACACCTCCTCTGGCAGCCTTGTGAGTCCTGAAATTCTTCTTTTTCAGCCAAAACTTTTCAGTGAGTTTTATACTTATCTAGAAAACCAATTAATAACAATTAGAACTACCTCGTGTGTGTGTGTATTTACCATAAAACTTCACTCAACCCTGGAGTTAACTCACTTGGGATTTTTGAAGGGTGAGGGACTCTAAACATGGAAGTGGATACTTATGCAAAGTCAATTGCATAATTGGGCATTCCCAGTTTAAGATGTATTAATAAGTTTTACTTGTTGCCAGAAAGATCTGTTATTGTATCAGAAGGGTATGAAGGGTGACTGAAGACACTTACTCTACTTAAAAATAATTGAATAGGTGAACTCATTTTCTTTATCTGTTACAGGAACCTGAGCTATTTGTGCCTCCAAGTACTTAGTTCTAAGCACATTCTAACTCTTTAACATTTAATAGCAGTATGTTAGCATTTCCAAATAAAACCATTTAATTTGATTTATAGCTTTATTTTTGAGTTAATAAAAAATACTGTTGCGTATAAAATGGTTGTATTACTGTAAAATGAACTCCTATTTCATAATCATTCAATGTTTAACAATAAATAACTTTGTAGTACTGTAAAATCTTATTTTGAAATGGTTTTGCTGAAGATGTATTCAGTATTCATAAAATATTGGCTTCCTAACTTGTTTAAGTTGCATTAAGTTTCGACTTCATTAGAAACAATATAAATAATGATAAAGTTCTGAAGGATTGTAAAATCAAAATTAAAGAGGTTCTTAACCTTTTTCTAACCTAAAGCTTTTGCTACTTGATATTCCTGTATAAGCTGGTTAATTATTTATGTTTCCAAGCTTATAAATACTAATGATAGGAACATAGGGCACAGGACTAAAAGGGACCTCCTGAGACACTGAGTCCATTTTCCTGTCATCACAAGCAACTACATCAAATAATCCTATGAATAAATTGATCAAGCTAGCTCCATCCTAATAGTAGTTAGATTTCTTGAACCCTTTACTTCTGTTACAGGGGCTTTGAGTAATGTTTTGTTTTTCAGTTGGTAAGAATGAATTTATCCAACTTCCACATTCTACCAGGAAATACAATTCAGCTGTAGATATCTCTTTACCTTTCCTTTCTGAAGGCACACACATGAAACTTTTATTTTGCCCATCTGTGGTAATTATTGCAACAGAATACATTATCAGAACTCTTCTGTAAAGACTGTAATATTTCTTTTTCTTTTTTTCCAAAATGGCAATAGAAGTGATCATAAAAAAGTGACAGCATTCCATATGAAATGCCATGATGTTTACTGCTGCTATTAATTCTTAAACCAGCCCAGAGGGAACAACTGTTATGTCTAATTCCTTTACTATATAAAATGCAAAATGAGATATGTGACATTTTAATACAGTATGATGCCCTTCATGAGCAGGATGGGATCAATACTTCGAAGTTTTATTTTATTTTCTTTCCTTTTTTTTCTTTTTAAATCAGCATACCCATATTAAACTTCCAAGGCCTAATATTCATTACATGTGATCAGTGGTTTTATGATGTCATTGTGTTGTGTGATATTAAGAGACTACTACAGAAAATGCATTGTGTTTTGTGCAGTGTAAAGCAGAAAACAAGCAAAAGCTTGAAAAGAACCATTCTGGGTTTTTTTTCTATTTGTCTGTCTTTAAATGGAGGTTGAACAATGGAATGAAAGGAAAATATAGCTTTATCTAGTTGGTGTTATGATGTTAGTTCAGTCTTATCATGGACTACAATCTTAAGAATGGCACTTCAGTTTTTGTATCCATAAAGGTTACAACTGCTACACAGTAATAATGCTAAAATTCTCTTTAGGAGCATGAGGATTGTTAGATCTGACCCAGTTAGTACCTGGAGTATTTACTGGTCTCCCAACTATGTTTTAAAAAAAAAAATCTTTTCCCCTCTCTAGTACCCCACTCTTATGCTACTTAAGACACCTCTGTTTCATTCTTTCCTTAGCTATCTTCTACTGCCCTCCCTTGGGGCATGTAGCCATGGCACTCCCAATCACTGTACTGCCCCCAAGAAAACCAGAAAGTGAAGAGATTTGTCACTTGAATCCTAGATGCATCTCGGGTGCTCATAAATGGCTGAGCCTTGTCACACTCCATTATAAAAATGGCTTGACCTCCTCACAGGGACATCATTAGGCAAAGATTTGGCCATCAATAAGCTAGGACAGCAACCTCTAGAGACAAATGGCCTGCCAAATTTTCCTTTTATTTGTTGAACTTTGAACTTTTAAACTGCATGAAGGGAATGTGACTGACCATTTTCCTGGTTAAGACTATATTTCTGTCACAAAATAAACCTAAAATATTAAACAGGGGCTTTTGCTCTGTAACTGAGGGTTTCTGGTGGATTTGTTTCCATGTGCATGGATTTGCTTCACCACATTCCAACTTATGAACTAGTCTCATTCTCAAGGGAATTGAAGCAAGGCATGCCATCCCATTAGCTTCTTGTACTATAGCTATTGTTTTGCTCCTAAAGCATACTTCTATCTGTGCCCTTTCTGACTATAAGCCTATATTCCTATAACCTAGGAAACTTGCCTTTTAATATTTTCCTCTGTATACAAATGTGAGCTGACAACAACATGTCTCTTTTTGTCCTGAATAATTTGATGCAAGATGGGAAAGAATAGGAAAGAAATATAACTTACTTTTTTTTTTCTTATCTATTTTATTCAGATTTCAAAAATATCTTTAATAACTTTGGTTAGAAGGTAGGCAGAAAGAAATGCTGATAGGATTAATGATGTTCCTGATGTTTCTTGATGCTCCTTATTGTTTGAATTAATGCAATGGAACAGAGTGCTGGAGTCAGCAATAGAAGTAAATATTGCACATCAATCCAAGACAAGGCTGAACGAGATTTTGGAAAGGGCAGCTACACAAAGGGGTAACTATTAATTGTATTTGGGAGTAGTATTGAAGTTAATTTGTATTTTCGAGGGCCAGATCTTACCACCTTTATTCATACTAGAGGCATCTTTATAGATCATGAAACATTTACTACAGCATTGCCTAATTAGCTCCACAGTAAAGCATCTCCATCAACAAGTGTGGAGCTATTAGGTAGGGTTACCAAATGTCTGGGTTTTCCTGGACATGTCCTCTTTTTTTGAACCCCTGTGCTGTGTCCAGGTGGGTTTTTAAAGTAAGAGAAAATGTCTGGGTTCTCTACTCTCCTGGGTTGACTGCTTGGGGCTGGGAACAGTGGGCAAGGTGATTGGCTGTTGGGGGTCATGTGCTCCGTGTGTGTG
>NW_017729024.1:18205785-18212072 GCF_001723915.1 Gavialis gangeticus | reverse complement strand
GTGTGTGTGTGTGTGTGTGTGTGTGTGTGTGTGTGTGTGTGTGTGTGTGTGTGTGTGTGTGTGTGTGTGTGTGTGTGTGAGAGAGAGAGAGAGAGAGAGAGAGAAAAAATGAGCAATGCGGGAGTTGTTTGGGCAGCTGGGCTGGGGGGGCAGGGGGCTGCAGGTCAGGAGTGAGGGGAACCAGCAGGGGGCTACAAGTTGGAAGTTTAACTGATGTAGGGCTACAGCCTGAAACCAATGTTCCCTCTATGGAGTAGTAGTCCGTGAGCGCACTGCTTTGGTCCCGCTTCCCCCTTTCAGTGTGGTTTGCTGGTAAGTGTCCCAAAGTAAGTATCCAGTTGGGAGCGGGCAGGGTTTGGCCACCACCCTTCTCCATGCTAACTGCTGTCCAGAGCAGTGCAGTGGAGTGCTGTGGCCCAGGCATAGGCTGGGCACAATCAATCGATAGAACTAAAAGGGAGGCACTGGGGCTGGCATGGGACACTTACCTAAGGTAAGCTCCTCAGTCCTCATGCAAGGCAGGCAGTGGCTCCTCCCCGAGGCAGGGACAGGGCTGGGGCTGGTGGCTGGCATTGGCTCTGCCAGCTCTGGGAAACTGCTCTGCCAGCTCCAGAGAACAGCTCTGCTCCCTCGCATTGCCTCAGGGAGTGAGGAGGCATATGACACCAGGGCAGGGGAGTGGAACAGTTCCCTGGAGCCAGCAGAGCCCCATGTGGAGCAGGCAGCGGCTCCTCAAGGTGAGGCAAGGCAGGGATGGGGGTTGGGGACTGGCATGGTTTCTGCCAGCTCTGGGAAACTGCTCCACTCCCCAGCCCTGACACCATTTGCCTCCTTGCTCCCCGAGTTGATGCGAGGGAGTGGAGCATTTCCCTGGAGTTGGTAGAGCCTGCAGAGCAGTTCCCTGGAGTCAGCCCCATCCCTGTCTCTGTCCCCACCTCATCTCAGAAAGGAGCCGCTGCCTGCCCTGCATGAGTGAAGAGCTTACCTTTGGTAAGTGTCGCACGCCGGCCCCAGTGCCTCTGCTGCACTCTGTGCCCAGCTCCTTTCCAGGCAGGTGCACAGCCTTGAAAAGCTTGTGAGCAGCAAGATTTTTACTTGTGCATGGCTGTGCATGTGTGCAGCTTAGAGGGAACACTGCCTGAAAACCCCCACTCTGGTTTCAAATTCTAGCTGTCTCCATGGTAACAGGGTTGTAAATTCCTGATGGGGGGGAGGAGGGGACACTTGCTCATCCTTTATCCTGTGTAACCCTAAACTCTTACCTGAGGGTGCTGATGTTTTTTAAACTGACCGACCAGTGTCAGCCATGGTCTGGGGATACTGGTTTATGGCTGGATCTAAGGGATGTGGTCAGAAAGATTATTTAAGGGCCCCTCCATCTTGGAACCCATACACATGAAGAGGTGCCTGCTTCCAGAGGAAGCTCAATCAGCCTCTGGATGATACTTGTAACTTACCTGAACTTTAGCTAGTAATGTAGGATGAAGGGATCTAGGAATGTGTCAAAGGGCTACCAATCTGTTTCTCTTCTCTCTGGGATTTTCTTTTTCTTCTTCTCTGACCTGTACCCCTCCCCTCTCTACCCAATAAAGCTATCTGCTACAAGCTTTGAGGTATATGCTTGAGAGGGATTGGGTATGCCCTTTTATTCCCTTGGCTCTGTTGACCAAGGGAGTCTACTTTCTATGCTTCAGGTTAAAGGAAGCACCCCAATATCTTTCAGTGAGTCAAGCACCCTCAAGGTCTCCAAGGCCTGTGTACATTTGGGGGGGGGGGCACAGGGCCTGAGCAAGAACCAGACCCCGGGTGATGGCAGTGGTTACCCCACACTTGCAGAAGTGCTCCAGGAAGGGGGTTGGCCAGAAGTTGGCACCCCTGGGAAGGTATCTGAAACTTGGTTTTTGGCCAGGGACAGTGAGGTGGGTGGCTGGGGAGCATGGCAGGGGATTGCAGGTGAGGAGTAAGGGGCACCACCAGGTCTGGGAGGGGGGCAGGAGGCTGTGGATCTGGAGTGAGGGGCATGGAGGGAAGGGATGGGTGACTGCAGGGCACTGGTAGCACCAGGGGGCTGTGGGTTGGGGCTGAGGGGCACCAGCAAGGTGTGAAGGGTAGGGTACTGCTGTTTGGGAGTGAGGGGCACTGGCAGGACTGGAGTCAGTGGGTCCAGAGTGAGGGGAAGTAGTAGGGCTGGGGTGGGGGAGCTGTGACTTGTCAGTGAAGGGCAACCGAATGGGCAGAGGCAGGGCACTGGCGTGTCCCCTGCCTCCCCACCACAGGTGTACTCTTTTTGGACCTGGAAATACAGTAACCCTTTATTAGGCCACAGTACACAAATTAACTCTACTGTAGGTTTGTAGTCCCCAATACAAGGTCCATCCTATGGACACAATAGGTATGTAGATGGTGACAGGGCTGGCTATCCTCACAGTTTAGCACCCTTGTGCTCCAGCCATCCCCTCTGCAGCATGTTGAGCTGAGTTGGAACAGCCCCAGGCTGGTAGGCTGACCCCTGGGTCCCCTACCATCCAGAGCTGTGCTGCCCTGGCTCAACATGCTGTGGTCCTGGGTGCACATGTAAATGCTGTGTCTGAGGGCAATAAATTCTGGCATGAACTATACCAGAGTTTATTGCATCACATTAATATTCACTTATAGATGTGTCCACTGAGTAGTACCATATTTGCCATAGTAGGCTCACTATTTCACCTGGACTGGTGGCAGAATAAAATGCTTTTCGGTGTGGGGGTAGTGGAAACCCCACTGGGGTTTTATTTAAAAATACAGACCACCTTGGCGTCAATTACTGTTGTAGTGGATTAAGTGAAGAACATGGTGTTTTTCTCTTAGGTTTTACTGTTAAACTTATTGTGGAAAGAAACCTGTGAATCCCTTGGATAAAGCTACTTGTGCTTTGTTGACAGGTTTAAAATAGTTTTCTATAATATGCTTGCAATGAAACCAGATTTTAGGCCAGCCCTGTGGTACCATGAAAAACCATGTTCCTTTCATATTAAAAGTAGCTTTTTGTGAAGTTTATAGTTTCTAAGGCATGACTGCAATGGCATCCTTGACAAGCCCATGTCGTATCTAGTTGGAATTGCATGTTTACTGAAGCTTTATGAAACTAGATTGAGAAAATAAGTAGTGGGACTCCTTTCTGTATAAGGCCATATCCAGCTCTCTGGATTTATTAAATATTCGGGGCCAGATCCAGCTCTTACAAGCCCATAAAACTGAATTAACTTTAATAGTGGCGACACACAGACTGGAGGTCATGGAGATGCAGAAGTATAGTATTAATGTACTCCCAAACATTTCTGAACAATTGTCACAGACATGGGCATGCAAGCATGCCAATCTGTCTATCATTCTCACCCAATCCCATACCTAGGCAGATCCCTGTGGTAGTTTAATTTAAGCCAGGTAAAGGGAAAAGTTAAGCAATATATGTGATACTGAACCAACCCCCGCCCCCCCATGCTCTATGTGATTTCCTAAGATCCTGCTTTACAAATGAGGTTAAATGAGAGAACCTTTCATCTCAGCTTTTACAGGTGCTAAATTCTGTCCCATACAACTTTTATGGATTACAAAATTCACTGTCACTTGAATGCCTTCATACAACCCTGGAAGTCATGGGAAACTATCTTATCACCAGCAGCCATATATTATAATCACTTAAAAAAAGTTCTCCTTTACAAAACACAGTATACATGCAAAGCTGTTTACCTTGAAATATGGAAGACATGTGTAAGTGACTCATATACTTAGGGGAAATGATAAAAGATACATGGAAGCACCTCAATTATCTTTTGAAATAAGTTATTAAAATTTAAATTAATCAACACTGCACTTGATTAGTATAATCTATCACCCACCTGGAAGTATGCTGTACTTCGATTTATTAAGAAACTTGCTCTTGACCAAACAGACCTTGCAAATTACTACCTAATATCCAACTTTGTGTCCTTTAGCAAGATAATTCAGAAACAAGTTGAGTGTAACTTACAAACACAGTAATCCCTGGCCAATAACTTGGAACTCTCACAGTCCAAATATGAGACTAGATCCCAGAAAGTGCTAATGGTTGTGATGAATGACTTCCAGACCACAGATAATTGTACTATTTTATGCTCCACACTCATTCCTGGATGTCTTCCATAGAACTTATTGAAAGACAGAATTGGAGAGAAGCATATTCTTTTCTGTGTATTGTTTATTTACCAGAAATTATAATCTGAGAAGCTGAAGCTATTTGCAGCATTATTATAATTGAATTTGGGATTTTTTTCCCCCCAGTCAATTAAGAAATTCAGGCAAAAACAATGAAATGTTGAAATGGTACATTTCAGCATATCTGAAATGCACTGTTTCAATTTTGCAAGATAAATTCGTAAACTATTTACACACTATTCCCAAAACTGAAGAGGAGATATTGCCTGTCCCCTTCCCATCCCCATAATCTCTAGCTGTAGCTCTTCCCTGTATTGTAGATGACTAGAATAAAAACATCTTCCTACACTAGAAGCAGAGGCACTTACACTTAGTTCTACCTTTTACAAAAGCATACCAACCAATGCATTGTAGACCAGCCTACCACAGAGTGTAGGCAGAAGTGCAGTTCCCTGCTGTAACTCAGAATGCTTTGCAGGAAGCATTCTGAGTTGCAATGATCCTCTGGACCAAAAACAAGTTTACTGTTGGTTCCAGGGGGAAGATAATCTAGTTGCTGGTTGCCAGTCTGCAACCAGTCTCCCTTAGCAATGGCCTCTTCCCTCCCAAACTGTCTGTGTTTGCAGAATGGGAGGGGGGGAAGAGTTTGAAGGGAGTTCAGTCTCAGGGAGGGGGGGGTTCAGTTCCCACTGGAGGGTAAGATGGGTGAATTGGAGGCCCTCCCTCTACCAGGGGCTGAAAAAACCCAAGACCAAACTCCCTCCACTCCTTTCCCCCCCTTCCCATTCTTAAAACAGGGACAGGATGGAAGGCAGTGCAGACGCAAGTTATGGAAGATGCTATGTTTTGAAAGATGAGGGCAGAGGAAGCCTTGGACCACTAAACCAGGTGGCACCCACAAGTATAGCTGAAGTGCTCTGGGTTAAAATACAAGGAAGATGAGAGGAAAGGGACTTAATGGTGGGGATCTACTACAGACCACCTAACCAAGGGGAAGAGCTAGACTAGGAATTCTTAAATCAACTCATGGAGGTAGTTAGGTCAAAGGACATGGTCATCATGGGTGACCTGAACTTTCCAGACATCTGCTGGGAAGAGCAGTCAGCCAGGTTTGACCACTCACATAAGTTCCTAGCCAAAATGCAGGACCTCCATCTAACCAAGGAGGTGCACAGCTCCACCAAGGGTGATGCCCTGTTGGACCTGGTGCTGGCCACGGGTGATGACCTGGTGAGGGGTCTGCAGGTGCTTGACCACCTGGGTGACAGCGATCCTCACCTGCTGGAATTCACCATCCAGCGCAAGGTGACAATGGCCTGCAGCAAGGCAGCAGCCCTAGACTTCAGAAGGGTGGACTTCAATGAACTAAGGAGAATAGTCAGGGAGGCACTGAGGTCCTGGAGGGGAGGGGAGTTGGTGTCCAAGAACAGTGGTCACTCCTTAAGGAGACAGTCCTCCAAGCCCAAAGGGAGGTAATCCCAATACAGATCAAAGGGGGCAGGAGGGTGCAAAAGCCCCCATGGCTCACCAAAAGCATCCAGGAATGTCTCCTAGCAAAAAGGGTGGCGTACACCCAATGGAAGGGAGGGGCCATCACCAGGGAGGACTATACAGCGGTTGCTCGGGGATGCAGGGAGGCGGTCAGGAAGGCCAACGCAGAGATGGAACTGGGACTAGCTAGTCGGATCAAGGACAACAAGAAGCCCTTTTTTAAATATATAGGGGGCAAAAAGAAGGTGCAGGGGCCCCACGTTACCCTGTAAGACACGCTAGGAAATCTGGTCTTCACACCAGATGACGAAGCTAACCTATTTAACAACTTCTTTGCCTCCATTTTCCTAAGCAGGGACTGGATCAGCCCCCCCACCAGGACCCCCTCAGGCCCCAGGGGAAGTGCACCCAGGCCAAAGGTCAGTGACAGTTTAGTCAGGGAAATTCTGGAGGGACTGGATGTATTTAAAACAGCTGGTCCTGATGAGCTCCACCCCAGCATGCTAAGGGAATTAGCTGAGGTCATTGTGGGCAGTGGGGTTCTGCAGGGCTCGGTCCTCAGACCTGCACTGTTCAACATCTTCATTGGTCACTTGGACAAGGGGTGGGGGGGAAAAAAAAAA
>NW_017729024.1:18193007-18204871 GCF_001723915.1 Gavialis gangeticus | reverse complement strand
GGTCCAGAGGAGGGCCACTTGCATGATCAGGGGGCAGCAGGGCAGGCCCTATGAGGGAAGGCTAAGGGACCTGAACCTGTTCAGCCTCCACAAGAGAAGGTTGAGGGGGGATCTAGTGGCCTGTTACAAACTAGTCAGGGAGGACCAGCAGGCATTGGGGGAGTCCCTATTTCCCTGAGCACTACCAGGAGTGACTAGAAATAGTGGTCACAAGCTGGCAAAGTGTAGATTCAGACTAGACATCAGGAAGCGCTGCTTCACTGTCAGGGTGGCTAGGATCTGGTACCAACTTCCAAGCGAAGTGGTGCTGGCTCCTACCTTGGGAGTCTTTAAGAGGAAGCTAGACAAACACCTTGCTGGGGTCATTTGACCCAGTACTCTTTTCTGCCATGGCAGGGGGTCAGACTTGATGATCTGCTCAGGTCCCTTCTGACTGTACCAACTATGAAATGACTTTATCTGAACCTTTATGCACTGAGGATTCAGATTTTTTCCTGACTGGCCATTTTTAAAGTGGTCTGCATTTGTGCACTTGTGTTTAGTCATGGCTATAGGCTGCTTTCTGTGGCCAGTTCAGGTGCAAATTGCCACTTCTGTCTGTGCCCATAGTCTTTTTTCATCATTCCTGATTCATTTTGTAGGAATAATTAAATATTCACAGGACCAGAGAAAGCATGAGAGAATAAACGTGGTTAGGACATTTATTTTGGGGTGAGGACACCAAGCTGTTATCCCCTGCTGCAGCTGGAGTACAAATGGCTAATTTACTTTATATACAATTATATGAATGTATATAAAATTGTTTATATAAAATTATTATTTGATATAAGTTATATCATTAAAAAGGAGAGATTGAGAGTCCCCCCATCAATTATTTGCAAAAAGCACATGAGTTTCTTTGTGCATCTAGCCTTTCACTTCCAAATTTCCCATTCGTTTTCTATTGACCATGCCTAAAATTAATGTTCTGTTTTGGAACAATTGAAATGATTTTTTTTAAAATAATTTGTTTGTGTCTTAGGACTAATGAGGCCTGTATTAGATCCTAGAGTAGTAAACTATCCCTGCTCAGCCTACCTAGACAAAACAAGAGGAGGGTGGAGTAAGAGGTCTATGGCAAGCAAGTAGAGTGAACAGTGTGATGGCAGCAAATAAACTCATTCCTATGAGCAGGGTGTGGGGGATAAAAGCAGAGAGATAATTAGAAGGGAATAATTTTAAATGGAAGAGGGATCAACAGGAGTAAGTGGAGGGTAAAGATGAGGTAAAGAGATTAGTATAGGGATGGGAGAGGAGGAAAATTAAAGCTGGCAGCCACTCAAACTAGAGCAACAAAAATCCAGTCAAAGCTGTTCTCTGACATTCAAGGGTCCCTGGTTTGTTTCTGCATTGACTACTTGGAGTTCTTATTTCTTCTTTTTACACATCTCCCCACAAAGGGTTATAGTGTGTAAAAGAGAAGGCACTATCTAGCTGCTAGTAACCTACCACAGAAAGGGTCTGCCCTGTATAGTGACAGAACTGGCAGGGGGCTGGGTGGAGGGCTGTTTCCATTTTGCCTAATCACCCCCAGTTCAGCAGTTCTTGTTTTAACTGCTTCTGCTTTTACTGGCGAGAGTTTCAAGTGATTTGTTTGCTGACTTCTATAAAAGCTTTTCCTTTTTCTCTCTGGGGAATAAGAAAGGGGTTTCAAGTGTATGTTTGTCTGTAGCCTTTCTAAAGGTCATACTCCCACTCCGTCCTCTCAAGAGAAATAGAAACTTTGTTTACTGGTGAAGAGGAAATAAGCCTGGGTATACATGTGAGCCTGAGGAGCCAGCTCCTACCACTGTCTTAAACAGCAGGAGTGAGACTGGAACTCCAAATGGAGCATTAGAGTAGTCTTTCAGCTATTCCTTAGGACAAGATGTATCATAAAAAGCCAGAGTGGTCTGATGAAATCTCACATTTAAAATCTGAATAAGAAGAGACAGCTATACTAAGGAAAAGCCATGAACTTGCAATAACACTGCATCATTTTGTATATTTATTCTGATCAAAAAAGGGTGAGTACAATCTTTGAGTGCAGCATATCTTCCTTGGAGGGACAACGCTAAATACTGTAGATTGCATAGGTCACATTTTAGAGATGGTCCTTCCTGTAGAAAGAATAGCTGTTTACATTTCAAGGACACATCATGTTTCAAAGTTAGATACTTTCAGAAACCAGAGAGAAAGATGGCGGGGGGGGGGATCTGAACTAAGGAAAGTTTTAGGTTTTATTCCATTCCTACTACTGCTTATTATGTTCTAAGTTATATTTTTGAGAGATATTATAGGCTTTAGCCCAGATTTGTTGGTAATTACAACCATTGCTAGTCAAACTGCAATTGTTTCTATTTCTTTTGGTTCATCCATACAGTTGCCTTAGCAAAATAAAAGGTCTACAGCTTCTGAATTGAGGGTGTTCTTCAAGAAGCAAAACCTCAAAGTAGTGTGTCACTTGCTATATAACAAAAAAAGTCACATAGATATGTAACCCTACCAATTTGCTGTGTAATCATATTGATGATTACATCACTATCGATATAAGACATTGGCCCTAAGAGAGGGATAGTCATGTCTTTATGGTGAGCAGAATCCAGGTTTATGGCAGACTAAAGGTCAGTGCACAATTATTGGGGTTACTAATTGACTTAAAATGTTTATAGGCCTGTCAGAAAGGTGTAGTTTATATACAGCATGCATGTCCTATAAAAATGATTTAGCTATTGGCCCAATTTCAAAGGCCTTAAAGAAAACATTGTCTAGACAAAGAGCTGCAGTCTGCTATAAAATGTTCTTGCAAGATTGTTTCACTTTAGGCTATAATGAGATATTTTCCACATAGTGTTACAAGCATGTTATAAAATAAATGGAAAGTAGAATAAGGGCATGTGATGTTATCACCTGTGGGAAAGGTTTTATTTTTGTGTTTGTCTGTTATTGTTGACTTCTCATTTAAAAGTGCCCGGGAAATTCACTGTTGTAACTTGAAGTTCTGTAGTGTCTGATTTCAAATAACCAATATACAAAGTATGGTATAAAATATTGATAAAATAGTATGTCTCTCAACTTGGTTTTATATGCATTTCTTCATTCCTCCCCACAAATTTTTTTCTTCAAGTCTTATTTTATGTTGCCTACAAGAGAAATTGGAAATATACAGTAATAGTGCTTCTGTTAGTTAATGTTATATATTCCACCAAATAATGCGCATTTTACAGATTAATAAGTACTGTCATCTCACTTGAATTGGGTGTATCTATGTGTGCACATTTTAATGTGCATTAGCCCAATTTAAGGCACATTAAGGGCATGCATCTACATGTGTGCACCCTCAATGCATCTTAAAAAATGGGTTTTGGGTTGTAGCCATGTTGGTTTAAACTCCAACTACAGCAGTCTCCCTTGGTTACCTTTGGCATTGGCTGTAGAATGGAGTGGGCCACCTGGGCCATGGCCCAACCAACTGTTAGCATATTAATGTATATAACCCTCAAATGCACAATTGCCTTTCTGGTTAAAACTGTATAGCTATTTAACTGCATAGATAGCTAATTTAACATGCTAAAAAGTTGTTCGGGCCATGGCTCAGGAGGCCCATCCCATTCTGCAGCCTATGACCTTTGGCATTATTTCCCCCGCCCCCGCCACTCCCCATCTCTACCCTTTTGTTTTCTTAATGTCCACCTATTTATATTTTCACTGACCTCCTGTCACACTTTTAGCTTCTTCCATTCCTTGGAGATCTGAGATTAACAACAGACTCCCTATGCCTGAACAAGAGTACTCATGCCCGAAAGCTTGTAGAGAACATTTTCCCAAATATTCAGTTGGTCTAAGAAAAGATATAACATGTACCCAAGGAACCTTGCCTACCTAGAATTTAGCTTCACATTTTCTATTAATTAAGGCATAAAGTTTGTGGTTAAGTCTTTTCTTTGCTTTGATAATCTAGGCTCTAGAAACAAGGAATACCAGCATTTTTATTCAAGGTCATAATTTACAAGTAGGAATTTTCAAGTAATGAATCATTCAGTGTCAACTTTCAAATTAGAATTACAGAGCTCTCAAGCAAAACAAAGCTGTATTTGGTAAACTTGGACCTAGCTATAGGCAGTGCAGAATGGCATCAAAAGTATATGTAATTTAAAATTTTTATATTCTTTGAAAGAACAATTTGTGCATAGATGAAGTATTTGGCCCATAAAAATGTATGGGACTTTTAAAGATGAATTTGCTCATCAATCAAAATGATGAAAAATATTACAGGGAACAAATAATATATTTTCCACTAGTACTAGTACCTTTAGCTTCTACTAAAGATTCATAGATGTTAAGGTCAGAAGGGACCTCAATAGATCATTGAGTCCAACCCCCTGCATAGGCAGGAAAGAGTCTTGGGGTCAGATGACCCCAGCCCGATGACTATCTAACCTCTTCTTGAAGACCCCCCAGGGTAGGGGAAAGCACCACCTCCTTTGGGAGCCCATTCTATATTTTGGTCCTATAGCATAGTGTCACGGGGCAGGGTCCTAAGGAGCGGCCATGATCTCTTCTAGCATCCCCTTACCGTGCCAAGTTGGTGTCAATGCACCCTCATTCTCGCCTGCCACATCTTTGATAAGATTATTAAGGGAGGCTGCCTTTTATCCTCCTTGACACGGTACCCCTGACATACTCCAGTCTGTGCCCCGTCTACGGTGCCTCTGTGCACTCCTGCCTCAAGGGCTACACGTGGCTCCTACCATCCCTAATACCACGCCCCAAGCCTCACGGATGTCCCGGACGTTGTCTAGTCACTTTCTCAGATGGCCTGCATTCTCACAGACGCTCCCTGGCCTCTCCTTCCTTACAGCCGCCTGTGCTCCCCGCGGATGCTCCCAGGCCTGTCTCGTGGATGAGGCCACACTGGGCCTTCTCTCACAATTGGGCTTTCACTCATGACCCCATCTGCACTCGGTCTAACCTCACAACTAGGTCCTAGGCGCGTGCCCTCCCTGGGGCTTCTCTCGCACTTGCCCTCCCTGGGGCTTCTCTCTCCGCATCTGGGGCTCAGGTGGCCATAGCCGTGCCTGGCCTCTAAATCCTCTCCGTGGATCTACAACTCCTGGGGCTCAGGCAGCCTCAGCCTTACCTGGCCCTCAATCCACTGTGCCTCTACACAGGGCTGGGATCAATACCCCCTCAATGCTGTGTCCTCTCTGGCACTGGGGTCCCCACACCACTGTGGAGCCCCACTGAGGCCTCCTCCAACTCCTATTAGCCTCACCCGGTCCTCCGGTGTAACAACAAACAACAGAACGCAATAACATGAGCCAATCTGCTCCAACTCAAAGCTAAGCCTCCTGGCTAAAACATAAACTCTAAGCCATTGGGTAGTTTATCTCCCAAATCCCTACCAGGGCTTGCTCCATCCGGTCTCCTCACACAGAAGCTGTTCAAGCCATCGGGCTTCTCTGCTCTGCTTGCCCCACCAGAGCTCCTACTTTCTCAGCTGCCAGAGGGGAACTGCCTCTGGCCTCAGCCTGGTTTGTTTATATAGGCCTGGCCCTGCCCCCTTCTGGTCAGCTGACCAAACTGCAGTTGCCCTGGCAACTGGCACCTGGCCCTCTTTCTAGGCGCAGAGCACTTCAATGCCCTGCGACACATAGGAAAAATAGTATTATTTTTATTCTGCTTCAGTTTTATTTATTTTGTTTTTATTTTATTCCTTGAGTAATTAACCTAACTTGGGTCTACAATAAATGGAACCTACCCACTGGGCACAGCATGGTTTGCAATTGATTGTGGGCAATGTTTGGTCTGACAGATTTCTATTATTCTGTCCTTTATTCCAAAGTAATGTCAGTATCTTTACAGAATACCATGTTACACATATATAATGTTAGTATATTTAGTGGACCACCAAGATCTGGGATATGGTATCCCAATCAGCTTTGTTAAGCGGGCCACTGATCCCAATCTCCCCAAGGTAAGGCCATCTCATGGATAGCCTTCTGTTTCCCTACCAGGCTCTTGAGCATCAGATATGTGGAGTTCCACTAAGCCTACACATCATGCATAATTTTGTGCTGCAGGATGTCCAGCTTTGCCTATTTGTCTCACAGCATCTTGCCTCCCTTGATTCTCTGGTAGAAGTAGCCTGCCACCTTCCTGCATTTGGAAATGGTCTTGCTGGTGGTGCTGGAGCCATCACCGGCAGCCCTACCCCCCCTCCAAGGCATCCCTGACAATGAGATGCAGCCTGTGTGCCACACAGTGGATGCCAAATAAGTTGGCATCACAGACTGCCTTGACCATATTGGCCCCAATGTTGGTGATCATGAACCCACGGGTGAGATTGCCCTGCCCAGTGGTTCATGGCCCCCATGATTTCTGTTGCTACATGGGACTCATCCATCACCTTGGCTTGAAGGAGAGGCCACCAATGGCCTGACTGGTCACACCAGTGCCCTGTGAGGGAGAGATATGCATGATCTCCACCCCAGCTGTTCCAGATATCCAAGGTGAAGTGTAGGGCCACCTACAGACCTGCCTTGTGTACTCCCTATATGCCTCATACAGGGAAGGCATCACTGTTCTGCTTAAGGTGGTGCATGTGGGCACTTTGTATGATGGGGCCATGAGTACCATGAGCCACCTGAACTCTGGCTTCTCAACTAAGGAGAAGGGCTGGCCATCTCCCCAATGCTCTGGGCAACCTCGCTCCCCTTGGGAATGCATCCCCCTTTGTCTCCACCTTTCACCCACTGGTCCAGAGTGGCCTGCCTCTGCTTCTTGGGGATGGGGGCTTTGGAGTGAGAGGGGGACTCCTGAGCCTGGCACACTCCCACTTTTGCCAGGCTGAGGAGAAGCAAGGGCATGCTGCCTCCTGAGATGCAGCAGCATCACTGTGGTGCTAATGTGTTTTGTTCCCTTCCTGTGGATGGTTTTGGCTTGGCATTGCAGGCAGATAAAATATGTGGGATCATCTGCCAGCTCAAAAAGATCCCAGACCACACTACCCAATCACTTCTGGGGTGCGGGTGCATGTGTGGATGCTGCCTTTTCCCTGTCCTCAGCAGGCAGAGGCACAGCAACAGGAGGAGAAGACTAAGCTGATCACTTGCCTTCACAACCTCTACCTCAGCCTCCTCCAAAGTGCCTTCTGGGGAAGGAGAATACTCGAGTTTCCTCTAGAGCCTGTATGGAGCACAAACTCAACTGATTTCCCCTTCTTTCCCGAGAATTTACCTTGCTATGGCACTCAGATCCAGATCAGGCTCCAGCTCTTCCTCTGGCACCAGAAAGCTCACCATGGTAAGTGACATGGGGGTGGAGGAGATTGTTGTACTGGTGTTTTGCTGTCATGGTGGTGGTAGGGGAGGTTATGGCTAGTGCTCTTGGAGGGGATGCAGACTCAGGCACAGGCAGTGGCACTGTCATGGCTCCCCTCTCCTTGCTGCCTGTAGAACTAGTGGAATCCTCATGCTTGCTTGTTGTAGGAAAGTGGCTGCTTCTCAGTTTGGGGAGGGGGGACTTACTGCTCTCCCTCTTTCTCCCCCTCTCTGAAAGCTTGTCAGCTGCTCTTCCAGTACACTTCATGGTGTTTCATAGTGTCTTGTCTTTGCCTTGGTGTGCTGGAAAATCTGCATCTTCTTTTGTAATGTAGTCTGATTTATGCAATATATGTAGGTAAGATAATTATATGTATGTGTAATTATGTTATGTATGTAGTTATGTAATAAATAAAATAAAAATATCTAAATGTATGGATGTGTTCCTATATACATTCTATATTATAATATGGAATATAATTATGCTGTGCTTCCTTGTACAGTGAATGGAATTCACACTGTGAGAGAGCACAGATTTGAAAAGAATCAAAATAGACTAACAAAAATAAAAAGAGGATTTTGGGGGAGGACTACATTAAAAGGAATTGATGAATATAATAATAAAATAAAAGGGTATAGAAAGCAAAAAGTATTGCTAAATCCCACTTGGTAGGCCAGCAAGTAGGAAATAAATGTTAGCTTTTGTTGTCTGATGCTGCTGAGCTGCTAAAAGACAGCTCAGTAACTGACCCCAAGGCAGAAAGCAGCTCAGTTCAAACAATGCTGCCTTTTGCACTGTTTTTTCCATCCCTCCCCCAGAGCAGTAGGATTGGAAGGGACCTCAGGGAAGGATCACAGTCACTGGCCAGCTACACAGTCAATATCAGAACAGTCCTTCCCCCTCCCTCTCCTTACTTTCCGTTTCCCTGCAGGCAAGCCCAGCTTCAGCTTTGAAACTCAAAACATTTCAAAACTTTTCAAACGTTTTGACTACCCTCATTTTGAAGCCCTTCATTTCATTTCGATTTTGCTATTTCAAGTTTGAAATGAGTTGAAATATCCAGCGAAATTTTGCACAGCCCTATTATTTATGTATGATGAGTATAAAAGTCACATAAGACATTTTGGAGTCTGTCTAACAACATTGAGCTAAATCTCCTATCTATTACATGTTGTGACACAGTGGGAACATCTACATGAGACCCTGAATGTGCAGTGCACTTATTCTACTGCACATTAGTGTGTCATGGCAAAAGCTGTGCTAATGCACAGTAGAATCTGTCAACTGTGTATTAGCGTCACTTAAAATGTGTGTGCTTGCACTGCTGCACAGTATCACTGGTTACTGTGCATTTAGTTAGTAACCACAGCACATTAATGCACATGTAGACATGCCCAGTATTTAGTACCTAACTCTTAGCTGCCTTGTGTAATTGCCAAAATATAAATGAGGTATGTTCTATCTGTACAATTTGGAAAAATTGCTGAGCACCTAAGAATGAGTTCTTTCAAAAGACAACATGCAAAAGGGTGGAGTTGCCCAAGTTAGGTGTTGGGGAATACTGAGGACAGTATTCATTTAATCGTAAATCCTGACAATTTACTGAATATAGGTATGGAGCTACATAGAAGGATTTACAGCCCTGAAACCACCCTGGAGTTAAACACAGATCTTTTCTTTCTGGAGCAGAGTTATTTGGTTGTAGGTGTTTTCAAAAAGACAGTTTTTTTGAAAAACAGAAAAAAATGGTTGTCTCCTTTATCCAAGTGCTAAATAGTTTGAGTACACACACCAGGTGTCATGGATTTGAACTTAATTCCCTCTTCTTAAAAAAGGGTGGTTTTTTTTGTTTGTTTTTTTTTAAGTTCACATTTTCCACATTGGGGAGGCTGGACAATGTGCCTGCTGAAACGAGTATAATTTTCATGGAATAATTAAATATTGATTGGGCTCTCTGTCCCAATGAAGAGGGTGAGCAGAATTATACAACTTAGCTACTTCATTGAATATTTAAAATAAAAGAATAATATTAATAATTTAATATAAAACTTTTAATTATTCATTGGGGCAGGAATTGGAACTCAGAACTTCACTTACTCAGCTAAGCATGCTAATCACTGAGCAAGAAAACCATGTCCTCTCTGTCTCTCTTTTTAACCCACTGAATAATTTAATAACCTGAATAGCTTCAATAGAAGGAATTCAGAAGCACTCTCAACCAGAATCGCTTTCAATATGGTGGTTAAGGCATTCTCCTGGGAAACTGTAAATATGCATAGGCTTCAGACATAGTCAGTCACTGAGGACCATCGTGAGTCTCACCATGAGAACAAGCACAGACTCAGGTGCTAGCATAAGCCTAAATTACAGCAGTATGTACTTAAGATTGCATTTTATCCATAAGCAGTTGCACAGGGAAGTAGAATAAAGTCTGATGGTCTTGGCCATTAGTATTGGGTTAGGTCAGGTGTAAACTTTTTATAGAGTAAGTATAATATGTAACTGCTCCCTAATTAATACCTTTCAAGTCCATAATAGAACTAATTCATTTCAGTTTCATGAAACAAATGTAAATAAAACCAAGTGGAGAATGCCTGTTAAGTTGATCAAGAATAAAGTATAGGCTGGAGGGAAAATGAGAACCTTACAAAAGTTGGTGTTTGCTTTTAGGCTTAGGTAGTATCTGCGCATGATTTTTGAGGATCTGAATTTTGGTGTTTGCCACGTCAAGTGGAAGTTAAATAACTATGTGTAGAAACAGACGTCACCAAATAAAATGGATTAGCTATGTTGCAATTTGTCCTGACAGATGATTTGCTTCACTGGGTGAAACATTATTTTTTGTCTCACTCATTGCTGCTGTGGGACAATGGTGATGTGTTCTTCCTAGGGCTTGAGCTGTCTGGGTCTATGCACTCTGAGAATTACTAGGCAGGATTGGGCCTCTCAAGCACCTTTGTGGGGAAGCTGGAAAGTGTACACAGCTCTGTGTTGCTGGCAGTCTCCCACCACAAAGTAAACAGAACTTCACCACTAAATAATACAACAAATTAATGCTCCTTTCATGGTGACTACAACCTGTGTTGCAACAAGGTGTATGGACAGCTGGTTGCCTGGCCTTTGCGCCGCTATAAAAATGTTTAGGTTGACACAAAGGTGATGTAATAAAACCTCTGTTTCCACTCTAAATCCTTTTGTGGATTTGCCCTTTGGTTCCCAAACTTTATAGAAAAGCAAAGGGACTTGAACATTTTTAGAAAATGTTGTCCCATTAATATAAATATTTAAGACTTTATAGATACAAAAATATCTAATATAGAGAACAGGATCTTAGTATAAAGGACATCTATAAAACATATTATATGTTCTATTACAGGTCATATAATATAAATATGACTTGAAATGCATAGGCATGCCATTTTATCTTAATAATATCCAAGATTCAAATAATATATTTTTAGGATACTTGTTTTTCCCATAGTATAAAGTTCTCATTTCTAATCTTGTATTTTAACAAGGTACTGTACTTTACAGATGCCAATGCCCATACTAAATCTTCGACCAGTACAGAGAATAAGGAGGCTCTTACAAAATAGACTGCTGTCTGTGGAAGTTTATGCTTCTCTGAATGAATTAGTCTATGAGGGCATCTTTACACATGTTCCAAGTTGGGGGAGGGGCATTTTAATTAGAGCAGCTCTCAGGAGCTGCTCTAATTATAGTTTCACAGTTGGTAGGGTCAGAAGGAACCTGAGCAGATCATCAAGTCTGACCCCCTGCCATGGCAGGAAAGATACTGGGGTCAAAAGACCCCAGCAAGGTGTTCATCTAGCTTCCTCTTAAAGACTCCCAGGGTAGGAGCCAGCACCACTTCTCTTGGAAGTTGATTCCAGATCCTAGCCGCCCTGACAGTGAAGTAGCACTTCCTGACGTCTAGCCTAAATCTACCCTCTGCCAGCTTGTGACCATTATTTCTAGTCACTCCTGGTAGTGCTCGGGGGAACAGGGACTCCCCCAATGCCTGCTGGTCCGCCTCTGACTAGTTTGTAACATGCCACTAGATCCCCCCCCCCCTCAGCCTTCTCTTGTGGAGGCTGAATAGGTTCAGGTCCCTTAGCCTCTCCTCATAAGGCCTGCCCTACTGCCCCCTGATCATGTGAGTGGCCCTCCTCTGGACCGTCTCCATGTTGTCCACACCCCTTCTGAAGTGCAGCGCCCAGAACTGGATGCAGTACTCCAATTGCGGCCTGACTAGTATCGCATAGAGGGAGAGGATCACCTCCTTGGACCTGCTTGAGATGAATCTGTGGATTCATGACAAGGTACAGTTGGCCTTCCTGACCGCGTCCTCACACTGCCAGCCCATGTTCATTATGGTATTAGTAATGATTCCAAGATCCCTTTCTGCCTCTGCACAGATGAGAAGGGAGTTTCCCTGCCTGTAGGTATGGTGCTGGTTCTTCTGCCCCAGGTACAGTACCTTGCACTTTTCAGTGTTGAAAACCATCCTGTGTTCATCTGCC
>NW_017729024.1:18192590-18192854 GCF_001723915.1 Gavialis gangeticus | reverse complement strand
AGACCTGCAGAACCCCACTGCCCACATCCCTCCAGGTCGAAAATGACCCATCCACCACCACTCTCTGGGTGCGGCTCTCCATCCAGGTAGTGACCCATTTGACTGTGTAGGTGTTGACGCCACAGTCCCCTAGTTTTTTTTAATGGGAATGGGGCGAGAGACAGTGTCCAAGGCCTTCCTAAAGTCTAGAAAGACTACGTCCACTGCTACACCTGTGTTCAAGGGTTTGGTGACATGGTCATAGAAGGCCACCAGGTTGGTCTG
>NW_017729024.1:18188270-18191695 GCF_001723915.1 Gavialis gangeticus | reverse complement strand
CTATTCTTCTTACCTCATTGAAGTCCACCCTCCTGAAGTCCAGGGCAGCTGCCTTGGTGCAGGACTTTGCCACCTTGCTCTGGAGGGTGAATTCCAGCAGATGATGATTGCTATTCCCAGGTGGTAGACCACCTGCGGACCCCTCACCAGGTCATCGCCCGTGGCCAGGACCAGGTCCAATAAGGCATCTCCCCTGGTGGGGTTGTGTACCTCCTGGGTTAGGTGAAGGTCCTGTAATTGGCTAGGAACCTAGGTGAATGGTCAGACCTGGCTGACTGCTCTTCCCAGCAGATGTCTGGAAAGTTCAGGTCACCCGTGATGACCACGTACTTTGACCTAACTACCTCTGTGAGTTGACTTAAGAATTCCTGGTCTAGCTCTTCCCCTTGGTTGGGTGGTCTGTAGTAGACCCCCACCATTAAGTCCCTTTCCTCTCGTCTTCTTTGTATTTTAACCCAGAGCACTTCAGTGTGCCCCTCCTCTGATCCCGTGCTACTTGTTGAGGATGTGTATTTCTCCTTGATGTAGAGCGCCACACACCCACCTTTCCTCCCAATCCTATCCCTCCTGTACAGCCTATAGCCCTTGATATTCACCGCCCAGTCATGCGTTGGGTCCCATCAAGTTTTGGTGAGCCCCATTATGTCTGGGTTTGTGTCAGCTAGCAGGAGGGTAAGTTTCTCCAGCTTGTTTCCCATACTATGAGCATTTGTATAGAGGCATTTGAGGCTTCCTGAAGATGCATGCACTGGCCTCCTAATCTCAGTACTAGCCAGGCCCCTGTTGCTTACCTGGGTATTTGTTCTGCTCATCATCGATTTAGGCTGGGCTGTTCTTGTGGGTGACGTTTGGTTTAGTGGTCCAGGCTTCCTCTTCCCTCATCTTCCTCTTCCCCCAATGAGCCTAGTTTAAAGCCCACCAGAGGAGATCCGTTAACCTAGAAGAGAACACATGCTTACCTTTGGGGGAAAGGTGAAGCCCATCCCACCCGAGCATTTGTCTCATCGTGATGTCATCGTGTGGGGTCATTGTCTAGGAAGCTGAAGCCCGCCTCAAGACACCATTCCCAAAGCCACAAGTTGATTTTTCTGATGCAGGTCTTGTGTTGTCTTCCACGTCTGGTCACTGGTAGGACAGAGGAGAATACCACCTGTGCCCCTACCTCCTTTAGCACGTCCCCCAGAGCATGGTAATCCATATCAGGTGATCAGGGCTTCTCCTGGCCACATCATTAGTGCCCACATGGATTAGGACCATAGGATAGTAATCGGTAGGCTGGATCATGGCCTGGATCATCCCTGTCACATCCTGAATCTTTGCTCTGGGCAGGTAATTAAAACTCCTGCAGTGTCTCATGTATTCAGCATCCCATACTTGTTTTACAAGCTTTAGTTAAAGTGCTCCCACTGCCATTTTGAAATACAAGGATGCTGAATACACATAATGCTGAGGCTGCTGGTACATTATAATTAGAACACTCCAACAGATTGATGGTCAATCAGATCAAGCAGACTTGATTAATTGAGTCTGCTCCAATGCATAATAATTAGAACATGGTGGAAAAAGCATTGGGCATATGTATATGTATGTATAGCCCTAAAATATCACCTGCCCTGCCTTAAACTAGCGCTTTTTTGTTTGTTTTTTTAGGGGAAGATGAAATTCTGCATTTTTGGTATGAACGTATAGTAAAAATGGTTAAACAGGTCTATTTTAAAGCATGGCAATATTTGGAACTTTTAGGATATTTGGATGCTAATATAGTCCAGGGAGAGATGATATAAGGAACCCTTTGTAACTTAAAGTGTGTGATGAATGTGACTGATTGCATAGTTCTGTCTCACGACAGGAATATAACTTGAGCATTTTAGTGGTGTGTGTGTGTGTGTGTGTTTATATGTGTGTGTGTATCTATATCTATTTATAGATGTGTGTGTGTATAGGTATATGTATGTATATATCAGTATATAAAATGTACTGTAATATACTGTATATTTCATACATAGTCAGATATTTAGGGCCAGCAATCCAACAGCAGTTATGTATATATGAAATTCAAACTCACCTCTACATAAATACTTTGTTTTTATGCACAGTGAGATTCCCTATTAAGCTCATCTTTAAAAGATGTTACACTCTGACACAGCAATTTCTTTCTGCCTCTTCAGATGTCTAGTTTTTGCTGTTCTATTATATTTGATGTTGCATCATTACTGTTGAAGAACATGAACTTATAATAAGTGATGATGCTTTGAGGAGAAAGTCATGAAAATGAAACCTGAAAGCCATAATAATACTTTATCATCTTCTAAGCTTGCTTATGAAAGGGTTAGGATTTTTTATTTTTCCAGCTTGGAGCTAGATATAAAAGACTACATGATTTTTTTCAAATGTAATCCTATTGCTTGTTAACATTTCCAGAAGTTTTCCCTAGAGAAGAACAATTTTTAAATGTTCCAGAGACTGAAATTGGCTCCTATAAGTATTCACATTTTGGATGTTTTCTCAAAGATTGTCTGAATGATTAAAATGTTCTGTGTGGGAACTGGAATGACAGCTTTCTTACAAGATTCTGCCAATTCCACTTTTGTTCCTGACTGGAAATTTGACAGGAACAGCTTCTCTCATGGTGTGTTAGCACGTGTATTTCTGCCCAAGAACTACAAAGGTGCACAAAAATAAGGCCACTGCAGCTAGTGGATCAGAACAGAGCTCAAGAATATTTTGGATATCTATATAAATATGGATACATATATTAGCTTGGCTGTTGGCTTATTTTCTCCTACACCCATGTGACCAGCTGGGACCTATATAGGGAGAGTATGGAATTATGATGTAGATTTTTAGTCCTTATAATATACAGGCAATATTTTTTTATGCTACTATGTACAGACTGGCTTTTAGTGTTTTGCTATTAAAGCTAGATAATGGACACTTGCCTAGAATATAAGCATGCAGGTTTAGGGCTGGCATGGTGTATTTTTAAGCTAATTGATGAAGAACTTATTACATGCTAAAAGTGACAATCTTTTAATGTTGTTCTATTGAATAATCATTATTCATCGGAAAAATACTTAATGGGAATTGTACTGGTTTCATTAAAAGAAAAAAAAAAGAATCACCACTGGGAAGCAAAATGGGAGAAAGATCCCTTTCTCTTTTCTACGTGTGAGATTATTAGCTGTAGAGCCGTGAGATCCAAGGTTAATTCTCTGAACTGCCTGGATCTTTCTCTGCAGCATTTATTTGTTTGTGCACCAGCTTTTAAAAGTTAAAATGTGTGGTGAGCAGTTTAATGTTAAGGGTTATTACCATTTGTTGCCTGCACAGCTCTGCTTTACCACTAGAGGACTGGTGAACAGAAATGTGGCTGGGAGCCAAGACACTTGGGCTCTTTCCCTGCTCTGTGTGTGTGTGTGTGTGTG
>NW_017729024.1:18187748-18188243 GCF_001723915.1 Gavialis gangeticus | reverse complement strand
ACACTTGGGCTCATTCCCTGCTCTGTGTGTGTGTGTGTGTGTGTGTGGGGGGGGGGCACTCTCCCACCGCCCCCACCCCAGGATGGGAATGCAGAGCACTGTTGAGGGAAGCCACAGCCCGCATGCCTCTACCTCCCAGCTCCATGCTGCTGCTGTGCCTGCTCCTAAGCAGTACCATGCCTGGGCAAGATAGAAAGATCATACATACAGCAGGCGCAGGGAGCTCTGGGAGCAGTGCATCCTGGGGTGCTTGAGGACTGTACAGGCATACCGCGGAGATATTGCGGGTTCAGTTCCAGACCACCGCAATAAAGCGAATAACGCAATAAAGCGAGTCACATGAATTTTTTGGTTTCCCAGTGCATATAAAAGTTATGTTTACACTATACTGTAGTCTATTAAGTGTGCAATAGCATTATATCTAAAAAAACAATGTACATACCTTAATTAAAAAATACTTTATTGCTAAAAAATGCTAACCATCATCTGAGCCTT
>NW_017729024.1:18181559-18187128 GCF_001723915.1 Gavialis gangeticus | reverse complement strand
AAATATTACTCCATCCATTAGACACAGAGACACGAAGTGAGCAAATGCTGTTGGAAAGATGGCGACGACAGAAAAATGGCGCTGATAGACTTGCTCGACACGGGGTTGCCACAAACCTTCAATCTGTAAAAAACGCAATATCTGCGAAGCGCAATAAAGCGAAGCGCAATAAAATGAGGTATGCCTGTATATTGCTTGTTTTAATCTTTGTGGAGGAACCTGAAGTTACTTTAACTTGACCTGAGTAATACAGGCCAGAGTTTACATTTTGCCAGAAGTGGCATAACTTGGAGATGCTCAGACAGCACTTAACATGAGTTAATGAGCTTTAACATGTGGATGCTTGTATTTTAAGTGCCATTAATATGGTCTAAGTGTAATGTGTAACTTCACTCTGAGAGTGGTAGTCATCTGTGTGAATCTGAAAGCTTTTGCTTATTCAGTTAGTTTGTAAGATGCATCTCTACTATGCCTCTGATACAGAACAACTATTTGAAACCTCAAGATTTTATTTATGAAGTGGAATTATGGTATTTACTTGAGCTGACATTTTGTCCAACCTCATTCAACATTGGGGTGGGGAGAGGGAGCTGGAGCTGTCACCATCACTGCTGCCTGGCTGGGCCCAGGGTGGTCAAGGGAGCAGGTGCTGGGGGAATGGGAAACCAGAAGAGTACTATACAGTGTTGGGGAGGGGCATTTGTCCTACAGGAGGCATGCAAGGGATACTACACAGTATGGAGGTGACAGAGACAAGGGAAAGAGTGGAGGAGACTGCACAGTGCAGGACAGGAGAGAAATGGAAGCTTGAAAGGGGAAGCACCCATCTTGCTGGTTCAGGGTGTTGATACTAGAGTGAATACTAGACTGTACAGAATTAGACACAGTCAATATTAAGTGCTATTTTTGTTAAGATCCATGTTAAAAACTGGGGTGGCAAACCTATTACTATACAAATTTTTGAAGAATCTTCTGTTTTCAAACTATTGGTTCATTAGTTGCTGTTATTATTGGCAAGAAGTCTGTCAAATGTAGTAGCTAGAGATACTGTATTTACCTAAACCCAAAATGACTTTGAGTTTAAGATGACCCCTCAATAATCAGATTCTACACATGGAAAATTATACATCCATTATCATTTTCCATTTATAGAATCTAATTATTGGTAGGGTGTCTTAAATTTGCCCTCCTGTTCACCACTGCAGTGGGGTAAGCAGTAGCAGGGCAAGCAAGTGGGGCAGATGGCATGTCTTCCTGCTCTGCTCTTGCCTCCTGTCACCCCTGCCACTGCTTATCCAGTGTGGGAGCTTGGTCTCTGGCTCTAGTTTTAGCCTGGGGTATGGAGCACATGGTAGCTGTGGTCTCAGCCGGGCAGCAGTGGTGGCAGCTCCAGAGCTGGAGCTGGAGCTAAGCAGCTCCCCTGCTGCTGCACAGTCTCTCTTGTGCTCCCATTAGGCATCACACTGCCTGGTCTCCCTTGAACCCCTCCCCTCACTGTGTGATCCTTCTCTCACAGGTAACTTCCTCTTTCAGAGTAATTATATTGTATGAAGTTACAGTACACAAGAATTCTTTCTCTTGATTGCTAAACATCTTGACTTGAGCAGGGGGTTGGAGTAAATAACCCTGTTTTTGTTTGTTTGTTTGTTTGGGGTTTTTTGTATGAGTTTAAAGAAGTAGAGAGATTATACCAGGGAGCTGCAGATTGTGGCTCCTGGCTTAAGGTGTTTATGCGTTGCATATGAAATATAGGTGCTGAAATAGGGGTTGGAAATTCAGGTCCAGGAGCCTGTTGCTTAAAGTTAGGTGTAGACATGATCATCCAAAGTTCCTTTTTGGCTCATGTCTGTCCATATATGTTTTAGTAGTATGCCTCAGCATTGGGAGATATGAGCAAGAGAGGCTTGAAAGTATGTATTTCTTTTGCTCACAGAACTTTGAGGTAAATACTTTTGTTTGAAGTAATGGGTGATGTTAAGAATAACAATTCCAGCAATTATAACAGAACTTATTAGATGGTAGATGAAACGTACATTTGCATGAAGGATGAAAGGTGATGCAATTGCTCTGTATAAATTCATCAGGGTGGTAAACATCATCATCAGGGAAGGAGAAGAGCTATTTAAGCTAAAGAACAATATTGTTAGCCTTTACCACTGTGAAGAACAAATGGTTACAAACCAGTCATGAATAAATATAGACCAGCATCTAATTTTCAGGCTAACATCAGAGAAATGAGGGGTTTTTGTTTGTTTGTTTGTTTGTTTGTTCTTTAACAACCTTCCTCTGCATGTGGTGGGGGAGGGATGGGGGTGTTAAGGGGCTCTAATCAGTTTTAAAGTAGATCATCATGAGCTTATAGAAAGGGTAAACTAAAAAGACATGATGATGGGAATTGTTGACTCAGAGGGTCCATTCCCATTCTATGTGAAAATCAGAAAATGTACTCCTTCTTTCTCATATCCTCATGACAAGGTGTTTAGCAAAATTTGCAGATTAATTGGAATCTGGCATGACCACGCCATGAGCATTTCTGCTTTGGCCTTGAGTTTGCGATTTCTGGGTTGCCAGCCATGTGCCCAGCACCCATGCCATCCCAGCCTGTGATGTAGGTAGTGACACAAATGCAAAGAGGAAGGAAGGGTGGTGCTTTATATCCTATGAGCTTGAGACTGGCCAGGACTTTTTATATGTAGATGACAGATTGGAAGCAGGGATTGAATTGGTCAACAACTGGAAATTATGTTCCATGAACAACCTGAAAACAAATGAAACCTAACAAGGGCAGGGGTCTCAGGATGGCCAGCGGGGTAGGGCAGCATGTGAGAGGAGAACAGGGACTAGGGGGGAATCCCCAGAATCAAACAAAATAATCTTTCCACATAAACTGAAAAATACATATTTGAAATTGATTACATGGAAAATGTAGAATAATATAAATGTTTTAATTTTTATATTAAAATGACAGGTTTCTTTCAAAACACATAATAAACCATCCTATGTGAAATGTGTTTTACTGTACCAATAATTGGAGGGTTTTCTCACAATTGCTTTCATTGAATGTATTGTATTTTCATTTATTTGATAGTTTTATGGCATGTCCTAGAAGTCCAAATCACAAATGGATCATTGATTATTGTGGTAGATACAACCCATGTAGGCATGTGTGCACATACGAACACACTCTGAAATGTACATATGAACACACACTGAAGTGCCTGTAACTTGCCTTATCCAATTAAACTGAACTTTTCTGTTGTACAGGTTTTTGTTTTTGTAGCATCTGCATGGAAGCTCCTGGTGTCGTTAACTGAGTCAGAGAAGACATTTTTCCCAAATAAAAATTAGCAATGGATTTTCTTTCTCCCAGAACCTGAGACATTGTTTGGCTGTGGCTAATCTTGAAAATTATTTTGTGGTATGTAAATTTGATTGCTGCACAATTTCGGCAATTAAAAGTCCTTTGTGGCAGGGTTGAGACTATAGTTTAGCTCGGTGTTAAGCACAGAATTGGGCAATAAATATGCTGGGAAATGTAGTGAAAGATAGCAAGAGGATGCACACCTACTGTCTTTTAAATTCATGTTCAATTGCAATTCTTCACATAAGAAATGCTGTAGTTGAGGTTGATGGACACATCTGGGGGTCTTTTTGACATTTCTGGTTGGATGGGGCTTAATATACCCATTTCATCAAAGATATGACCAATGCTTTTGTCATGAAACTAATGAAAGAATTTTCTGATTTTAATTTATTTAATAGTTTTGGTTATTCATTTAAGGCCTGATCTGCAAAAAACTTCTTACCACCTTCTTAAGGGGTCATGAAACCAAAGAGCAATTTTTATGTCAAGGGTATGTTGTTTTTCAGTGTCCACATAAATTTTTTCATACACTTATGTTGAAAAAACAAAACACAAACAAAAAAGCTTTCAATTTGAAGCAATATCTAAGTTGGTCATGCCTACAGCTGACAAAAAAATATGATGTTATACATTTTAAAATATTGAGGGTATTTGAAGCAGGTCACCTCTGATTAGCATTCACAGTTTGTTTTTTGTAATCTGACATTTGACATTGTAAAAATCTGAGACTGGGTCCAATAAACAAAAACATCAATATACAGTTACTGCTTTCCCCCATGTTAATGATGGATTTCAAAAGTTTAATTTATAATATTAATGAGATTAATCTCAAGTAGACTGCAAGAGTAGGGAATGATGTGAATTTTTATTTACTAGACATGATTCTTATACATCCCTGTGGCCCAATTTAGATGACCACTTTGTTCAAGGGCAACATGTCTATGTTAAATGGCTAAATACCTGCAAAGACCTGATGGTATGCATGCAATAACTCATTGAAATGGTAAGAATTTCAATACTCACTAATCACAAAAAATATTTCTGAGCCATGGTGTTTGTCTTTTTGTTTTGTTTTGTTTGGTCTGTGTCTCGTTTAACGATTCCATTAAGAAACTACTTTATGGAATTCCTTAAGGAAATACAAGAAGCCAGTTAAATGTTTCCCTTCAAATAATGAACACTTTTTGTTGTTTACGCATTCTCAAAATGGAAAGGGTCAAAACCTTCCAGCTCTTAGTGTTTATGAGGTGAATCTTACTTTTAAGTAAATAACTTTCTTTTTAAAATGCAAAAAACTTATTTTTTAAACACAAAAACCCAAATAATGACATCATAAGCATCTCAAGGAATCTCAAGGATGATTTCCTGCCTGTAGCAGCAATTTTAATTGTAATCAAGCTCAAGATTATTGCTATTCATAATAATGGAAGTGTTCTGAGTTCAGGTACATTTTAGGTAAAACTAGATCCTTTGAAATTAGATGGTATTGCTGAATATTTCCTGGGGAATACTGCAATTTGTGATTGTAAACAGATGAGTTCGAAAACTAATGAAGTCCTCCCCGACCCATTTGAAAGCCTAATTTCTCTACGGGTGGGTTTAGAAATGGAGATTAAACATTTTTTAAAAATGGAACTCCTCATATTTAAGATATACTAGGAGTTAGACTGTGACTTTGAACTGAAATTTTCTTAGACTATACGAAATTATTGTTCCTGGATTACAGGGGGGGACAGGAACACCTATAAAACAACAGGAGCGCTGGCAAGAATTGTGACAATTTATGCATTTTTAGTGCTTAAGTATATTTTTATTTTAATATTACACTTCTAATATTTTGATGTTTGAGTGTGATGCTTGTTACCTTTCATTCCTATATAGCAAAAAAACTATTGCTTTGTATTTTATAGTTTCATAGTTTCATAGATTTAGGGTCGGAAGGGACCTAGTAGATCTTCTAGCCTGACCCCCCACCAGGGCGGGAGAACAACAAAACCCCAAAACAAGAAACGGGACTCAAATGAGTCCAGCCAGGTAGGCATCCAGCCTCTTCTTAAAGACCCCCAGGGTAGGGGCCAGCACCACTTCCCTTGGAAGTTGGTTCCAGCTCCTAGCTGCCCTAACTGTGAAGTAGTTTTTGCGGATGTCCAATCTATACCTCCTCTCCATCAGCTTGTGCCCATTACTCCTTGTTATGCCAGCGGG
>NW_017729024.1:18168895-18181549 GCF_001723915.1 Gavialis gangeticus | reverse complement strand
GCTGACTGCTCCTCCCAGCAGATGTCTGGGTAATTAAAATCGCCCATGACAACTACATCCCTTGCTTTTAGTGCCTCTGCAAGCTGGCCTGAAAATTCCCTGTCCAGCTCCTCCTCTTGGTTGGGGGGTCTGTAGTAGACCCCCACTGTCAAATCCCTCTCCCCCTGCCCCCCCTGAATCTTGACCCAGAGCACTTCAGCTTTAAGAAAATCCGCTCTTTTTCTTGAAGATTTTGAAATGAATTGGCATTTTACTTGGAATTTTCAAAAAAACCCCCAAAAAACCTGTCATAGAATGTTATCACATACATATTTTGGATTTGTGTAAATTTAACCAAATACTGTGAAGAAATATAAGAAGTGGGTAGATCTCCAACAAACATGAGTTTTTTGCTTTTTCTGTGAGTCATCTTCCACATGTATGAATGGAAACTTATTCTAGGACCTGCATTAATGTTAAGTGAATCATCTGACCTCCATGAATGAGGTCAGATGTAACAGGTCTTAAATATGGCTGTAGATTCCCTATCTAGTATAAGTATGTCATGAAGTACATACAAGGGGTGAAGCAGTGGTTTGCCAATGGCAAGTGTAAACTGCCATGAATCGATGTAGAGTTCTGAAAAGTGGGGTGCAGATGGTAAGGTGCATCATCATATATGAAACAGCACATACTCATCTCCAGTTAAGATAAATTAGAAGCTTTACTAATATGCTAGGGACCTTGGGCTGTATTGTTCAATTTAAGATTGAAGCAAAAACAAATATAACTTCATTGGTATGAGTTAAAAAAAATCTGAACGACTGAAGTAGGAGCTTCATTGCCAGGAAGAGCTAACAGAGCAGAATTGCAGAACAAAGGAGAGCTTGACTACTGGAGAATAAAAACCATTAAACGGGAGAGGGTTGCAAACACCTGTAAAATGATAATTTTAGAAAGGATCAGGTAAATTATAATAAGTCAATAAGTAAATGACTCCATCAGCACTACCTGACTAGAAATGCTATTGCCATTGCCAGGCAGCTACTTTTAAACTTCGGGTGGAACAGGAATCAAAGAGGGGTAGAAGTGCACCCACCTTGGATGCACTTCTGTAAACTGACAAATCAACAGACATGTGGTGTCCCTTGGAGTATTTGGTACTCCTGTGTGTAGGAGGTATAGAGACCTTTTATCTTTACCTGTACACTTCGTTGTTTGCTTATTACATACACCATATCCAGCTGGGAGGAAGATATGGGTGCACCAAGAAAAACAAATCTGAAATGATGTAAAAGGGGGGTGGGGTGGGTGGGGACAAAACAAATCCCTTCTCTCTCCAACATTTGCTGTTATGACCATTATGTCTGTAACATCCCATCTATTCTAAGGAAACTCTAATTGGAAAAAAGGCAACCATCAGGCATAGAGCCTGCAAAAATGAAAATTAAAAATGTAAAATCCACTTTGAATTAATAGTTTGTTTTTTTTCCTCTAAGCAATTTGTTTTCCCATTTTGATTGTTATAAACCAAAAATTTGGAATAAACTTAACTATTAAAAATGTTTTTTGTTTCACAACACAACTTGTTAGGTAAAAAATATTTCAGTGAAAAAAAATGTTTTTTTACAGAACTAGTATAATCATCTACTCCAGTGGCATAAGTAGGCCAAGGTGACCAGGACAACCTCCTCAGGCTCTGACTTGGGAGAAGGGGGAGGCAGGGAAAAAAATGGCTGCATGATTGTGTCAGTGGCATGGCAACAACTGGAAGCTGCCACTGTCCCTATGCCCTGGGCACCTGGCTATGTCACTACAGTGCTGATTTGTTTACATAAAAATGCCAGTTTGATACAAGTTGTGGTACCTTGCTACTTCCATCTACTTGCATCAGTTTCCAAATCAGCTACCTAGTGTATAACTTTACACTGTAATTTATGTGCCCATTTAATTCCATCATCTGCCTACTGTAGAGTTTCTGACATAAGCTTAGATCAATAGGAAACAAGTCCACTTAAACAAGGAGTAAGTTTGGCCTTTGCTGTCTATACTGAAAGATGAGACTGAAAAACTGTTTTTATTAAGTCATTGGCAAGAACATTTCCAATAATCTGTTGTGAACTACCATTTAGCAGGTTAATGACATGCAAATTAAAGCCTTGTAGACTCCTTGCTGAAAGAACTGACTGTAATACCAGCTCTAGATACATTCACTATTATTTAAAGGTGAGGGTTGGAAAACACATTCATTTCTACAGTTATTTCCTATTTTAAACACAGTTCACATGTATACTTAAAAAAAAATGTGTATCTTGTTGCCCTACATCAAGGCAGATCAAGCAACAAGAAAAGACCGTATTTTAAATTCACACATAACTATGAAAGCACATAGAATGTATTTTAGTGAGGCTGGAATACTTGTACAATGTTGTTCTAATCCTAATGGAAGGATAAAGAAATGTATCAAAGTGTTTCACTGTTTCTTGTAATAAGTATTAAAGTGAACTATAAAAATGAAATATAACTTCTAGAGAAAACATAATAGAAAACATTATAAAAGGGGTTGGTTCTGCTGACTGAATCTGGATAGTTGCCATTCTATTCAGTCTCTGCAGGTAGGGCTTCTGCAACATTTTGATGGCTGCAACTTCATCTAGCAGCAGTGACTAGGCAACTAGGTCTGAAGGGCTAGCCTTCCTAGGACTGGATCTAGGTCATTTCAACCCACCCATCTTGAGGCATTGCTGACCCCTGAATTATGATATCAAGAAATGGTCAAAGAAAAGTATGATTAAAAAAAAAGCTTTATTTTTTTTCTTTTTAATGGAGAGAAAGAAGTAATAATCATGACTTTGGGAGATCTGACTCCATTTTTTTTTTTTTTACAAGAAAAAATTGTCAATACTGCTTTTAATACAACTACAATGGAATGAGTGCCATTTCAGCCTGGCTGGATGTGAATCCCATGTGTTTTTTGTGATCTCTGCACATATTCCTTGATGAATCTACTGAGTGCTAGAAGTCCACATGGTTCTGCTATTTGAACAATCTTGCAGCACTTAGTCCAGAGTTAATGATGCCACTGTTACTGTTATCAATAAAGCTGGTCAAGAATTTTCTTATGTAATGGCTTTTCATGAGAAAATATCAATTAATAACACCAAAACCTACTCTGAGGATACATTTACCAGTCTTTACAAGCATAGAATTCCAGTTAAAACAAGAAATTAACTTGCTCTGGAATAGCCAATAGCTCAGCTCTTAGGATGCGCACCAGAATGTAGGAGACCAAGACGCAAGACCTTCTTGCAGAACAAGACTAGCTGCATACTTTCCATGTGAGTGTCTTAACTCCTGGAATGGTCTGAGATAGGTGGTGTTTCCTGGCCTTCATGATAGTCTTTGGGAGATCGTAGGTTTTTTCTCTATGTAAAGCAAGACATTTTTTGAAAATTCAAAAATGTTGTGGGTACAAGAAGTGATTTCCCTCCCATCTCTAGGTCTCAAGAAGCTCTAGTATCAGTAGACTAATAATTATAAACACTGATTTAGCTGGGTGGTAGCAGTGAACTTTTATTTTCAAATTAGCAGTTTCATAATCCTGTTTTTTGTTTTTGCTTTCCAGGTTTTTTTTTTTCCCCCTCAGTTCATTCATGTGCAGTGTGTCCATTCAAGGCTGACGTACTGTTGAACTCCCAGTAAAATCCTATTGTGATGGTTCAACTTACTGGGACTTGGACCTGTCTACACAGGGGTGAATTTCAGACTTGCTGACTTGTTAAAGCCTTCACACTATCATTTTAAAATGAAGGCGTTTTTTCATATTTGAAAAGGTTTTAAAATGTGACAAAGAAATCGGTCTTCATTAAGGCATCTTACTTGTCACATTTTATGTAGAAATCTTTTTTAAGGTATAAGAAGACAAATGAATCTGTCAAAAGTATGTTTTATTTATATTATTTAAAAAGTTTTGATCTGATTTCCCCTCACCCAAGTTGAGGAGTGGGGGGGATACATTTGAGACAATTTTAACATCTTTGACGGTAAAGAGGAGAGAGACTTAGCTATAATTCACATAAGACCTTATTTTCTTCTTGTGCAGACTGAAGTTAAAGACACACTAGTGGTTCTTCATGGTTCTTTGTTATCCAGTTTAACTAAATAGTGTCTATGTTGCTTTAAGTCAACATATATTGTTTGCCTAATTTTGGCCTGAATTGGGTAGAGATAGTTAGCTGTGTTCATCTCAAGAGAGTCGGAAGGCAGGGTAGATAAGCACCTTTATAGACTAACTATATTTACCCAAATACAAAACAACCTAAATTGAAGATGACCCCCAATAATTTGATTCTATACAAGGAAAAATATAATTTTATTATACTTTTACATGTATGGAATCTAATTATTGGAGGATCATCTTTAATTTTTTATCCCACCCTCCACTACTGCAGGTGGTGGAGGGAGAGAGAGGTAATGAGTGGACAGTAATGGGAGAGACAGTGGGGGTGGCAATAGGGAGGCATGTGGTAAGGTGGGTGTTGAGAGGGCATCAATAGGGCAGGCAATAGGAGGCATGTGGTAGGGCAGACTTTGGGAAGCAGTAAGGGGCAGGCAGCGGGAGTGCAGGTGGTAGGAGGCAGACAGTGTGGAAGTGGTGGGGCAGGCAGTGAGAGAAGCAGGCATCTTTCCCTGTGCTGCTTGCTCTCCAACTTACTCCTCATTGAGCTTGCCCCCCACTTTCTACAGCCTCAGGCTGCCTTTATTCCCCCTTCCCTTGTCCCCCCTCTACCTCCTTTGACACTGCCTCTGCTCCCTGCAGCCTTGAGTTCCCAGCTCTCTGTTCCTCCCATCTGTCCCCCGCCAAAAATTTGTTTCCCCATATCTGCCCCTCCACCTCTCCCTTATCAGGCTCTGTCCCTGCTGCTGCCTGGGGCACTGAGCATGGCTCCAGCCTGGTGTCTAGCAGTGGTGTGGAGCTGGCACTGCTGCTACAGGACCAGGCTGGAACATGTGCACCAGGCTTGGTGCTCTAGGCTGCAGAAAAGATGGAGCCTGCCAGCATGGAGTAAAGGTAAAGAGGTGTGTTGCAGAGGGGGAAAAAGAGGGAGACTGAGGGCTGCAGGGAAGGAGTAGCGGGGCATGCATAGGGTGGGGAGCAGTGTGGGGAGGCAGGTGGCAGCTGTGGCTCTGGCTCCATCCCCAGGTTGGGGCCAGAGCCACAGGAGCTGCTTCCCCAACCCCTCACTGCTTCCTCGTTCTTGATTGTAAGTCAAAGGGTTTTTCCCCATGTTAAATGGTGGGGGGTGGGGGGGGGGGGGGAACTTTCTTCCAATCAATTAAATATACTTTATCAACTATATCTTTATCTCTGCCTTTGATATCTAAAGAATTAGAGAGGGAGCACACACTTTCTTATTTAGTCTATAAATGTGCATATCTAGTTTGCGTTCTGATTGAATTCAGTAGTCATGGGAAGAACTGCTGTATACATGTCAAATTCTATTGGGAGGAAGACTTTTTTTCTCGCAAACCTGCGAACCTTTATAATACAAGCATGCTCTTAGTTAGGTGCATAAATGTTTGCAGGCACTGGTATTATATGTACATGTATATATTAAATAGATATTCCAAATTCTGGAGCACTCACTGTTGTGAAGTGTGGTGAACCCCCTCGACTACCCTGGCTACAGAAACTGATGCTTGCATTCTGTAGAATTCCAGCAGTTTTGAATATAATGTCTAAAGAAAAATAACTTGAAGCACAGCCAGTCACACTGATACACAAGACTTATTTTTTCTGAAGCCATAATAGTGCCCTTGAGCATAATCTCTTTAAAATTGGAAAGCACTGATCCCCCACTGAGTGGTCTGCCTACTTATGTTTGTAGTACCTGACCTATTTTTCATCACTCAGTTTTCCCTGGCTGCCAAACAATCATCTGAAGTCCTGAAAAAAACAATCCAAACTCTTTCCCAGTAAAATCTTAGAAACATGAGAATACCTTTTGATGCAATTGATAAAAGACCACCCAACAAACTTTGTCTGAAAGCAGATCCATATAGTAACCTCTGTATTTCTCCTCAAAGCAGTATTACAATAGGGTCACTAATAAACAGTTCCTCTGGGTCTTTATGGTGCTTTCTTCACACACAATAGTTTCTGGAGCAAATATAATAATTGCACAAGTAAAGATGATGTTTGGGGTGGAATAATCCATTGTTACACCTGTAAATTGCTTTTGTGCATGGACTTGTACAACTAACCACTTATTTTTTTTTTAAACAATCTGTTGCACTACTTTGAACATATTTCATATTTGCTACTTATAAATGGAGGCAAGCTGTAGAGCACCATTCCTCACATCCAAATTTGGCATAGGAACTGAGGCAGGGAGCATAGCCACTGACTTTTTTTTTTTTTTTTTTTTTCAGGGGGGGTTTTCAGACAACCCCCCACCCTCAAAAGGTGTTTTACTTTAAACTCAGAGCATTCCCACACCAAGCCCCCTGCATGCCCAGAAAAAGAAACACATTACTTCAGCCCAGGTCTGCATTGTCTGTAAAGATTGGGTGCTTTAGTGGGGCTTTTTTTTTGTGCTTTCATCTAATAAGATAAGACCTACAGCTTCCTCCCCCGCCAAGGCAAACAGACCACACTGTGGGAGCCGTAGTTGGGGACACTTAAATCGAAGAACAAAGCAAGAATTCCTCCCCCCGCCCCGATTTTGGCACCCTCTCCCTTCCCCTCCATGCTTTGCAGTATGTCCCCTCCCCTTTCCTTGCATTTCCCCACCTGTCTTCTCTATGTATAGCAACAGAGTACATATATCGAAAAGGCAAGGAGACCTCTCACCACTGTCCTAGCTACACGTGCTCTGCTCTAGACAGGCCTCTGGGTACTTGCTGTACAGGAAGCCAGGCTGAGCTGGGGATAGTTGCAGTGGTGGGGGTGGGTGGGTGGTTCCCCCAAGCCTGCTCCTCTTCTGGCAAGGAACACCTGATGGGACTAGGCAAGGAGGAGTGCACCTGCTACCATTGCTGCTGCTCTCCCAGGCTGAGCCCGGCTCCCAATGTAGCTTGGCTGAAGCCTTCCTCCCTCCTCCCCCTATCAGCTCAGCAGCAGTGAGTGAGGAAAGGAAAGTGGTGCTGACCACAGAGGGGAAGGGTGATGGTGCTAAGAAGGATGAATTTCTATCTAGGTGCTGCTCCCACAGGTTGACCCAAAGAGGGGGTTGGGGG
This sequence comes from Gavialis gangeticus, assembly GCF_001723915.1. Taxonomy (NCBI): domain Eukaryota; kingdom Metazoa; phylum Chordata; order Crocodylia; family Gavialidae; genus Gavialis; species Gavialis gangeticus. Next base: position 18,174,331 of record NW_017729024.1, on the reverse strand, counting down.
TAAAACCATGCCACTGCACCCACCCCCTCTGGATCCATGCATGAAAATGTTAGACTGTTTATAATCCACCTCAGTCTTAACATCAGGTTTGGTACAATTTATACTACTAAACATTTCTCCTCTAAAAGCTCATACAATTGTGGACTGCTGAAGATAAAAGCATTATGGCTGTCCTTAATATGCCAACGTCTTAATATGTCTGCTAAGTGAGAGCAGTACATAGCCAACGCTATACCTGTTAGGGAAATCACCAGGGCTAGAGACAGATGTTACACATAAACCAGTTTAAGTGATCAGCAACTGGTTTAAACCTGTAATAGAACATAAGTTTAATGTACATAAACCAGTTTCAAAATGACCAAAACTGTTTTAAGATAAATCTGGTTGAATGTAGTATCAGATGTAACTGATTTGGGTTCCAGAACCTTTCCGGGTTTAGATTAAATCAGTCACCTGGCATCCTAGATGCTTTGCAGCCCTGGGCATCCCCTAGGTGAAGCTGGCTGAGGAGTTAGAGATTGCAGGCACAGCAGTGTCTGCCTGGCTTCCCCCTGCCTGGCCCCACTTTGTTGCTTGCTGCTCAAACAAGGATCCCCCTCCTCCCTCCCTCCCCTCTCCCACAGCATGGAGCCTAGTCGCATTGACCCTAGCCAGCATCTAGTCATGGTCAGACCAGCCCCATATTGAGAGGTGTGTGTGTGTCTTCAATTTCATTGGGACAAAGCCAGACAGAACAGTGTCGGTTTGTGGCTTTTTGGAGCTAATCAACAGGTCAGTTGGTAATGTCCCTCTGTTCCTTCTTTGGAAAAAGCTGTTTAAGAAGAGCTTGAATTAATGAGACAGGCTTTTGTTTTCCTGATGGGCTATAATAAACTTTGTTTTATCAGCCCTCTGCTGACTTGCTTGTCAGGTTTGCTGAAAACAGTATGAAGAAGGAGGGAAAGGGAGATTGAAAGCTCTGTACCTCTGCCTGGCCATACCTCCCCCCACCTCAGTTGAGCACTGTGGAAAGGAAGGAAGGGCCTGCTCTAGCATCCCTTGGCTTCTTGCTTGAGCCACTGCAGGAATGTACCTGCACTTCTTGATTTAAAAGTGAATGTCTATTCACCTTCAAATTGGTTCAAGCTCTGCAGGTTAGACTAACTTGCAAAGATTGAATCAATTAAGGTTTAGGCTTTTTGAATGTCTATTCCTAGCCCATATGGTTTTCCAGGCCATCTTTGCAGTCCACTTTTGTGCTGCTGCAGAACGAGGGTCTCATCCACACAAGTTTTACTACTACCCTATTGAACTTCTCAAATAAAATCTCCAGGGAAGAGTGACAAAATGGACTGTTCTGTTTTTGTTTAGTTTCAAGGTTTCTCACTCAGTTTTCAGAAAGAGAATTCATAGCCTTGAGTGTTCTATTACTTCTATTACTGCTTGTGGATTCACAAGTAGTGACAGTGTAGGTTCATAGCACCATTTTTCCATCTATAGTTGATCTTTTGTTCATTGCAGCTGTTAGCTAGGCCTCTGTCATTTTCAGCCTACAGTACTGTTCAATCCAGCATACTAGGCAGTGATCCTTGATATTATTTAATAGACAGGTTTTCTTATATTAATTGAAAAATAACTAGGCTGGACTAGTTTCTGAATTGCTTGGGGGCAGGTCTTAATGCATTGTTGTTTTTCAGTGTTTAAGCCAAACTACAATTTATGATATACTTAGGGCCCTGCTATACATTCAAGTTAAAGGTGGATAGAAACCAGCTATAGAAATGTCACACCTTTTCAAGCACTTACTTTATAGCTGGTTGGCTCATTTTATAGATGGATAGTCATTTTTATCATGTGATAATTACTTTGTATGTGTGGCTCATCTAAATGAGTTGCAGATTAACCAGTTAATAACGTGACAATTAATTTACAGTTGTGGCTGGTCCCACTTTACGCATGCAGCCAGTCTAAATTTATTGTGTGATTAGCCAATCAATTGTGTAATGTATGTAATGTATAGCAGAGTCCTCGGAGGCAGCTCTTATGCATTAACATTTTTCCCTGTACATGCTGTACTTTTAATGAAAGTTAAAAGCTATACTTTTAATGAAACAGAATATAATGATGGCTGAGTGCCATCATGACCATACATTAGCAAAAGATTATTAAACATAGATTGATCAAATATAATAACTACTTAAGAGTACATCACTTTTATAAATGGGGCCAACCACCTTTCCTCCCCCTTCCCCCAAATGTTGCAAATAGAAGAAAGACGAATTTTGGCACTCTGGAAATCTGTTGGACTCTCCAGAGTTTTACAAAACTTTCAGAACATCTCTACCTGAAAAATACTTTCTGAAATATGGAGGAAAACCAATTTCCATGAGTCTACAGTCAAAAGAAGTTTTTTTTTTAACTTTGTTTTAATTGAACCTACTGTTCTTTGGTCAAATTTTTGTTGCAAACCTGCAAGCACTGGGTTTGTATACCTCAGAAAAGACTTTTTTAGAGGGTGCTTTTTGGGGAATCTGGTGAAAATACAGTTATAATAATTTATAATATCTGAAGTTCTGCCTCTCTATTCCTATTCTGAAGGATTAAGTGGTGCATAGAACTCATGCTGGTCATCTATGTGGGTGTGAACTTTTATTCATAGTTTAAAAATAAAACCTTTTCTAGTACAATTGTTTTTAGGCTGATAAATCATCTAGTTGGAATCATTTTTATGAATATACAATTCAGGTTAGTTTACAAAGATTTATTCTTGTTGTTGTTTTTGTTGTTGTTATTAGGTGAAATATGCCAAAATATAAAATCATATCTATCCTCAGATTTTCTCTTACTTTAGTGAAATTCCTATTGCTCTGCCTTTAGTTCCATGTCATCTTGGTCCTAGTGATGATATATTTTGCTTTTGGGTGCTGCTGCTTTTCAACTCCCGGGGACAGATGCAGAATGAAAATGGGTGCTCATCTTGAAGATATTTTCCTTTCTATTATATTGTTAAGGGGAAAAGATACCTTAATAACAGGAAGATGGAAATACCCATTTATGGGGTCATCCTATATTATTAATATGCTAGTATGCTTTTTATTACACTTTAAAGGAATTAATGATAGAACATTTTACCAGCCCTATATAGGGTTTATCCATATGCTAACTGATTGCAGTGGTTCTGTGAAAGGCAAGAAAAGCAGCACTAATGGAAAATGGTTTAATAGCCCTATTTTTTATAAACTGTAAAGTGCTTCGATCAGTATTATTTCAAAGTGCAGAAGCTTAAAACAAAATCTGAATAATTTTTTTCCCACACTTGCATAAAATATTACCCCCATCTAATGGGCCATTTGTAACATAATCAGCAAAAACAATGGTAGCTTTCTACTAATAGGTTCCTAGTATAGCATTTCCTCTGGGACGGTTTTCTCTAGCCAGCTTCCATAACTTTCATAGCCCCACTCAATCAGACATATTTCATAAAGTAGGCAGCAAATAACTTTGTTTGTCCCAATGGAAACAAACTCATACTATGATAAATAGGACAATGCCTATTTTTGCCCTAAGAAACTTCTTTTAAGGTGAAATTCAATTTGGGGGAAATCTCCTACACTTCATGAACTCCTCTGTAGTCTCTGTATCAGAATTATTCATCTTAAGTTTAACATTCAGCTTTCTGAATGTTACCCTATTGCTTCTATTGACAACTCTGTATATAGTTTCAAGAAACTCCTATTCCAATTTTATATATCTTCCAAATTCTTGTGAAATCTTATCCTTTTGTTTTTTTGGTAACTCATAAACTTGAGGAAAAAATAATTATTTTAATCATTTTTTCCCTTTTCCTTAACTTTTGTCAATGTGAACTAAATTTCAGGGAGCCAACAAGATATGTAGATATAAAAATAATATTTTTCTTGTAGCTTTCTCACAATGTAAAGCTAATTCAGTTGTGTTCTCTGTCATATGCTCATATATAGCAATATTTTGCTGTCAGCAAAAGGCTTGTAATTCCTATGCATTAAAGGTTGCAGCCTAAATAGGTGGAAATATGTGAGAATGTAGCATGTGGGTGATATTCACTTCTGTATAGAGGCCTATGGTTGCTGTCATGTGGCATTATCTTGACAGTACTAAGAACATGATGACATGGTACAGACATAGTTGGGTTTCAAAAAACCATAGTAACTAACTGTTTACAAGCATAGAAGTGTGTAACTGTGTGTATACAGAGTCTCTCGGTGCTTCTGCAATAGAAAAGAACACTAAAGGTCTCCAGATGGTTAAAAGGGATACTACAAACCCTATCAATTATATGTGGCTTTTGTGATAGTATAACAAATATGTAGCTCTTTTGGGTGCTCCCCTTTAGAAGAGCAAATCTTGTTCACCACCCATTCATTTATTTCTTGGCTAGGGGGAACAATCCTGAATGTTTTATAAATTTCAGGAAGTGGGAAATAGGGGCAAGAGCCTCTTAACTGCAACTGTCCTCGCAAAGTGAATAACTAAAACTTTTACCATTTACAGGAAAGGCGCAATGAAGCAATATACTTTTCAACCTCATGTAAGTGAGTAAGCTGGTCAGCTAAAAGAACACTTACTAATTTGAAGGAGGTTCTTAGAGTTGTCCACCCTATTGCACACATTGAATGCATTAGGATCTAACTAATAGAAGTGAAATTTGTGTATTATCTACACATGGTTTTTGAGAGGGGCATAAAACAAAAAAAAAATACTGCAGCCAGTTTTGATACTAGCATATTTCCTGAAGCCTTTTTTATACAATTCAAGTATAAGAAAAGACGAGGGTTTAATTCAGCTAAAAAATGTTACTAGGAACTTTTTCCTGCCACTAAAATCTTTTAAGAATCCTTCAAGTTGTCCGTACTATTATACTGTGAGTGTTTACTTAGTTTGTGTAATCTCATGTAGTTTCCTGCTATTACAGTTTCACCTTCTGTAACCAAGTGCTCTTTATAACTAACTTGTCTTTATATGAATTTTTTATTCCAAATGTTCCATCGTGCTGTTTTGTTAAATTTGCACTAGCACAAATTTTTGTTTTGCTCATGCAACAAAATTAAAACATGCATTCAACAAACTCTAAGGGTAACTCAAATAAGTTAAATATTAAAATCGAATATGTTTGTGAGATAATGTTTAGTAACTGAGTGCTATAGAGCAAAGTAAATAAACAGACTCTCCCTTCAAGCCCCAGTCAAATAATTTTTTAATTTTTTAAGGCTTTATAGGATAATCTGTGATTTCAAGAGATGGGATGGATCAACCTCCAGCATCCACTCTGCCATCCCATGTCTTCCTAGCTAAGCAACTTTACTACTCCAATTGCATTTAATCCTATATCTTCATGCCCAGTTGTCTTTTTGCCACTTCAAAAGCATTCCTCATTCTTCTCCTCAGACTGGCTTCCCAGGGGAACCTGCCCCTGAGTTC
>NW_017729024.1:18159285-18163895 GCF_001723915.1 Gavialis gangeticus | reverse complement strand
CAGTTGTCTTTTTGCCACTTCAAAAGCATTCCTCATTCTTCTCCTCACCCTTTCCCCCCCCATTCTTTTGTAGCTACTACTTTGCCCAGGATCACACTGATTTTCTTTTTTCCTTCCAAGAGAATATTATCAAAATGCTTGACTTTATCTTCCCATCCCATAACAGTCATCTCACTTTTTCTCCTAATCTAATCCCTCTGCGTATTTCAGCTCTTTTCTGAACATGAAAGCATGGATGGACTCTGATCTGGCTTTAATTCCAGAAAGACAGTAAAGACAGAGGCAAATCACTTTAAGGTCATCGGCTGTTGCATCACTGACCAGCTGTTCTCAAACAACAATTTAAAACTGCCATCTCTTCTCCTCTTCCAAATTCCCAAACCTGGCATAGCTGGACTGGGGCCAGGCCATGTCCCCTTCTCTCCTGCACAGCTATATTGGGGCTGAGCTGCACTTGGAATCAGGACAAGTAAATGGGCAGCCTCCCTCTTATTGGCATCTTTCAGTCATTATCATCAAGGCATGGCAGGAGAGGGAGGCAGGTGGTTTGCCCTGAAGCAAGTGGCTGGGCCTACATTTAGACTGGCCCTGGGATACCCACTTGTTACACTAGGTTAGTCTTACCTGCAGAGAATGAACAAAATTTGCAAGTGTATAGACGTTCACTTTTGATTCAGGAAATGCAGGCACATGCCTGCAGTGGTTCATAGAAGCTGGAGGGGTGCTAGAGCAAGCTCTCCCATCCCTTTCACAGTGCTGAGCAGGGGGGTTTGACTAGGACCTGGCAGAACACTATGATTAGGGAGGGGTTTAAACCCTCACTCTGGCCTGCACAGTCCTCAGCTGGGGTGTGCCTGAAGGGGGAGGGGGGAAACAGTCCTTGCCAGGCTTTCCTCCTCCCCACAACTCACTGCTCAAGGGGTGGGGAGTGTTGCAAGACCTCAGATTTTCCTTGGGTGTAAAATTGTGACAGTGCTCAAAGCCATGGCTGTTGATATTTGCTTGGAGACGGATGGAAAATTGTGCTTATTGATGTTATTAGAGATTTCAAAGGTCTTTGATACAGTTAACCACAAGGTGTTGATTAAAACATTTTTATGACCTTGCACATGAATATCTGCTTTTAATTGGTTCTGCTCTTTTCTAGCAAGGATGTCTTGGAGGCTGGTGATTGTTGCATAAAACCCTCCATGTGGCATCCATGTTAGTGCCTGTGTCTCCATTGTTTCCATGGCCACATCAAAGACTAATTGCAATAGGTTTCCAAGATCTCAGCATAGTTTGAGTAAATAGAATAGTTTGAATGCTACAATAATTTGTTTTGCAAATACCATTTGAACGTTTATTGAATTTGCTTAATCAGGGTCTGAATCCCTTTTCTGTATTCTTCCCATGACTACTATAGCAAGTGAATTTACTGGCAGGAATATAATTACAAAGGGTGAATGTGAAGTAAATGTAGCAAAAAATAAATTTTAAATTCAGGGCTCTATTTGTACCCAGAGGCAACCTTTTTGGTGATTGTAGCTTTGCTGATTTGCCCCTTACTCCCACTTCAGTGCTTTAGATTCTTTTCAGATGTGGACATACATAACACTTCAGCTGTTCCAATTACATCACTGATGGACAATCAGTTCTCAATTATTCCAGTTTAGAGATGTTTGCATATATATTGCCAAGGGTTCTGAGTAAAATGATACATTTTTAAACAGTGTAGTGCATTCAGATTCAGCCTGCCAGGCCATTCTATCCAGCCCACAGGGCCCCTAAAAAATTTAGAAAATATGTATCTGCTCCTGGATGACTGTCAAAGATGAAAGGAGCCAGGGGCAGTAGGACCCAGGGGAAGCCGTCAGCAGCAGGCAGCAATCCATCCCTGCCCCATTCCCATCCATTTGCCTGCTTCTTGCCCCTGCACTGCTCCGGTACCACGTGGCTTCTGGCTGCATGGCCTGATTGCAGGAGCACGGGGCACCAGTACCCAGAGTGGGGGGTGTGGAAGTGCTGTCTGCACACCTACTTTTTGTGGGTGCTCTGGGAAGGCTAAGATCACTGACCTTGACTACTGCCCTAAGAAGACTTTGCCTAGAGGTGACCAGATATATGTGATGCCTGAACCTGTTTCTGGGTTTTCAGGGAGCTGTGTGTTCTGGGAGCTGTCCAAGATCTCCACTACTTTTAAATGGAATTTCCACCCTGGCATTCCAGGCTGATTTAGGGTGGTGGGTAGGAGTGGCCAGGTGGGTAAAGGGACACCTTTGTTTTTGGGTTCCTAGGGTACTAGGGGGATATCTGTGTTTCTGAAAGAGCTGTCCAAGGGCTGGAAATAGACGTTGCCAAGTGAAGTGGATCAGCTGTGCTGCTGTAGTGACCCAGCTGATTTGCTTCACTGGGCTAAACAGACATTTCTCCTTGACTGATGTCTACACATACCCCTATACCAGTTCAAGGAGAACCCATTTAAAATAATACCTGATTATCCAGTTATAGTTGTGAAGCATTCCAGGAACTTTAAACCATTCTAAATTGACTTTTATGTCTGGATGTGTGCATTTAAAATGGTCTGTGTTATGTATGTCTACAGCACATCCTTCCATCATTCTGCCAGTTAGGAAATGTCAGGAGAACAGTAGCTTCATCGTAAAAATCTGCAGTTTTGCTCCCATGCCAATGGTTTAATATAAAGTAAAACTCAATACAGGTTTACAGGAAAAAAGCAGTTAGCAAAGGGGTTCATTGAGAACTTTGAGGGTTTAATGGATGTCTAGTCTGAATACTAATTGATGTGAAAGATGTTCTTCAAAACAGAGCGAAGAACAACTGAATCATAGGATCCATAAAACTCAGTGTGTATTCTGTTATAATATCAAGACTTCTTATTACTTCAGCTATTCTATTGCACAGAATTCAAGAAAAAGAATATCCAAAATATGTATCTGCACCACTTGGCCCCAAAAAAATTCTGCCTGATGCCAATAGCATTTTTGCATGGAGTTTAAATATATGCAGTTTGTTCCTATTATTTTTTATGCTTATGTTACAAATTTCTATGGTAATTGAATACACAGGAAAGGCATGTGGACGGGAGATAGTAGGGGAGGGCATGTATAATGTTTGACGTTTATCAGCATAATACCCTTGACAATTAAAGTATTCAAACGTCCAAAAAACATTCACTGTGTGTGTGCTTAATCACTGTGAGGAATTTGGAGCTCTTCTGTAATAATGTTATGAAAACTAGATGTTGGCCCAGTTACTGTCATGTTTGCTGTCTTCTGAAGGGGGAAAATGTTTTGTTATATAGTTAGAATACCAAGTGGTTTTGACCAGAAGGGTCAAGGTTTGAGAACACAAAATAACAAAAGAATGTAGTAGAGCTTAAAAATGAACCTGCAAGGCCAAAGAACAAGACTGAGACATGGTACTTGACCTGGGGCTGTTTGAAGGAGTCAGGCTTGTTTATTTTTATCATTGTGGGTTGTTAAGACTTTGGCAAAGATATGTAGAGACTCTTGGGTTAAAATAATATTTATCTCTAATGTCTGATTCCTACTGCGAAGCAGTGAAACATTGCTTTACATGCATGTGGTATAATCTCACATACATGCATTTTTGCTGCAAAATTCAGCTGATGGAAATTGGAGTACATATTATAGGTGAGGAAATACAGTAATAGCAGTTTCTGCCTCTGCTGGGGGAAAGTGAAAGTAATGCTGCATGTGCTGCAAGTCTCCCTAGCTGCTGGCTGTGAACACTTTTTCTTTTTTCTCTGCAGTGTTCTTCAGAAGCTGCTGCTTAATTACTTACTGCTACTAACCAGTATTTTTAAGGAAAGATCTCTCTTTCTTTCTTCTGCCTTTCAAAAACAAGGTGTGCCTTATGCCTGGACATTTTGTAGACATGAAAATATGGCATGTGTTGCCATATTATTTACAAGTGTTAAAAGGCACAAAGAATTAAAATATCAAAAGGTAAGGGGAAATATGTTCATTGAAATATTAGACTTGGATTTTGCCTATTTTTTTGGATTTTTTGTGTAAAGAAAAAGATGTAAAATAATATTTATATTTAAATAATATTTCAGTTGAAAGTTGAACCTGTGTTTTAAATGGGATTTTTCTATTATTTCAAAACTTTTTGCACTTCTGTAAATTTGGAGACTTATTGAAACTGGGATGCTTTCTCTTTCTAATTTATCAAATTGTTATTTTTCTAACAAAGTAAATCAGAAAATTTCCAAACAGCAGTAATTCCCACACACAGTCAATATGCATTTTGATACATTCATTTTGTAGCTCTAGAAATAAGCATGGGGGTTCCATGTTTGAAAAAGGGAATTCATAAAATATCTCTTCCTTGCCTTACTTAGTCTTTGTATGTCTGTTCTCCCCTACCTTGCTGCTGGTTGACATGTAATTTTTTTTCCTGCCCTATCAATGCATCACTTGAAAAGTAACCTGTATGTTTTCTTTACTTACTCATACATATACATCAGAATTGTTGACTATATTGCTGATGATTCACCGCCTACAAAGACCATAGGTAATTAAATGAGTTTTGCAGTTCTTTTTTTTTTTTTTTTGAGGCAGGGTGTGAGCGGGGGGGGGGGA
>NW_017729024.1:18154017-18159253 GCF_001723915.1 Gavialis gangeticus | reverse complement strand
TTTTTTTTTTTTTTTGAGGCAGGGTGTGAGCGGTGGGGGGGTAGACAGAAAGGAACCTGAACAAACATCGATTTGCTTTTAAACTGAGACAGTTTGATAAGAAAGTCATGACATTTGGCTGAGCATGAGTTCTTTCAGGATTATTTTTACACTTTATAAACAGATACTACCAATGATATGTTTAAAGTGCCTGATTCTCCCTAACTTGACTTCCTGTTTTATCCTACAAGTATAAAAAGGGGCTATGAAATGTCCAGAAATTGTACACTTTGATGGAGTATGATAAGTGAGTTTTAGTTTAAATGAGAATCATGCCTGAAGAAAATCAACTTGAGCAGCTGCTGCTTAGGTTTTGACTTGATAGGGAAAAAAGGGTACAGTTTTCTCATGATAAATGATTATGCTAAGTCAATGTGTTAAGTCAATTTAAACAGTCCTCTCCATGCACCTTTAGACACAGACTTTCATGTTTCAAGTTGGTCATTGTGTATCCTAGAAAGTAACTAAGGAAATCTTGATATATTGTATGGTAAATATTGCCTGTTGAATAGTTGTTAGTCACATTTACTCTCAAGTCTACACATAGGAAAAGAGAGGTAGGTGGGAGAAGTAGGAAAAAACCCAAGAAACCACCACCACCACCACCATGCACAACCTGTGCTCAAAGTTTATTGGGCAAAAACAAGTAGGTCTTTCTCAGTAGTTGCTCCTCAGTTCCAGAGGAACCTTCTCTTGTGATCCATTAGAGCCTCAGTCTGCACATCTTCCAGAAATGTTTGACCTTTGTATTTGGCCACATCTTCACCAGGCAGAGCTCAGTTTTGGGAAACTATCTGGGCATTTTGTTCTATTACATTTTATCTGATGTAAAACTTTTTACTGTTTGTCATAATTCATCTGGTATTCATTGTAAGCCTCCCTGAGTCTCTCTTGGAGAGGGCAGCATATAGGTCTAATAAATAAAAATTCCATTAACTTGATGATTGCCAATCTTTTAATGTAAAGATATGTTTATTTGCAGTTTTGATTGTACCTACAGCTAGGCATTTTTAGTTGGCCATTTCCTTTAGGTATCACTACAAATCCTTGTAGGTTATAAAACCAAAACAGTTCAGATTCTCTTATGTTACCTGGGGTTTATTCATTAAAGAAGTACAGGTAGCTACATTTATGTAAATACAGATGAAAGTTTTGTTTCACATCTTTACTGTATAAAAGACATGAAAACTGGTCTCACAAAAGCTTTTGTGCTTGGTTGGAAAGGTACTTGTTATCTCTGATTACCTTTACTCTATTTGCTTATGGTTTCTCTTAATTTGAAACAAAAAGAACCTAACCAAATGAGAGAGAAACTGTTTGCCAATGAGGTAACTGCCTAATAGTGTAGTCCGCGGGATAATGAGGTTATCTCAAGATGAAGAGAGAAAAGATCAATGCTCTATAACTCTGTTAGTATTTAAGTGGGTGGCAGCCTCTGCTGCTATATTTTTTTTCTTTATAGGAAAAAAGAAACAAGCTCTTAGACTGGATCAGTGTCCAACCATAAGATTTGTGAACTCTTTGCAAACTCAGAATTTAACCTTCTCTCAATGTCTTTAGACAACACATCTCTGATTTTTGCCATTTGTACTGGCCTCTGAATTTACAGAAATAGTGTTTCATTTTGCATTTTTCTCCTACATTGTATAGTTCCTTTGTTGAATATTCACATAAATAGGGCTCTTATGAATCTATCTTAAAAGTTATGATTTTTAAGCAGATTTGTATTGCTCACTTGTGTTTTCATATCTCTGGCAGATAGAAGGTAATTTGCCAGAGGTAAACAGAGAGAATGTAAAAGATTGCTCCTAACTATTACAGACACACATGCACAAAGAACACCGAATAAATGCAGACTATGAAAGAGAACTGGCAGAGTTCATTTAAACCTTGTAGTTTTCTTGGCAGTAACACTAATATTCCATTAGGTAAACAGTAGGGGCATATGCAAATCTATATAAAATGTTCTTCAATTCAAATTTTTCATTGTTTTGCCTAACAAATATTCTATTATAAATAAAACCCTCTTATATATGCATTCTCCTTCCAGTAAAAAAAGAATGCTGGGTGGGGCTTAAGAATAGGGACTAAAATAACTGGGGTGATATTACAGGGACCTTACATACCTGTTGGACTGGCATGATGCTTTAGGACCAGGTCCTTAAACTGTATGCAGTGTCTATACTGTGGGAAACACAGCCTATGTTTTTTATATCTGTTTCTTGGTGTAGAGGTAATAAAGTTACAAAATGCTTCTTAATCTAGACTGAGTCATGAGCGAGTACAGGGCTCTGGGGGCTGGGCTCAAGGGGTTGGGAGCCCAGGTAGCCTTTTCTTCTGTTCACCCTGTTGCAGGCCATGGTCCCAGAAGGGAAGGATGCATTGAGAAAGTGAACTGGCAACTCCAGTGCTGGTGCCACTGAGAAGGCTTCAGATAAGCCACGGTGCTCACTTTTTACAGATTACAGAGACCTGGTAGGACTCCTTACATGAGTGGAGTATCACTATAGAGGGCTATACCCTGCATAGAAGGGACCAGGTGGGGGCAAACGGTGGAGGCATTGCTCTCTATGTGAAAGAGCAGTACACCTCCTTGGAGGCCGACATTGGCTCCAAAAATGGACAACTTGAAACCCTCTGGGTCAAGTTGTGGGGGAACATAACAAGAGAGACCTAACTGTAAGTGTATACTACAGATCACCAAATCAGGAGGAAGAACTCTGTCTGGAGTTCCCCCGAGAATTGACTGAGGCTGCACATGCATGTGACATGGTTGTCATGAGCAATTTTAATTATCCAGACATTTCCTGGGAGGAACACTTGGCCAAGTTGGAACAGTTGTGATCCTTCCTGACCTGTTGAGTTCTTCCTGACTCAGGAGGTGTATGGGCCAAGCAGAGGTGATGATCTGCTAGACTTGGTTCTAGCCAAAGGAGATGACCTGGTGGCTGACTTAAATATAGAGGGAATTCTGGGCGATAGCGACTATGGAACCATCATGTTCGCTGTCCAATGTAAGGCAGACAAAACAGATAGCAGGATTGAAGTCTTGGACTTCAAAAATACAAATTTCAACAAGCAACAGGAATTAAGGACAACAAGAAGTCCCTCTTTAGGTACATAGGGAACAGGAGGAAAATAAATGGGAGTGTGGGGCCATTGCTCAACAATTTAGGAGAGTGGGTGACCAGCACCCAGGAGAAAGCTCAACTCCTGAATGACCTCTTTGCCTTTGGTCTTTCACTGGATCAGGATCAGGATCAGGGGGAAAACCACAAGAGGTACAGTAGAGGATAAGTATGGTAGGAATAGTCACCTTCTTACTATTGCTGTAGAATTGGTGTATTACCAATTAATAAAATTAGATGTATACAAGTCAGCAAGACTGGAAGATCTTCATCTGAGAGTGCTGAAGGAGCTGGCCAAAGTTATTGTGGAACCCCTGACAAAACTCTTCCACAATTTGTGGCACTATGGAGAAGTCCGTGAGGACTGGAAGAGGGCCAATGTTGTGCCCATCCACAAGAAGGGCAGGAGGGAGGACCCGGGTAGCTATAGCCAATCAGCCTAACTTCTTTCCTAGGGTAAATCCTAGAAAAGTTCATCAAGGAGTGTATCTGCGATAAGCTTCCAGAAGGTAAGATTCTGAATGACAGCCAGCATGGCTTTGTTGTGGGCAGGTCTTGCCTTACCAACCTCATCTCCTTCTATGCCCAGATAACTCTCCATGTGTACATGAGAGAGCAGGTTGACACTGTATACCTAGACTTCCAAAATGCCTTTGAACTAGTATCTCATAATGTCCTCATGAGAAAATTGGAGGATTGCAGGCTAAACTCCGAGACAGTCAGGTGGGTGAGAAACTGGCTGCAGGATAGGACCCAGAGAGTTGTAGTGAACAGATCTGTGTCATCCTGGTGAGAAGTGGGGCAGTGGTGTCCCACAGGGGTCGGTGCTCGGTCCAGTACTTGTCAAAGATTTGGCATCTTTATTAACTATTTAGATGTGGGGGTGAAGAGCTCACTGGCCAAGTTAGCAGATGATACCAAGTTATGAGGAAGCATGGTAATGCTTGAAGATGGGCTACAGATACAGGTGGACATAGACAGGTTAGCAAGTTGGACAGATTGGAACCTGATGAAGTTCAATGTTGATAAATGTAAAGTGCCCTACCTCAGGATGAGCAACCTCCAACACACCAACAGGCTTGGTGGCACCAAATTGACAAGCACTATGAATGAAAGGAACCTGGGGGTAATAATAGACCACAGTATGAATATGAGCCAGCAGTGTGATGCTGTAGCCAGTAGGGCAAATAATACTCTGGCATGCATCAATCAATGCATCTCCAGCAAAGCCAAGGCATTGATTCTTCTGCTGTACTCAGCAGTGGTGAGACTGCAGCTAGAGTACTGCGTCCAGTTCTGGGCACCGCACTTTACAAGGTTGTGGACAAGATTGAGGGAGTCCGAAGAAGAGCCATGCATATGATCAGAGTCCTGAAAGGCATGCTATATGAGGAAAGGCTGAGGGATCCGGGACACTTCAACCTGAGGAAAAGAAGGCTGAGAGGAGACCTGGTAGCAGCTTACCACTACACTAGGGAAGTACATCAAGGGCTTGGTGAGCAACTGTTCACCAGGTCACCTAAGGGGAAAACTAGGAGTAATGATCACAAACTCCTAGAAAATTGATTCAGGCTCAACATTAAGAAAAATTTCTTCACAGTCAGGGTGTCCAGACTGGAATAAGCTCCCGCCAGAGGTGATACAATCACCTACCCTGGAGATCTTCAAGAGGAGACCAGACAGTCACCTTGCTGGAGTCACCTGACCCCCAGTTATCTTTCCTGCTTGGTGCAGGGGGCTGGACCCAATGATATTCTGAGGTCCCTTCCAGCCTTACAATCTATGAATCTATGCATGTATTTCAAAATTAGAGCTTCCTGGTCATCTAAGCATACTTCAGAAGTGAATTAGAGCACTGAACAAATAATGGTAGTAGGGAAGAGGACTCCTTAAACCTGAATAGTCTTGACACAAAATGGTATTGTATGCCATTCTGAAATATTACTGTAGCGGAGCACTAGGGTGCTCGTTACTAGTAGGATGAAGGTTAGTAACTTAAGTGGGGAGGAGTGTAGCAGAGCATTTGGGCGCTCGCTACTAGTAGGGGCGATGCAGGATTAGCTGCCAAT
>NW_017729024.1:18148758-18149017 GCF_001723915.1 Gavialis gangeticus | reverse complement strand
GTGGACATAGACAGGTTAGCAAGTTGGACAGATTGGAACCTGATGAAGTTCAATGTTGATAAATGTAAAGTGCCCTACCTCAGGATGAGCAACCTCCAACACACCAACAGGCTTGGTGGCACCAAATTGACAAGCACTATGAATGAAAGGAACCTGGGGGTAATAATAGACCACAGTATGAATATGAGCCAGCAGTGTGATGCTGTAGCCAGTAGGGCAAATAATACTCTGGCATGCATCAATCAATGCATCTCCAGCA
>NW_017729024.1:18147062-18148473 GCF_001723915.1 Gavialis gangeticus | reverse complement strand
ACCTGAGGAAAAGAAGGCTGAGAGGAGACCTGGTAGCAGCTTACCACTACACTAGGGAAGTACATCAAGGGCTTGGTGAGCAACTGTTCACCAGGTCACCTAAGGGGAAAACTAGGAGTAATGATCACAAACTCCTAGAAAATTGATTCAGGCTCAACATTAAGAAAAATTTCTTCACAGTCAGGGTGTCCAGACTGGAATAAGCTCCCGCCAGAGGTGATACAATCACCTACCCTGGAGATCTTCAAGAGGAGACCAGACAGTCACCTTGCTGGAGTCACCTGACCCCCAGTTATCTTTCCTGCTTGGTGCAGGGGGCTGGACCCAATGATATTCTGAGGTCCCTTCCAGCCTTACAATCTATGAATCTATGCATGTATTTCAAAATTAGAGCTTCCTGGTCATCTAAGCATACTTCAGAAGTGAATTAGAGCACTGAACAAATAATGGTAGTAGGGAAGAGGACTCCTTAAACCTGAATAGTCTTGACACAAAATGGTATTGTATGCCATTCTGAAATATTACTGTAGCGGAGCACTAGGGTGCTCGTTACTAGTAGGATGAAGGTTAGTAACTTAAGTGGGGAGGAGTGTAGCAGAGCATTTGGGCGCTCGCTACTAGTAGGGGCGATGCAGGATTAGCTGCCAATCAGCAGGGCAGCGCAGCTGAAGATTGCTTGGGCAACAGAGTGGGTCAGCTGACCGCCAGGGGGCAGGGCTTGGCCTTTATAAACAGAGAAGGCTGAGGCTAGTGTCAGTCTCCCTCTGGCAGCTGGAACAGCAGGAGGCTCTGCAGAGGAACAGAGCAGGGCAGTTACCATCTTGTAGCCTGAGAAGCAACAGCTCTGTTATAGAGCTGAGCATGGTGTGACCACGTGAGGGCCTGCAGAATGGCCTGGGAAGGAGAGGCCTCTGATAGGGAGGCCTGAAGGAGAGCCAGGGTGGCCTGGAGTGTTATAGCTGGTAGGCTCATTTGGGTTACAGCCAGGTTGGTGTGGAGTGGTGTTAGAGCCAGGAGGCTTAATTTATGTTATAGCCAGTTGGCTCATGGTTGTGTTTGCTGTTATACAACCGGAGGACTGGGTGAGGCTGTAGGGGTGTGAGGAGGCCTCACAGGAGATCCCCAGTAGTCTGGGGGGGTTTCCTGGGTGCCTTGTTTGGGCACTGAGCAGTGCCAGGGAGGCATGGCTGGTTGGCGCTGGTGGGCTGTGGTGTCCTCACGGGAGCTCCCCAGTAGTCTGAGGGGTTTCTGGGTGCCCTGTTTGGGGCACAGAGCAGTGCTGGGGCGGCACGGCTGTTTGGCACCGGTATGGTGCGGTGTGTGGGGTTGACACCCCAGCCTGAGGGTGGTACTCTGCCTCATTAGGCGAAAGACCCTGAGAAGGGTCAGGGGGCCAGGCACGGCTATGGGC
>NW_017729024.1:18128985-18142062 GCF_001723915.1 Gavialis gangeticus | reverse complement strand
CATTGATTCTTCTGCTGTACTCAGCAGTGGTGAGACTGCAGCTAGAGTACTGCGTCCAGTTCTGGGCACCGCACTTTACAAGGTTGTGGACAAGATTGAGGGAGTCCGAAGAAGAGCCATGCATATGATCAGAGTCCTGAAAGGCATGCTATATGAGGAAAGGCTGAGGGATCCGGGACACTTCAACCTGAGGAAAAGAAGGCTGAGAGGAGACCTGGTAGCAGCTTACCACTACACTAGGGAAGTACATCAAGGGCTTGGTGAGCAACTGTTCACCAGGTCACCTAAGGGGAAAACTAGGAGTAATGATCACAAACTCCTAGAAAATTGATTCAGGCTCAACATTAAGAAAAATTTCTTCACAGTCAGGGTGTCCAGACTGGAATAAGCTCCCGCCAGAGGTGATACAATCACCTACCCTGGAGATCTTCAAGAGGAGACCAGACAGTCACCTTGCTGGAGTCACCTGACCCCCAGTTATCTTTCCTGCTTGGTGCAGGGGGCTGGACCCAATGATATTCTGAGGTCCCTTCCAGCCTTACAATCTATGAATCTATGCATGTATTTCAAAATTAGAGCTTCCTGGTCATCTAAGCATACTTCAGAAGTGAATTAGAGCACTGAACAAATAATGGTAGTAGGGAAGAGGACTCCTTAAACCTGAATAGTCTTGACACAAAATGGTATTGTATGCCATTCTGAAATATTACTGTAGCGGAGCACTAGGGTGCTCGTTACTAGTAGGATGAAGGTTAGTAACTTAAGTGGGGAGGAGTGTAGCAGAGCATTTGGGCGCTCGCTACTAGTAGGGGCGATGCAGGATTAGCTGCCAATCAGCAGGGCAGCGCAGCTGAAGATTGCTTGGGCAACAGAGTGGGTCAGCTGACCGCCAGGGGGCAGGGCTTGGCCTTTATAAACAGAGAAGGCTGAGGCTAGTGTCAGTCTCCCTCTGGCAGCTGGAACAGCAGGAGGCTCTGCAGAGGAACAGAGCAGGGCAGTTACCATCTTGTAGCCTGAGAAGCAACAGCTCTGTTATAGAGCTGAGCATGGTGTGACCACGTGAGGGCCTGCAGAATGGCCTGGGAAGGAGAGGCCTCTGATAGGGAGGCCTGAAGGAGAGCCAGGGTGGCCTGGAGTGTTATAGCTGGTAGGCTCATTTGGGTTACAGCCAGGTTGGTGTGGAGTGGTGTTAGAGCCAGGAGGCTTAATTTATGTTATAGCCAGTTGGCTCATGGTTGTGTTTGCTGTTATACAACCGGAGGACTGGGTGAGGCTGTAGGGGTGTGAGGAGGCCTCACAGGAGATCCCCAGTAGTCTGGGGGGGTTTCCTGGGTGCCTTGTTTGGGCACTGAGCAGTGCCAGGGAGGCATGGCTGGTTGGCGCTGGTGGGCTGTGGTGTCCTCACGGGAGCTCCCCAGTAGTCTGAGGGGTTTCTGGGTGCCCTGTTTGGGGCACAGAGCAGTGCTGGGGCGGCACGGCTGTTTGGCACCGGTATGGTGCGGTGTGTGGGGTTGACACCCCAGCCTGAGGGTGGTACTCTGCCTCATTAGGCGAAAGACCCTGAGAAGGGTCAGGGGGCCAGGCACGGCTATGGGCCACCTGAGCCCGGAGTGCAGTTTAGTGTGGGACAGAGCCCAGAGAGGGTGATAGCGTGGAAGGTGCAGGTATAGGCCCCAGTGAGGGCGTAGCGTGAGACGCAGGGCAAGCCCCAGAGAGGGTGCAGCACGAGAAGCGCGTGTTGGGAGAGGCCCCAGAGAAGGGCGAGGGCGTGAGAAGCGCGATTAAAAGCCTGGAGTAGGGCGAGCGCATGGGTGGAGGCCTGAGGCGGGCCGATGCGTGCAATAGAGTCAGAAGAAGGGCGAATGCTGGAGTAGGCCCCAGAGAGAGATGAGGGCTAGCAAACACAGGGGCGCTAGAGCAAGGGGCGTGGGTTGCGTAACAAGCCCAAGGTGCCAGGCAAGGCGCAAGGGACCAGACAACATCCGGAACAGCTGCGGGGCTTGGGGCATGCTGAAAGGGAGGTAGGAGGCACGCATAGCCCATAAGGCTGGGGTGCACCCGGTCACCCATAGAGAGTAGGGGCCCGGACAACTATAACACCTTGTATCAGGAGATCAAAGGCAGCCTCCCATATTAAATTATATATCATCAAAGATGTGACGGGCGAGAATCAGAGGGTGCTGGATCTCCTAATTTGGCACGGCAGGGGGCGCTAGCGGGATCACGGCTGCTCCTAGGGCCCGCCCCATGACAATTACGATAAGTAATAAAAAAAATCATGAATTTAATGAAGAAAAGTACATCACTCACCCACTCAAACCAATGCTCTCCTCTTCAGAACTGCATCTAGACTTCCATCAGGAAGACAGGCCTGTAGCAGAGTTATTTAAAATTTTTTTTTTTTAAAGTTCTATAGGCACACTTAAACAAGCATATGGGTTCAATTAATTTAAATAAGAGTTTTTGCATAAAGAATACTCTAGTGGTCCAATTACTTTAAAAAGTGTCAAATAACTATGGAAGGAATACTGTCGGTGCTTTTCCCTAATTATCAAGTTTCCCCTTGCAAATAAACATACAATGATGCATGCATATATAATATTAAAATGTTCCTTCTTGAGTCAATTACTGCATATCTAAGGTATCCCAATAAATAGGGAGAAAAAATTCATAGCAATATTGTATAAACCAAAATAACTTATTTTTAAAAGTAATCCTTAAGGCACTTCAGAAAGACATATCAAGGTACAATACTGACTTCTACATTTTTTTACCCAACAGCTTGTAACCAGGTAAGACCATATATGCTTTTCCCCTTAGTAATGCTACTAAAAGAAGAAAGAAGTAGGTCTTACAAACCTGAGGTGGAATTACAGTAAATCTAGAATTGGTATGCATGCCTGAAAAGGAAAAGGTTACAGTTTTTAATAGAATAAAAAATGTTAGCTCTCCTTATTCGAACTTTGCTTTTTAATTAGACCAGAGATTGAAAAATGCAGTGACACTTGTTCCACCTTACTTGTTCTAAGTCATGTCTGCATTAGTGAAGTCCTTGACTTTTTACATTTAAATTTTCAGTAAAATTCATGGTTGTGAAAAGTACAGAATGAAAGCCCTGAAAACAAGACTTACATTTCTGTCAGCTATGTAGCGTACACTCAATATCAATGCAAGCTACTCTGTTATCATGTCTATCACAGGGGATATGCATCTTTCTTACAGCAACTCAGAAACGGTTAGTGAAAAGCCTAATTACCTACCAAATCTTACTAAGTAGTTAATTATAAACAGCTGCTGTAATAAACATA
Organism: Gavialis gangeticus; assembly: GCF_001723915.1. Taxonomy (NCBI): domain Eukaryota; kingdom Metazoa; phylum Chordata; order Crocodylia; family Gavialidae; genus Gavialis; species Gavialis gangeticus. Next base: position 18,138,754 of record NW_017729024.1, on the reverse strand, counting down.
AACCTGCATAGGAGTGGGCAGGGCAAAACCTTCTGAGAAATAAGTTGGAAAAAAAAGCTGTTGAAGGGACCATATTGGAAGTAAGGCTGAAAAATAAGACATTACATTTATGCCACCATAAAAATCTTTATGGAAGCACAAAATCTGAAGAAACAGACTTCATAGCCTTTTTTTTCATGCTACAATTACAAAAAATCTTGAGCACAAATGTATCGAGTTTTATTTTGTGTTGCCTTTTCATAGCTGATGTCTGTTTGCTAATAGTAGGAGAGCATGGGCTGCCCAAGGCTTCTTATACTCTTCAGCTGTCCTGAGCAGGCATACCCAGGGCTTCAAAGGCCCCATCATTCATACTCTGGAAATCCCCCTGCAAGGGAATTCCCAGGGCACCAAGGGTTTGGGGCATGGCAGCATGATATGCATGCTTGTGGAGCCCTTGTCAAGGGATACCCGATGTGCACCACCCTAGCATTAGGTCCCTGAAATCTTGGGAGTATCAGGGGCCAGATCCTGCAGGACAACTGCCCCAGTGTCATCTGTAGGTGCCACTCAAACAGATTAGTTGGGCTGGTGCCCACATCCTGGCACAGCTGATCCCAAGTAGAGAAGGCAGGAAAGAGCAATGAATAGGAAGAAAAGGTCCCCTGCTGCTTATCACTTAATCCATGAGTTGGAAGTGGCAGGAATGTATCGCCTCTTTTCTGTGGAAAGGGGTGTTGGAATACAAGAGCCAAGAACTAGTGAATTTGGAGATACCAGAATTGCAGATGTGCACATGGCATTCTGTACCTTGTGGCATGAGTTTAAGAGGGTCTTTTTGCTTCCCTGAGAAGATTAACTCCTAACCTACACAGCTGGGGTTCGTCTGTACTCTTTGGTGCATCTTGGGCTCTCCTGAGCAACCATGTCTATCTGTTCCTGCCTGCACGAGGTAGTTAGGCCTCTTACAGAGCACTTTCATGTACCTTTCCTGGTGTAATTGAGAGACCCCAAGGGGATGTCCTTGAAATGGCTTTTCCACCATTTTTTCCCGGTTTGGCATACATGAGTGATAACACATGGACAGGACTTGAATATCCCTTTCTGGACATACTAGGAATATAATGTAGCCTTATCCTTCAACAGGGCTTACTGTCTAAAGACTTGCCAGCTGGTCATACCACATATTTTACAGATTAGTATCTCAAGGTTAATTCTTTGTTCTTCATTCTGGAAGTTAATAGAGAAAGTTGAAATGTACTCTTCAGCAATGACTTCAGAAAGCAGTATACTAAATAGAACTATCAGATTCTATTTAGATGAAACTGAACAAAATATATTTACTATTTATTTATCTTAAGCTTCAACAGAGAAAAAAGCAAATAGTATCAATGCTGATTTTTATCTTTAAATATAACACTTCCATGGAGGAGCCCCTTTTTGCATTACAAGACAGAACAATGTAATAGATAAGATATTCAGAATTCTTAAGTACGATTAAGCTCTACAGAATCTCTGGGTTTTTGATACCATATAGGCAGCAGGGTTTGACTTCAAAATGAAGTGCCTTCTGTCATCCTACATGCTGCTATGGGCCCTCTAACTGCTTAAGTCATTCCTAGGACAAATTCTGCCTTACCACAAATGTTTTTAAATAGGAAATGTATGAAACTACTTCTAGCCAGAATGGCTATCTGTAATCTTCAGTTTTTTCTCTAGGTTTGGATAGCAGGTAATGGTAAAAAAAAAAAAAAAGCCAGAGTAAAGAAAAATGTAATGTAGTTGCTACTTTGCTTTCCCTTAAATAGTTTCCCCTGTATCTGACTGAAAAAGCCCTAAAGCTGGCATACTCTGGCCATCCAACTTCTTGACAGATGAAAAGAGACATGACAAAGTCAGCCAGTCAGTGGTGCTTGGCAGTGGTGTGGGAGAAGAGCCCAATGTGCCAAAAGGTGGCATAGCTGGTTAATTAAATCATCAACTGAGGACAAAATGTAGTTGATCTAGATCTAGTGTTACCATACACTATTTACCTATGATGGGCATGTGGCATTTACCTAATGCCATCCATAGGGCGTATGGTATTTACCTAAATCATAGTTAAATAAAGTATGATAACACTAGCTCTTGATCAACAAGATTTTGTCCTATGTTGATGGTTTAGTCAAACCCTGCTGCCTGTATGGTCTGAAAAACCCAGAGATTCTACAGAGCTTAATTATACTTATGAATTCTGAATATCTTATCTATTATGTTGTTCTGTCTTGTAGTACAAAAAGGGTCTTTCATGGAAGAGTTGAATTTAAAGATAAAGATCAACATTGATACTATTTGCATTTTTCTCTTTTGAAGCTTAAAATAAATAAAAATATATATTGTGTTAAGTTTAATCTAAATAGAATCTGATAGTTCTATTTGGTATACTGCCTACTGAAGTCACAGTGATAAGGCCAAGCTCAGCCCTTTGAAATTCTGGATACACAAAGAGGATTTTTTAGCTTTAGTGAATCCCAGTTTGAGTTTGCACTGGGCAACCAAATATGTCAGCTGCCAAGATGTCAGAGATGTTTCAGAGACTTCAATTTGGTGGTCTGAAACAGTGTATACATACTATTATCTGTAGCAGGAACACAGGAATTCAGGCAGTGCTATTTGGGGTCACATCTGCAGGTCAAAAGGAAAATTGTGTAAGAACTGGTGTTTTGAAGGATTGAAGGTCCTTCCACCCTGGATGTTAACTTAGCATTAAGAGCATTTCTTTTAAGAAAAGGTCCTAAATGAGACTCATGGAGCACGTCCACACACGCAGGCACGTACGCGTGCAGCAGCTCAAATAAAAGTGGCACAAATTTGTGTTGGGGATTTTTGCCTCAGAGCATGTGCCCAGACATGCACTTTGGTCTGGGGTAAGTTGTGCCACTTAGGGCAAAATGACCCTTCCCAGCTCCTCCCAGATCTGCAGCCAAGGGGAGCTAGAGGCTGGGGCTAGCACCTGTGCTGGACCCAGAAGTATAAAAACCTGCCCTGTGCTGGCCCAGCAATATCCCTGGTGAGTAGCTCAGGGCTACTTGGTTCTGGTTGAACTTTGCCTCCTAACTTTTTATTTTTTGGCACCCCATCTATGGCCCCACCAATCTTGGGGCCTCTGGTCAACCTCTTCCTGGCCCTGGTCATGTGGGCCCCATACATGACCAGGAAGGAGGCTCTGGCCAGGAAGGTGCCCAGGGACAGTGGAGCTGCTTTCTTGTCATTTGTCCATGCATGTTTCCAGGCAGAGCACCACTGGGTAGTGTTCACTGGCTCCTTGGATACCTTTGAAGACTGGTGGGTGCAGCCTGATAAGCTCTGTTTGGTGTCCCCCACAGGTGCACTTATTTTCCCAATTTGACCCTTTGACCCACATGACACTCCTATCCTATTTTTTTCATTATTTGTCCCAAGAATTTAGTTGAACCACTTATTCATTAGCCCCACACAGGGTTACTAGTTAGCCAAGTGAGCCTTAGGGCCCATGGTATGAGTGTTACAAATGACAGGAGCTTCTGTGCCCCAGCCACTTGGCATCTGGGTACCCTTTTTGCCAGTTGGACTGCTGAAGCAGCCCTAACCTGGAGTGGCCCCTACACGCTCTACCCACTGCAGCAATCTGGCAGTGCAGGCTGCTGCCTGGCTGTGACCTGCTGCCACCTGTGACAGCATCTGTCTCCTTGGACTTGCAGCCCCATGGCTGCATCCCTGCCAGACCCAGGTGGGGTGCCCCCACTCTGCCATCTGAGCAGCTATCACCCAGAAGATGTGCTCCTTGTGGTGGCCCACTTTGAACTTTCAAAGCATGTCCTCTTGGCCCCAAATGGCCAAGAGGTCAGCTACCTCATCTGCCCTCCAGCTGGGTCTCCAGTGCTGGCTCTGGACAGGCTCCTCTGCACAGGTCTTGCCACTTGTTTCACCAGCAGAGATCCTGCAAATATTCTGATAAACCCAAATTCTCTTGTTAAAATAGCCAAAATGGTGTTCTTCTGCTATTAAAATGAAACCCCACTATATAGAGAGAGATCAGTTGGGCAATTGATATATTTAGAAGTGTAAAGCAATTTGGAGTGGGGGATTGGGGGAGATTGTGAGTGGCTGTAGGTTTTGTGGGGGTGAGGTTTGAGGGCTATAGGGCTTGTGTGGAGGTTTGTAGCTGGGTATGTGGGTGAGGGGTTTCTGGGGATGGCTTGGGGATGAGGGTGTTGTGGTTGGATTGTGGGAGTGGGGGACTATGTGGGAGGGGCTGCTTAGGAGGGGCAGGTACCTTGCACCCCCACAGGATGCAGCCCCCCCCTGCACAAAACACACAGACTGTTCCCCTGTAACAGGGAACCCTAACCCTGTTACTAAGAGACAGGGTGGTCCCTTTAAGTCCAGAACCTTCCCATCACGGCTGGCTGGTCAAGTAGGAGTTAAGGCTCAAGCCCTGCCAACCAGTCAGGTGACCAAGAGGAAGGCCAAGACCCTACAAATGGCAAGTGGGGAAGGCCAGAGGGACAGCAGGGAGGCGGACTCCCAATGACCATGGTGCTGCAGCCGCAGTCTCTGTCAGAAGATTACGCCATGCCCTGAGCCATCCTCATGATCATCTAAAGTAAGCAGGCATGTTGCCTCTCTTGTTTCTGTATTATCATTTTCCCATTATATGGCTGTAAAAGCCTATGTTTTGTGTTGAATGTTAAGACCAGTGGTTTGGGTGAGGCTATTTGGGGAAGGAGGAGGCCTCACAGAGGGCCCGCTACAATGTGTGGACCTGGTGCCAGAGAGGGTGCAGTATTTGGGGGTGAGCTGACCCTAGCTCCAGAGAGGGTGCAGTATTCAGGGGTGAGCAGATCCCAACATGACAAAGGGCGCAGGAGCCCGAGTGAGGGATTTTTTTGAGAGCTAGAGCCTGAGAGTCAAACCCTGATTAGTGGGGATTTTTTGACTGACAAGCCTAGCTAGAGAGAAAAGGGGTAGGCCCACAGTGGCAGAGAACCCAACATAAAGAAGAATTTACAAATACCATCTGTGAAGCTTGGGCTGTGGTCTAGGGGAGAAACAGAGCTGCAAATAACACCCCCTAGCATTGAGGCATACAATGGGCAGCCTCCCGCTTAATTAACAACAAGGCATGGCAGATGATAAGGCAGGCGGATGGCCCATAACAGGTGGCTGGGCCACCAGTAGATGGACCCTGAGCAGGCCCCCCCGTTACACCCCCTACAGGGCCCACATCTACAACCACAGAGCCACAACCCCCGGCAGGCCTCACAGCCTCCCCCTACAGGGCACACAGCCCCCTCACAGGGCACTCCTCTGAAGGGTCCACATGTCCCCCTGCATGGCCCACATGTGCCCCCATGTGCCACCCCAGCACCGCACCCATGACCCCCCTGAATGGCCCACAGCCTTCCAACAGCAGCAGAGGCCATTGGGGTGCTTGAGACTCTCCTGGCAGAGCCTCCCCAAGGCAGGGGGAAGCATGGTGTGACCCCAGCCACGTGGCACCCAGTGCTGCCTGTGCCACATCGCGGGGCAATGTGCCTTTGGGCAGCTCTGGGCCACTCGAGCTGTCACCTAGAGCCCAGCGCTGCTTGCACAGACCACATGTTGTGCCAAGCTGGGTTCTGCCTCCATGGAACCCGTCTGGCCTGACGGCACACAGTGCCTGTGCATACAGGACCTGACCCAGAATGACACATGAGTGGTGCCAATGGCCTAGGTGACAACCCAAGCAGCCCAGAGCTGCCTGAAGGTGCATAGTCCTGTGCCAAGCTGGGCCTGGTCTGTGTGATGTGGCACAGGCAGTGCTGGGTGTCAGGCAGCACACTGCCTGTCAGGGTGCTGGGTGTCAGGTCCACACTGCACTGTCCCACACCATGGGAGGGATGTGCCAGGAAGGCCCTGAGCACCCAGATGGCCGCTGCTGCTGTAGGAGGGGCTGCAGACCATGCAGGGGAAGGTGTGGGAGCCACCCCTCCCAAGCAGCACACCCTCACACAAAGTACTTCCCAACACAAGCACAGTCTGCAGCATCGCATTGCAGGCTCATGTTCGTCTTGTGGTCAATGATGACCTCCAACTCACTTTCTTCCTTAGTGCTAGCCAGTGTAGGACTGCCGAACCTATAAGGATGCTGCAGGTGTTTCCTCAAGAAAAACCTGCATTTTTCAGGTTAAACACCATCAGGTTCTCATCCGCCCATTTGCTGAGCCTGTCCAGGTCAGCCTGGATCACCCTCCTGTCTTCTGGTGTGGATGCTTTTCCCCAAAGTTTGGTGTCATCGGCAAACTTGGCCAGTCTGCTTCTGACTCCAATGTCCACATCATTAATGAAGATGTTGAACAATATGGGTCCAAGGACAGAGCCTTGGGGGACCCCACTGGTCACAGGGCACCATGATGACTGAGTTCCATCAATTTCTACCCTCTGGGTCTGATCACAGAGCCAATTTCCCAGCCAGTGGATCGTGGTGGACCCAAGGCCACAATTGGCCAGTTTCGCCAAGAGGTGATCATGGGATACCAGATAAAAGGCTTTTTTGAAGTCAAGATATATGACATCAATCTCTTCTCCCTTGTCCAGGTGATAGGTCACCTGGTCATAGAAGGAAATAAGATTGGTCAAGCAAGACCTACCCGCAACATATTTGTGCTGGCTATCCCTCAGGATGTTGGCATCGGCCAGTCCATTAAGGATGGGCTCTTTAATAAACTTTTCTAAGATCTTCCCCAGGATAGAAGTCAGGCTGATGGGCCTGTAGTTGTAGGATTTCCTCCCTTTCTTGAAGATAGGCACCACATTGGCCCTCTTCCAGTCTTTGGGTACTACACCAGAGCACCAGGAGTTTTCAAAGATCCGTGCCAGAGGCTGGGTTATGATGCTCACCATCTCCTTGAGTACCCTGGGGTGTAGATTGTTCTTGTGCAATTAAAACAAAAGACCACTTATATATATCAGTTGGACAATACTTTATTGATATATTTACAATTGTAAAGTAATGTGGAATCATACTAGTGTCTCTATTTTTATAATAAAATAAATTCTAAATATCTACATGCTTTGATATTTGCTTTTGGCTTTCTTATCATAGAAAAATTAGAGCTCCCCATGACCCCTGCACTAACCAGGATGTGGGAACAGCTGCCACTGCAGCCACAGCTCCTGCCAGCAGGTTTCATCCTATCTGGAAGCTGGGCACCCTCAGTGTGTGTTGGGGGGGAGGGGGGCGGTGCCAGCTGGGCCATGCCGGCAGCAGCACTACTGGACCCAGGGAGGTCCCAGCACAGCAAGTCCTGCTAGCACATCTTTGCATAGGACCAGGAGGTGCGGGTCTGGGACACGTGGCTCCTGTGTAAAGGTGTGTACTAGCTGCACAGGCCAGGTCTCATCGGGCCAGCTGGGTGCATTTTCCATGAAGCTCAGGCGGCAATGCACCATGATTCATTGTAGGCACAACGGTGCAGAAGTGCATTGCCACCTGAGCCTCATGGGCTAGGGACAGACATTATACATAAAGTGGTTTAAGTGATCAGAAACTGGTTTAAACTTGTAACAGAACAGATGTTCAGAACACATAAACCAGTGTGAAAATGGCTGAAACCAGTTTGAGATAAACCTGGTTGAATGTAGTATCGGTAACTGATTTGGTTAAACCCAGTTTATGCAATGTTTGTCCCAGACCCTTTGCTGTTTTAAGATAAACCAGACTCCCCCAGCATCCTGGCATGCTCGCTGGACTGGGAGGGGCTTTCTGCTCCACAGCAGGGCTGGCCCTCCCCTCTACACCCAGCTGGAGCGCAGCACAGGCTTGCAAGAACAGAGCATCTGCCTGGCTTCCCCCTGCTAAACAGGGATTATTCTACCCTCCCCTCTGCCTTATATAGATACCTCACCATCAGCTAGCAGACCACACACTGGCTACGGTCTGTGCTGTGGGAGAGGACAGCACTATCTTGAGCCACTGCAGGCATGTCCCATTTTTGGGATGGCTGTCGGGGTTACAAACTGATTTAGCCTAGCCAGATTAGATTAACCTGCAAAGATCAAATCAATTCAGGCTTTTTGAATGTCTGTCCCTAGTCATGGAGAATGAGCCTGATGCACTCTGGCCCAGCCCAGCTTGGCTTGGCTAGCATGCACCTTTTCACAGGAGCTGTGTATCCTGGAGCTGCACCTCCTAGTCCTGTGCAAAGGCAAGCTAGTGGGCCATGCAGGGCTGGGTTGGGTTGGGTCCTGCTGCATGCTTTCTCTCTGCACAGACTCCAGATCTGGCAGTGCTGCTGCTGACATGGCCTGGCTGGCTGTTAGCATCAGATGTGTGCAGTGTGGGGGGATGTGAGCTTTGTGGGTGGGTTTGTGGAGGGGTTCAAGTGGGAACCACCACATGCCTACCCCACTACCCTCCATGGCACCGGCACAGTGGGCATAGCAGCAGTGCTGCATGATGTGGGCTCTATGCTGAATGGAGCCAGCCCAGCCTGGCCCACCAGCGCATTGATTTTCTGGTTCTGTTCAAAGCCACGTGTTAGCAGTCCAGGCCTGGTTGGGTCCATTCAGTATGTACATAGCCCATGTCAGGCAGTGCCACGCTGCTACAGGCTGTGCCTGCAGCCAGACCACTGTTGTGCTGGCTGCTGCCACTGGCGCTGGCAGTGCAGGGGATGGGTGGTGGGACAAGTGTGTGGCAGTCCCTGCTCAAGCCCATCCACAAACCTACCCACAGATCATACATCCCCCTGCCACTAATCACACTCCCCACACCCATAAACCCCACCACCCTCACATCCCTAGCTTACCTGGGACAATGCCAGGGTCCCACTCAACCTGCAGCCTTGCCTGATTCTTCTGCTTGCCCCAGCACACAAAGGGTGAATGCAGAAGCACCATAGGGATGCTCTGGACAGAAACTAGAGCACCTCTCTGGAGGATGGACTTCTGGGTTACCTCAGTGCATGGTCCGGGACCCTGCCCTGCCCTGCTTTTTTTCCCCCATTTTTTTTTTTTTTAAATACCTAGATTTCCAGGTATAAAATGTTTAGCCTGCACTACGCATATACAGCATGGTGAACGTGTTTTCATTTGCAGCATACCTCTTGTGGCATTTCAAACTGGTTTGAGAGGCTGCAAGGGGCACATGCACACTCACTGGAACCCGCCCATGAATTCCATTTATTCTTTGTTTTAGAAAGGTGGGGGAGTTTGCACTGCTTGCACTTGCTGCTGTTTGTTACCATGCTGGTGGAAAATTAAGGTGGGGAATGCAAGGATGTTGCTGTAGTGCATTGTGTCTTTGGGAGAGGCAATTAGTACTTATCATTACTGGGGCAAGTGTGCCCACGTAGCAAGCGGGTTTTAAGATTGAACTAATGCAGTTCTAAGGCTGATATAACTTGCTCGTTCCTGTACTCTGCCTGCACCCAGTTCATAGAGTGTTCAGGCATTGGTGACTTGTCTCTCTAGAGGTCATCATTTCCATTCCTCATGGCTACTTAGAGGTATGTACAAGTGTTATATTTACATTGACTTAACCAAAGTTAGGTTGATCTAAATGGTTGGGCATTTATTCACAGGGCATAAATTGCTCTAAAAGTTTTGATAGGAGGTGAACCAACTTTAGATGAACATGGATTAATCTAATCTAAAATGGGTTAACAGGGTCTACTGAATGCCTATATGTATTCACAGCACAAACCAAGGCTGGGAAACCCTAGCCACTTGTCCCAGCCCCAGAGTTATGATGTTCCTACCCCACTGACCCCCAGCTGGGCTATTGTTG
>NW_017729024.1:18103834-18128961 GCF_001723915.1 Gavialis gangeticus | reverse complement strand
CCCCCAAGTGACTTACCTCAGGCTTTCTGCTTTGCTCCTGGAAGTGACGAATGTCTGCACACACCACTACCAATTTAGGTTTAGGCAGCTTAAAGCAAGCCACCTAAACCTCAGTTGTGTCCCACAAATGCTTGTTTACATGCTTGTTTGACATCATGACAAGTTAAAGCAGCCTGGCTGTATTCAGTGTTTCACTTCCTGTAGCTGGACTTTCTCTACCTCTAGGTGAGAGAATACATATTATTATATAGTTTATATAGTCAAAAGAGTGAAGCTTATGAGGGATTATGATTCAATGAATGACACTAGCAACCCCTGATGTCTTAGGACTAATGCTGATAGACAGAGACAAATAGAAAAGCCAGTCCCTCTTCATTGCCTGGGAGACCTATATTGAAATTGTCACTAAATATATTGAAAGTAATTTTTTTTGGAATTGTAATTGAAATATTATTTTTGATTTTTTTTTTTCTAATTGCAATCAATTTGTTTAAAGATCTACTTAATGATATATTGTTGTTTTTGTCTCTTTTTGTTCCCTTCTACTATGTGTTCTCTGCTCATGTAAAATTTTACTTAATTCAATATAAATGATTTTTTTAAATGAAATTGGCAAAGGGAGTGTAAAAGGGAACATCATTTTTGATTAAATGAACAGCAAATACCATTTTAAATTTAGCAGAGCACCAGGTGGGTTTCAGTGCAAAGCAAGAATTTCTTCATTTTTTGTGGTATTCCAGTTCAAAGAAGCAATACATTTGCTGCACATATTCAATGCCATTTTTAAAAGCAACTGGATAAATTGGACTGGGCTGGCTATCCTGCTGAGATGTTAATGTTCCTGCTGCTCATCTCCTCCAGAAATGAAGCACCAGCAATTCTTCATAGGTTTTCATTTACATGTTAGCTTCTATGCACAGTCTTCTGTTCCTGGCTAAATACTCAGATGGCTGAAATCACTTGACAGATTATTGCTGTCTCCCAGGTTTGTGGTTTTATTATTTATTCTGGGCTGTTTTCTGTTTCATGACATATTTTCTCATGAACACCACTGCTTTGTTAAGCTTCTTAGTGAACCTGCTGTTTGGAATGGAAGTTGTGTTTTTTCTTTTATTATAAATGAGAACAAAAAACTTTGAAGTGACAAACTTTTTCCATTTCTGTATTCCTTTTAGGGTGTGCTTTGGATCACTTTACCTTAATGTGCTCTGCCAACTGACTGAGTCCATGAGGCTACCCGTGAATCAGACAAACAGGCCAAAGTTCTCAGTTTGTGTGTCTAAAGATTAACTGCTCATCTCACATTTAGGCATCTAAAGTAGCACCTCAGAAAATTAGGTTCCTGATTTAACTGGCTGTTGCTATGGCCAAAGTGTTTTTTCAAAGAAGCCTATTGTTATTAGTATTTGAAACTGGCTTAAATGTTGGGGATTTTTTATTAAACAGGAGGTTCCACTGACCACTTTACCCCCTTGCAGGCTTGTTAGGGAATGTCAGACATGAATTTGGCTCCGTAAGTTGAAATGCTGCAGTTTTTCATTACCATAAAAGCACCATATTCTGACTCACTTGTGAGCCTCTGCACCAGCTACTCATCTCATCACCAGCTACGCCATTGCACATAGCTGTATGGGTGGGGTGAGTGATCTTCTGAGAGATTCTATGTCACTACTATTCTTGGGAAAATGAAAGTTGGGAGTAAACATAGTTACTGGGTATCACAAGTCTCATTACAAAGGGGTGTTTCCCCCTCCAGACTAGGAGGAAATGAGGCACACTCATATGAGATGTTTATGCATAGTAGACTATTAGCTATGCAGTAAACATCTTGGCACCTACATGTGTCCCCCATTAGGCTGGAGTTAACTAATTTACTCTGCAGAAGGATAATATTTGTAAATACAAGTACTATCTGGCTGCAGAGTTCAAAACTCCACACATGTAGATGCTGCCCCAGCTAGCTAGGACATGAGGCTGCTTCAGTGCAGGGGCTGCCTACTGGCTAGCCCCACACTGATGCACCCTCATGCCCCAGCCAGCCCCTCCACAGCACACTGAGCTGGAGGGAACAGCCCTGGGCTGCTCAGAGTCTGTTCAACATGCTGCTCTTGAATAAATTCAGTCAAGCAAAGCCTCTTTCACCAGTACCTCAATGAAAACCTGGTGAATTCTAATCAACAACAATAAAAAAAGCTCAGTAGTTCTTGGGATGCCTTCAAGTCCACCAGTTTCAGCTCCTATGAAGAGACACCTGCGTTATCTACCAGAAAACATCAAGACTGGTTTGAATGACTAGGAAATCCATGAGTTGATTGACCACAAATGGAAGGCCTTTGACATCAGCTCCAAACAAAAGGAATTGAATCACCAAAAAGCCAAGGCCAAGGTCCAAAGGAGGACCTGCAATGGGAAAAACAGATGGTGGAAAGACGAGGTGAAGGAAATTCAACATCTCACTGAAATGCATTATATGCATGTTTTTTTCTTTTCAATACCACTACAGCCATCTATAGTCCAAGCATGTAAGGACCAACCCTTTTGAGACTTCAGGAAATGTGCCAGGAACAATATAAAATTCATACATTTGTGTCATGGGCTGAATCAAGAATCCAGAGCCACCCACCCCACCCAGAAACATGTGCCGGAATTGCAACAAAATCTGGCGGTCCCAGATCGACCTTGTCAGTCATCTTTGGACCTGCAGGTAAAGCAATCATGGAAGACAATCATCCTCAACTGCGAGGGATTGCCAGTTGCTTATTACATCAGGTACATGAACCCACATCACTTTGGAGTAATCTAAGAATTGGATTGTTTTAGAATCATTCTTTTGGTAGCCATTTTACTCTGCATCAGTAGTTCAATATTTATTGAACTTGATAAATTTACCTTCACAGCAAATCCCTTGCCTATCCTCACCCCTGACAAAAAAAACACCCCTAAATCAGCTAGGCTTTGGGTTAAGGAATGGAGGTACACCCAGGGTTTACGTACTTGAAGTAATAGAAAGCCATTGTTGGTTGCCTTTTCATTCACCTCAAAATTATGTGAGTTAGGCTTAAGCTTCAGCTACAGCCTTGAGGCTGTAGTAGTGGCAATGCTTAGATGGTTTTTTTCACTTGCCAACCTGCAAAATTTTAGGCATTCAAGAAAGAAATGTGAGATTGGATGGCTGCTGAATAGTGGCTTTGAGGATGTAATTAGTGCTTAGTTTCTGGATTTCTGATGTCTATCCACCACTTTAGAAGCCTGAGTAACGTTGGGAATCTGAGAGAATACCTATGATTCTCAATTTATTTTGGTAAAATAAGATAATATTGAAATAGTTGCTGTATTTCTCTCCATTGTATGCAGGCTCTGAAATTCTTCTCCTGAATATTAAGAGTACATTCCCTGACTTCTGTTTCTCAGTCTGTGTTTACAGTGCAGTTCTGCAGAGAAAATGAATTATTGTATAAGATAAGGACTCTCACATAAGGATATTTTGAAAGGGCTATTTTGTAAATGTCTGCTAGATCACTCTAGAAGGATGATTGCCTGGCTATTACAGTGTAAATCAAATGTGCAACACGGAATAGGTAAGACTATTAATACTCAGGTAAGTTGAGTTGAATAAAAGGTTTTTATTAAGTTAAACTGCAGTTTTTGAACAGCTGTAATAATGCGCTATGTTTGATGATACATAGTAATAAACCAAAGTTGTTTTTTGGGGGGTGTTGTGTCAGATATTATGACATATGTATCAGTCTCTCTTTAAAAATATATACTATATAATAAACCAAATAATGTGGACTTTTTCTTCCTTTTCTTAGCTTAAAAATATTTTTCTGAACAAAGTGCATCTTGTGATATCATACAGAAATCTTAAGATTTGAATGAGCAGTTTTGAAATATTTTACAAAATCCTTCCCTAAATTGGGAACAAAGCTGCTGTTTGGGAGACATCTCCAAATTAAATCTTGGTAGGCTATAATACTGCAGTGATGAAGAGACTAGTTTTTGGCAAAACTTAAACTGCTTCAAGAAATTCTAATCTAGAGAAGCAGAAATTGTTATTTCTTACCAGAGTGGAAGAGAGTTGTAAAGGTGAAGCTTATGTTTGTTTTATTGATCCTTGGAGAATTTACATAACTTATTAAGTTAGAGCTTTTCTTTTCCTGTATTTATCTTGATAATTTTAGAGCTTATTAAAGGATGCTTTGACATTTTGGAAACATATTATGGCAATTTATGTCACTTGCTCTATATTTATGAAGTCAATTATAGCTGAAGAAGGAACTGTGGCTGTATCCATAAAGCATCCTGGAATGCAGCAGAACCAGATAAGAGGAAAAATCCAAGTTTGGACCCAATGCTAAGCATCAGAAACTGAAATTCAAATATGAACCTATTGGAAGTTGAAAATAACTCCACACAGCTCCAACATAGGCATGCAGCTGTCACCATGTTTCCTGGATGAAATGACTTGAAACATGTTCAAATCAAATGGTGAAGCAGTTCTGCTTTTTGTATGCAGAAATGCCTGATAGAATGATAGAACTGATAAATATTGTTTTTATTAATAATTTGTACAAGAATAAGCACTTTCCAGCAGGTTTAGAAGTGTAGTAGAACTTATTGAATAGTTTGTTGGTTACAGGATACAAAAATCACTTGTATAGACAGAATATTTAAAAAGCTTATCCAATGTTGTCCATTTTTCTTTAAATGGCTAGCTTGTTGATATAGTAGTAACTATTCTTTCATTTTGTTTAGTTCTTTAAACAAAGGTGGTCAACCTGCAACAGGTGCTGCAAGTGGCATAGGCAGCCTCCGTGTATGGCATGTGGCAGATCAGGGAGGGAGCAGGGAACACAGTAGCAGAGAGGAGAAATCAAAGAGCAGATCAGCCAGGGAGCAGAGTGCAGGGAACAGAATGCAAAACAAGATATTGAGACCATAAGGCAGACAGCAGAAAGCAGAGCAATAGATTAGTCAGGGGAAGGGCACTGGAGTCTCATTCTGAGAAGGTGTGGGTTTTTCCTTGTGGCATGCCTACTAAAAAAGTTGGCGCACACTGTTTTAATATAATTAACTGGAGTGCGGGCATATGGGTAGGGACCTACTTAACCCATGAGAAACCATGGAATCTGAGGTTTTCCACACAATCCACAAAGTCTGCAAAATCAACAACACCAACAAAACTTAATAAAAATAAAATGTGTGTCCCCAGTGAGAGCCAGCAGTCCTCATTGTTGGGAGGGGAGGGTGCCGGCTGGTGGGGCCACATGAAGGGCAGCAAACAAGATGGCAGCTGCCCTCTGGTCCCTCCTCCCCCTGCTGGAGCTTCTCTACCAATTGGCTCCAAGGAGTGGGGCAACAGAAAGGGATGCCAGCAATCAAGATGGTGGCTGCCCCCCTCATCCCTCTTTCTCTACCTGGGGGCCTCTCTGCCAATCAGCATCAAGGGGCAGGGTTGTTGTGAAATACCTGTGAAAAATCAGTGAGAAGGCCACAAAAAAACCCTTTTGTTTTATTGTGATTTAAGTAGTTCCCTATGCATGGATTATATAAATTCCCTACACGCCCTCATCTTGATGAAAGGTTTGCTCAGATGGATTCCACTGCAGGACTTAAGGACAGAGGCTATAAAATGTCCTTATAAGTTAGTGTTTTTAACTTGATAACAGGAGATTTTAGGATGACTAATCTATATTATGGCATCCTCTTCAAAAAATTACAGTGAATTTTGTAGTTATAATACTTCATAGAATTGGCATTTGTAACTATCAGATCAAAATTTTCAACTTCTATTTTGTCCATGAGCACAGCTATTTATCCTCCAAAACAAGAAAACCAGTTTATTTATGTTATTAGAACTGTGTAATTCTATATGTTCCCATAACATTCAGTAAAGGTAATGATAGATAAATGTTGTTATCAATTCTCAATGATTAATAATAAAGTGTATGCAATGTTACCCCATTTAATTATCTTAAATTGTTTTTAAGTTAATTATTTTTCCAATCGAGATCCATCTTCAATCAGTAATACGGTTTTGTAAATTTTTTGTTTATAGTAAGATAAAATTTCTGTGTGCCTGACCTGTATTTCAGTTGGAAATTTCCATAGAAAGAATTGCTGGTTATGAAATAAAAATGTTCATACATCCAGTTTACATTTATTTTTACCTCCTACATCATTTTGTGAAATGTTAGACCCAGAGAAGTTGATAGTAAAACTCCTACAGATTTCCATGGGGAAGAATTTCACCAAAACTGATTAAAGGAGCTGTATTTTGTGTGGATAACAATCCAGTTCTGATGTTTTGGAGATTAGCTCAACAAATATTACAAAGAAGGTATATATCTAAACAAATAAATAATAAATATTTTGAATACACAATTGTTTATGGTATCCTCTGTCCAATCTTAAATTTTATCTAAGTTGAGTTAATGGTCTGTTCTCTGTTAATATGTCCATGAATATTTTGTTTTTGTTGATAAACTGGAACATCTAATAATATGGTGAAGAAAAGACGCATAACATGTTTGTGGATTCCTTTTGATGAATATATGAACTGAGCATCTATATCTCTTTTTTGGACATCCACTCTGCCTCGGTGTAGGGGGCAAATTGAGAGAATTCATAGACAGGAAATTTTTAGTAGCTACTAATATGGTGAACAAAGTCTTTCCAAAACTCTCATTAATACATCTGAGGATATGGGTAGAATAGCCACAAGGATCAATTGTACTTTATATACTTGCCTAACTTCATAAGACTGAGTTCTGTATTCAAAGGTTGTGGTATCTATAAGGGTAGTGTTAAAGCCTTCACTTTCCACTTGCCTAAGCATAACCTGAAGGTACTTTTTAAAATGGTGAAAACCAAATGTCATATAGCTACATTATAATACAGGAAATATTGCTCTATTTTTTCTTGCCATTCTTTTTAAACCAGAAAAAAATGTAAATACTTGAGTGTGTTCCCTAATTATTCATATCAATGCTCCCTTCAGAAAACAAACCAAAAAATAAGACTAGAGAATATGTCTCTGTATAACAGGATAGAGCTTTATTTTTTAGGTATAGAAAAATGAAAAATATTGATTCTACTGAGCCATATTAGTATAATGCAAGTCAGATGTTGACCCTTTGGAAGTTGGCATAACCCAGTCTTCTAGCAAGTAGTATATTCTTGTAAGAAGCTGCTTACAGGAAATAGCCATTTGTAAATTGTTAAACCCACTGTGATCATGGTCTCAGCAAGAGTGAAGACAGATTTGCACTGCAGCTTAACTGGATTTACATAGTGTTTCTGGCTTGTTTTGTTTCTTAGTGGTTTTGATAGTGATCTTTTAATAAAGCTTCAGCATTTTGGTAGGGAAAAGGTCATAAACTGCAACATTAAAGATATAATGAATGTACAGAATCAGAATTCAGAGGTCCAGAAGAACTTGTTTCGACTAACGAGCTATCATCAAGAGATATTAATATAATCAATAATGTTGTTTACAGTTGGGATTACACTTAAAATCCCATTGAAAGACTATCAGGATGTTGTAAACTTTATTCAAGGATATGTACAATATAAACAAATGAAGAAAAAAAACGTAATGGTATATCACAGGGGCGGGCAAAATATAGCCCAAGGGCTGGATCCAGCCCACAAGACCATTCTATCCAGCACACAGGGAACCTAAAAAATTTAGAAAATTAATATTTATCTGCTCCTGGCTGCCAACAGTGACAGGAGCCAGCAGCAGTAGGACCTAGGGGAAGCCAGCAGGATGCAGTACCCTGACTCACCTAGCCCAGTTATCCAGGCTTTCTCCATCCCGGTCCCCTCCCTCCCAACCTCTGCATGGCAGAGTCTTCTGGTCTGGGTACCTGGGGCTGTTCCTGCCTCCCTGTGCTGGAGGGAAATTAAAGTAAGAGTTGGGAGGGTTTGGGGGGGTTCAGGGATTGCCCCAGTCCTCAAGGCTTGGCTGGGCTGGCTCCTGCTGAGTCCCACAGTCTGGCCATGTAGCCAGGAGCCATGTGGTGCAGGAGGAGCCAGGAGGCAAGCAGGGAAATGGTAAAAGCAGCGGCAGGGAGGTCAGTGGCAGTGAGCAGGCACACGGGAGCACAGTGAAAGCCAGGTGGGAGTGCAGGTCCACACCATGTCCCAGGGGCAGCACAAGTGGGGCCCAGAGTGGGGCAGCAGGAACATGGGTCCTGGGCCGACAGGAGCTCTGGAGCTGGGCTGGCTTCCCACCCTCCCTGCTGGCACAGCCTGGTCCAGCTTCATAAGGCCCTGTCAGTCTGGGCACTTGCTCCTGCCACCCCACTCACTGCCACCACCCTCCCCACTTTCACTAGTTCCCTGCCCATCTGCTCGCTTCTCTTGCACCATGTGGCTCCTGGCTGGACCATGGGAGCACAGGTCCCATGCTGGTACCCCACCGTCAGGAGCGGGAGGCTGTGTGCTTGCACATGTGTGCACAATGAGGGAGGGAAGGAGAGCAATAAGGGAGGGACAGAGTGTGTGTGTGTTTGTTGGGTGAGTCCCACATGCACACCCCATCATTTAATGCAACCACACACCCCTTACACTGCCATATGCACAGACCCCCACACCCACACCCCCTCACACACCCCAGCCACCCTCCCTCCACACACTCCCCCCATAAACCCCATACCCACCCACACCCCCACATATCCACACACATACCCACATGATCTTTCACCCTACACACATGCTCCTTCACCCCACACACCCCCACCTACACTCCAATATAAATACTGTCCATAAAGAGTGAACTTATAGGTCTGAGTCCTCTTCAGCCTCTGAGGGAGTGCCTCTGGCTTCCTGCTGCTGCTTCTTTGCTGCAGTCCTTCCTCTGAAGCTGTCTGGGACTCAGCTCCCTGCTATGATGCTGCTGCTATGAGTCTCACAGCACCTGGGTGTCTTCCCAGACCCTGAGAATTCCTGGTCTGCTTTTGCAGCTGCTGACAAGGACACTCTCACTCTCTCTCCACTTCTGTCCTTCTGTCTCTTTGGCTTTCCTTCCCTGGGAGCCTTTTAATATCTCCCTCAGCTGTCCCAGTCCTCCTGAGCAGTATAGACTTGGTGTTACCTCTTACCATTTTGCTGTAGTAGCGGGCTGCTAGAGCCAGAGACGAAGAGGTGTACATCTACCTTTTTCTGTGTGTTTACCCTAAGATATTAGTGGAAATTCAGTTGTCCTGATTTCCATGAATTCCTTGAATTTGATTTGCTCTTGATTGTGATGCCAAACTGGAAAGTAGTATTTTGGTTCCCACTAGGTGCATCTCTACTGTCCCTGATCGTACTATCTTATGGTGGAGTTAATTTACTGTGCCCTATTACCAGCACACATGTAGATGGTGACACTTTATTGGAGAGCTAATTAGTCAGCTCAGTAGTAAAGCACACATGTAGATTCACCCACTGAGCAGGATCAGGGGTCTTTTTCCTAGTCCTCTGTCTTCCTTTTTGTATCAAAGTATACAACCACCCCCTCAACCCACATATGCATTCCCACCCCACAAGGGGCATTTATTTATTTTCCTATGTGGGTTGGGTGCTGGATGTATACATTTTAAGAATAGCAGAACCTAGTTAGGACAGGGTGCCTATGCAATATGAGTTTGAGTAACATAATCCTGATCAGTTAGAACCCAGGTACTGAACAATGGAGACATGTGCTAAACTCCTTGGGTCTGACTAATTACTCAAAAACATATGCTACCAGGAATAAAAGAAACTAAGAAAATCCCTTATTTCATATAAAGAAAGGAACAGTTAAAAAAACAAAAAACAAAAAACCACACACTGAAAATTTAGAGAAAGTGTAAATTACTTGTCATTTATTGCTTACTGCTACAGAATGAAAACAAAAATAGTCATTAGTGATTTCTGACAAGAGGTGTCTCTGAAGTACCTGATGTTGTTGATTGTTTTCTGTTAATCCAGGCAGAGGAACCTAACTCTAAAACCATATTACGGGCATTTGAAGAGTGCTGCAGACCACTTAAAATAATGCTGTCAAAATACAGAAGAAGGAGACATCTCATGATTTGAGCTGCTACACAGGTTGTCTTGGTTCTGATCTGATTGCTCTGTGAATAATAGAGAGATAGAATAGCCAACAGTGGGTGCACACAGTGGTCAATGAAGAAAAAAAAAAGTATACATTCAAAATAATTCAATATCTAGAAAAAGAACATTTTCCTTTACATGCAAAGGAAGAAATGTTGAGTCTCATTGTAGATCTGGATTACTGGAGCTGGGAACTGTTCATTAGGAGCTTGTTCATGGAGGACCTTAGTCTTTTTTCTTGTATGCCTCAGTAAAGTTGTTGATGACTGCCTGAAGGTCTGCTTCTGAGCCAGTAGCCAGTAGCCCTGCCCAGCCCCCCCGGGAGGCTGCTGCAGTGCCTCCGAGCGGAAAGCCTCTCCTTACAATCAAGCACCCTCGCAGACAATTCTCAAACTATTTACAAGATTTAATTATTTACATCATAACAAATAACCATTAAATAAACACATTGATATACCAAGTAATAAACCCTCAAGAAATTATTTACACAGTTTCTCACTTGCACACAGTGTATGGGGGATCCCATGTGCACTGCCCCTGGCGGGGTGTTTCAGGGAGCGGAACTGTCTGTGTCCCTGCATGTGGTCTGTGGATGCTCCCTGGTGCTGGTGTCCATCTCCCTGTTCCTGGGGACTCTGGGCAGCAAGGGTCTCTGGATATCAGGCAGCAGCTCCTCCTCTGCAGTCCCTGCCAGACAGCCTTCCCCTGCCTTTCACCCCCTTCCCCAGCTCAGCAGGGAGCAGTGTCTGAGCTGCAGGCTGTAGCAACTCTCCTGTCTCACAGCCTGGCAAATGCAGTCCCCCCACAGGCTTTTCCTGCCCCTGGAGCCCCTCACCCCTCAGAGAAAACAAGGCAGACTCCAGCAGTCCCCCCCGCAAGCTCTGCTGTGCTCACCCAGCCAATCACCAGGCTGCAGGCAGGTCTTTCCAGGCTTGGAGTCTCCACACAATCAGCCCTTCTCTGATCCTGCCTCCACAGGCTCCTGGGCTGGAGAGAGGAACTGAATACTGTATCTCTCCTGTGGCAGCCTTTTCTGCTGCTCCTCAGGGCACTGCAAGGGGCTCTCCAAGGAACAACTATGTTGAGACTCTGTCTCCATCCATCCTATCCTATCCTATCCTATCCTATCCTATCCTATCCTTCCCCCCCACTCTCTCTTCCTCTCTTGTTCCCCACCACAGGAAAATTGCTCCTCCCTTTTATCCAAGCATCTCAGCCAATCCCATCCCTTCCTGGGCTTTTGCTAACAGCTCTCTTTCAAAACGTTGCTGGGATTACTTCACCCCTCCCACTTCCAACAGGGCTGCCTCCAAAGCAGCTTCACTTGCCCTCACAGCCTACAGTGTCCCTGCTGGGACAAACTCTGTCTCTCTGCCAGGCAGCCCTCTCCATTTTTTCAGGTGGGTCCTTTTTTTTAAATGCTGCTACATTAGAAATAAGTTTCTATGATTAAAGACAAATCATTGAATTTTTTTTTAGTTCAGTGGCTGATAAAAGTCTTACTAGGACTCAAAATTATGCTAGGATGGGGGCTGCCTTTAAGGCCAAACTATTCTGTAGGCAAACTGAGCCTATGTGTAGAGAGACTAGATCTGATAGAAGGTCGATTTGTAAATAAATTCAACCTCTGAAAAAAAAAATTTTCTGGAATCAGAAGGAGAGTTGGAAACCTACTTGGATTGGACATAGAGTTGGAGTTCTTCTTGTGAATCAAGTCTGCTCTATTGCTGAATCTTCTTTACAAAATAGGGGTGATATTACAGGTTACCTTTAAACAATTTGGAATATTAGGCAACATTAAAGTTAGAACAGTTTCAGAGTAGTTACAAATTAAGAATTAATGCCATCTCTGACCTGCTCAACTGTGACTTGCCACTAGAGGGCCTGGTAAGCAGGGGCATGACCAGGAGCCAGAAATCTACTGTCATCTAATATGGGATAGACAGGGTGGAGTGACATGTTGGGATCATGTAGACAGAAGGTACAGAAAACAGCATCAGGGCTGTGGCTGCCCATCCTCCCTCCATTTCTTCCTTCCTCTCTGGTATCAGAAGCCAAAGCCATGAGTGGCAAGAAAGAAATCTTTTGATAAACGTTAGTGTTTGAAGCAAACAGGGGGAGGAAGTAAAAAAATAGTAAAAAAAAATTTAAAGGACCAAAATCTTGCATGTGTGTCAATGACTTTGGATTGGGTGGGGGAGAAGTAGGATTAGGGGTGGCAGGAGTTATGCTGACTGGGGTCATATCCATGAGGGGCTACTGGGGGTTATGGCATTGGGCCCATACCACCCCCTGGGCAGTAGAGCTTAGGAGGGTGGAAAGTTTTTCAGGGGGAGGGGGACTGGGAGCCATATATCCTGGGATACTGGATAACTGTAAATTTGTCACCTTACCTCCATGTAGCAGACTAACAATACCTTAGCAAAAGCTGGGTAGAATGGCTCAGAGATAACCCATTACAGTGACATAGCATCCGCAGGCAAAACCCATGACACCACAGCTATGTCACTGTAGTGATGTGCTCCCCCTGTTATAGCACATTGCTATGGTGACATAGTACCTAAAAATAACCATGTGTGGCACGCATGGTGTAGTACCAGCTGTTACTGAGCTATCTTTTAGTACTTCCTCTTGGAAGTACTAAATGACAGTGCATTAACAACGGCGCCATAACAGCATATGTAGATGCACCCACTTTTTATTATACCATATTTGCCTGTCACTGAAGTATACACAGAACACCGACATCTGGTAAGGTACTGATGAATATCTATGTAGGTTGTTTGTTTGTTTGTTTGTTTGTTTTTTAATGGAAGGGTTTTTATTTATTGAAGAAATTATGCCTTAGCTTTCAAATAAACCATGCCTGAAAATGCTTAGTAAGTACAATCACTAATTATACCATGTAAAGAATGAGCATAGTCTCTCTTTCCCAGTTCAAGTGTAGATGTATGGATCCTGGGAACCTGGCCAAATGAACCCTACTGGTGCCTAGTCCCACAAACCCGCTCTATGAGACAAAAAATAGTGAAGAGAAAGACTTAAGATTAGCTGCCTGCACTTAGCTAACTCGTTAAATATTTCAGTAAACAAATGGAACACATAGGCTGAAAGAGTGGTGCTCAACATTTTGGCTCTGTAGGCTAGATGAATGCCCCAGGTTAAGTCAGCAGATCAGATTTGTCCTTTGTTCTTAGATTAGGCTTCAGAACCCCACACTGGCCCTGCATGTTGGAATTGGGCTCCATGCACGCTGTGAACTTGGCTGATGCCCCAGGACCCTGCATTGCCCCACCTTTCCCCAGACACCAAGATTGGAAGTCTGGGGTCCAATGCACGGGGGTCGAGGCCTCAGAGCCATAGGCCCCACATGCCAGGAGTACAGCACCCTGTGCTGACCTGCATGCCCAATCTCCATGGCCCCATCTATCCATGGGAAGACCCACAGGCAGAACGAACTGGCTCTAGGGACCAGATATGGACCACAGGCCAGGGGTTGAGCACTTTTGGGATAAAATGAGAGGTACTTGACTGTAACTTTTATTAAAAAAAAAAAAAAACCATGTTCCAATGGACATCATTTGGAGTTCCAGGAGATCAACACAAACAAAAATCAGCCCCTATGTGTCTGTCTGGTTAATCAAAATGCAGCACCTTGGAATTTTATAAAGTATTAGCTAGTCCAGTTCAAATGCTCTAAAGTGGCTTTCTTATAACTGTTTGGTCTTTTAAAATTAAAATCAGTCTTTTTGTAAATTAATATTGGTTGTGAGCTTATAGTGCTGCAAACTGTTAGCTCTTTCAAACAGCAGCTTCATTGAAGAGTGAAGTTATTTTTGTGTTACGCATAATACTCATTTGCTTTCATGAAGCACTGGAAGTCCCTAGGAACTCCAGTATCCCATAGTCCTCTGTTCTTCTTCTCCCCGCCGCAAACTCTTTGAGGGAGGGAGGGAGGGAGAGCAGCTGGCAAATTGTCTGTGGACCCCCTGATCAGACAGGCCAACCTGAGCCAAGCATCTAAGGCCATGTGTAGATGAAATGAGAGGCATGTGTGCACGGCACTTTAAAGCAGGCTAAATGCTTTTGCACCACTTTAGTGTTGTTGGTTTTTGCACGTCTCAGTGGTGTATTGTGCATTAATTTCAGCCACTGTAGGAAATTCAGCAGCATAATGCACCTTAAATGACTTGGGGCACAGCAAACTAAAACTCCTTTGAGGAGTTCTAGATTGCTGCCCCTACAGCCGTGGCGTAAAGCACTGGGCTTCATGCAGCTGCACTGCTCTGCAGGAAGCCCTGCAGGCAGCCTGACAGCAGCCTGGGAAAGCAGCTCCACCCAAGAAAAGCAGCAAGCCTGATCCTCCTTCCTGCCCCACCTTCCAGAGTCTGCCTCTCTGCCTGAGCTGTGTGAGGGCCCAGTGCTTCCTTCTGTGTCTGCAGTGTCTCCTGGGTCCACCTGAGCTGGGCGCTTGTGGGCAGGTGCTGCCGGGGGGTAGGCTGCAGCTACTGTGGAGGGAAGCACCAGCCCCCCCTGCAGCCCGCAGACCTCTGTGCCTGCCAGCAGCTTGCCTTTTCCTTCCCGCTGGAGAGGCAGGTAAGTCAGTAGGGTGTGTGCATGACATAAGGGTTTAATCAGCCATAAATTGAAGCAGTGGCTTTTAAAACCCACCACTTCAATGTAGGGCCCCTGTTTCATCTACACACACCCTAAGTAGTAGAGCTGTGCAAAATTTCACCACGTGTTTAATTTTGAAGCTGTTTCCACATGTTTCAAGCTCAAAAACAGTGAAATTGAAATGAAACAAAAGGTTTTGAAATAGCTTCAAAATGAAACAAAGGCACTCAAAACGTTTTGAAAGTTTCAAAATGTTTTGAGTTTCGAAGCCGGGTTTATTTGGCTTAAGTGCTCATCCCAGGTGGCAGTGGCAGCCTCTTCTCATATGGCGTACAAATCTGGGGCTTGCATCCCCAGGAAGAACCTATCACAGCCTGGCAGCTCTCCCAGGTGTGCGAGCCCCTGGATCTGTGTGCCGGATGAGAGGAGGCTCAGAGGTGGCAGCAGCAATCTTCTCAGATGCTGGGCACAACCTGCACCCAGCGTCAGTCCTGGGTTGCAGACGCAGTGTTCTCTCATCCAGGGCACAGATCCAGGGGCTCAGACACCTGGGAGGAGTTTGGCATAGCCATGCAGCCCTCCTGGGAGTGCAGGCCCCCAGATCGGTGCGCCAGATGAGAAGAAGCTGCTGCTGCTGGCAAATGTCAGGAATTGTATTTTGAACAGTTTGAGGTGAAGTTTCCCAGAAACCTCTGCACCTATCTTCTTGAAACTTGGCAAGCTTCATGCCGTCAGAGGGGGATAGCAGCCCTGCAATTGTCATCCAAATCAGGCAAGAACTGACAAAATTTTAGGCATTTTCATAATTCCCCATTATAGCCTATGGGCGAAACGTTGAAATGCATTGAAATAGCAAAACAGCTTCGACAAAATGAAACAGGACAGTGCTTCAAAATTAAATGAAACAATGCAACAAAATACTGTCCACTCAAAATGGTGAAATGGACATTGAAACAAAACTATGGTCTTTCACACAGCCTGACTAAGTAGCCACATCTACAATGAGTCACCAGCTAATGAACTCTGCCCCAGTTTAGGAACAATGAGCATCTTGATTGGCTGCCTGAAGCACCACCAATCCATTTAGATCCAACTGGGGCCACAGCTTTCTAGGCCATTCAAGTTTTGACCCAGTCTGCTATAGCAAGTCTCTTGATTTCTGTTTTGTCTTGTTTTTCCTCGTTCCTGACCCCTGACTTGATTCATAAGTATGAATTACTAAGGCTAAGTCCTTTTCTTCAAATGACTGAAAGCAGTTTATTTGAAAAGTGCTGCATATACCAAAATGTATAGCATCTATTGAATGAGTGAGTTATTTGAACTCCAATTTGTAATTTCTCTAATGAAACACCATTAGAATTACATAGGGAGAAAATTTAAACATTGATTCTTTTTCCCCCCTCCTGCCCAAAAAAGGGAATAAATCTTATTACTTCAAATCACTCCTGAATTTATTTTTAAAAAAGACTTATTAAACCACTCTTCAAAATAACTTAAAATGCTGCCAGTGAAAAAATTGTTAAAAGAATAGACCACGTTCTTTGTCTAAATACAATTAGCGTAATTTAAAATAACCTTCAAATCCTGTGATCTAAGACAGAAGACAACTCTACTTTCTTTATTCTTAGCACAGCCTTTCAAATACATATGAGAACTATTCAATTATGCAGCGAGTCAAGTGACATACATCCACACAGTCTTTCCCCAGTGTCTTTCACCTGCCCAAAAAAAGCCCTACCAGATTTGTGATTTGTGTGGATCATTATGTTGCTTAAAGCCTTTGCAGTTGTGCTAAATCCCTTCCCTGATAGCTAGCAGAATAGTTCATCCTGTAGTTCTTTATGGCACTGAATTTTCTGTAAGCTTGGTCAAAGGTGAACTTTTCTTAATGTTGTTAGGAGCCTGGGGAAGCATGGGAAAAGGGCTTCAGGCTATATCCATAAAAGGCTAAGGCAGAGCTTATGCAGATTTGAGATGCTTGAGTGAAAAATGAGATCCAAAAAATCTCTTCCTCAACTGTTACCTAATTTACCTTCTCACTTGCCTTCAACTTGTTTGCTTTCTTTGGTATCTAAAGTCATGTTACTGTAAATGTTTACAACAGCTATAATTTTGAATAGCTTGGCAGCTAGTTTTTAATTTTACCCTAATTTTGAATCCTGTACAGGTGTCATTTTGCTCCTGATTAAGGTATTCACAGCTGGTATTGGAAGTAAGTGGGAGGGTATTTAAATGTTTGTAAGAATTAAGCCTCTACTTTGATAGTGACATAAATTTGGGTAAAATATCCTGGGAACTTTTAATAAGTCAACTTAAATTTAAAGTCATATCTAAAGTTTAACATATTTCATCTCTGAATTAGTTGGATTAAGACCAAAACGCCTCTACAACCTAGTCTTGGTACAGAAGCCAAGGGATGCATGTATATGAAGAGTCACTCTTATAGGTGGTCCTCCCAGGGATAGGGTAAAGCAAGTTGGTGGGAAACTGTGATTGAAACCTGCACTAACGTTCTCCAGGTTGCTCTGTGGGAAAAGGACTCTATTTAGTTACAACTGGAGATTTCTTAGGCCCATGAGTGACTGGTGCCTCCTGAATCTGGGGGTGGTGGGGGGCACCTGCAGAAGCTGCCGACGGCAACAGCCCTGTTGGGGGGGGGGCACCAGCCCTACCAACAGCATCAGTTTTGGTCATCGGGGGGGGCACTGGCCCCTTCATGGGGGCCATGTGCACCCCCTACCAGTCACCTATGCTTGGGCCAGTGCAGTCATAAAGACTGAGTTAATTTACAAAATAGTAGCTTGCCCTGCTGTCTATTTCATTCTACTTCTTCAAATTCCTACAAGGAAATCAAGGATGGCAAGGAAAGATTTTGTTCAAAAGTGTAGCTAAATGTAATATTAATACACTTTTGTTCTTCCTGATGCTAAAGCTTCATGGCTCTCAGTATGCTTTCACATCCAGACATGTGCCAGACTCTGACACTCTACAGTCTAGGGCAGTCACATATGTAATTTGTGGGGTTTTTATAGTGTGAGATATATTTCCTATAGGTTCTATGTTTGCACTTAATTTCTCTTGGAATAGAATAAGTACATCTGATCCATCAGGGTTCATAACTTCTAATATAAGGTTTATTTCTCAGACTAATAGAATATAGTAAAATGGAGGAAAGTTAGGTGCAAAACTATGACTGGTTTTCATCTTCTGTGCTTCTTTTCTTTACAATGAAAGAAATAACTATATCTATAGTGAGGGTAGTGGTAATAGGTGTCCTAAATATATGGTATTTTCCTGGGAATTTGACTCTGCCAAAATGGGCTTCTTGCTTTCCTACAGCCATAAGTAGGTGTGATGCAGGCAAGGACAGGATCATATAAATTACTTCTTTTATTGAACTACTACATCTTGTCACATATCAATAATCAGTCTAGTGCTGAAGATTCTTTATATCCTATGTTTGGGTGCACACTTCTCACAAGACAACCACCCTCTCCAGTCTCTGTTCCAGTCCTCAAAGGGAATTAATGAAACACCTTTCATAGACAAGCCTATGAACTTCACTTCATAAATCTACTGGATACAAAAAATCATGGACTAAATATAGACATAGATTTATGGAACATTATAACCTGTCTGCCATCTGATAACCCCAGGTAACCTCTCTGTATTTACCACCTACATTCTATCACCAGGTCAACATTCCCTTCCTCCTATGTTCACAGAAAAGTAATGAGTCCCCAACAGGCCTCATTACATGTATAGAATATAATATTAAATA
Organism: Gavialis gangeticus; assembly: GCF_001723915.1. Taxonomy (NCBI): domain Eukaryota; kingdom Metazoa; phylum Chordata; order Crocodylia; family Gavialidae; genus Gavialis; species Gavialis gangeticus. The sequence continues at coordinate 18,110,477 of NW_017729024.1, read as the reverse complement.
AATACAAACCCATTGTGTCCTTTTTGATATTCAGAAATGCAACATGTCATGCTTAATGATATCTGTTTGTTTTTTAATGGTATCTATGCATATGTGTTTCCCCACTTTCAAAGTAATGTTCTCTATTGGTTTGTAGCCCAATAAAAATGCTTACCTAGTAGCATATTTCATGCATTTTGCAAACACATTTTTGACCTTCCCTTTCATTACAGACCTTAGCTGGCTTAATTGATTCATACAATCAGGCTTCAAGGGAGTTCCAACAATATTTACTTCTCCTTGATTGAATGAACCTGGGCATTTGATAGTCCAGCTACTGTGTCCTGAATTATTGATGTCCAATGCTTCTTCTCCTCTTAATCAGCAGTGCATTGAAGATGTAGTTTCTGTAATAATAAAATCATCTTCCAGATGTCTCTTTCACAGTCAGATTTGGAGACAGATGAGGCATTACAAATGAGAGACTCCAAATTCCCTCAGGAACCAAACCAGGTTGAACTCCACATAGTGCTCAAGATCCTGCCTTAATTTTCTTATAGATACCTGTTAGTAGCAGTAGAAATGATAGACCTCACATCATTAGTTTTGTTTGAAATTCTATTAAAGATACCATTTTTATACTGATTCACCCAATTCCAAAAGAACCAAATCATTAAAAATCATCTAATCACATCTAGGCCAATTGAACATTCTAGTTCAACGCAGGCTGGTTTTCCTTGAGTGTTCAAATACCTGGGAAAAGAGGAGAGAGAGCTGAAACTAACTTTCATGAAAGCTTGTTTTTTTTCTTTAAAGGCGGTGGGGGGGGGGAGAAAACTGTAGTGCGAGGTTCCAAGAAAATAAGTAAAAACTGTAGTGCAAAGTTCTGCAGAAAATAAAAAAAAATTAAAATAAAGTGCCTCCCCTGATTTAAGCATCTCCCAAATCCCACTGATTGGGCATTAATTAAGCAAGTTATTTAAGCATGTGAAACAAGTGAGGTATCCCAGTGACCTCAATTAATCTCCTAGCAAGATTGAAGGCACTGCTGAACTGAGGCACAGAAACCTCTAGTTTTAAACTTGAAGGGAGGCAGTTTTAGCTCTTCAGCAGGGATATCATATTTCATAGATTGTAGAGTCGGAAGGGACCCTGAAAAATCACCGTGTCCAACCCCCTGCCCCAGGCAGGAAAAGGACTGAGGTCAGATGACCCCAGCCAGGTGCCTATTTAGCCTCCTCTTGATACAATTTCCATCGATACAATTATGTTTTCCAGTAATGGTACAGCGAGTTATCTTCCTAGTTCTCTGGCAAACTTATTTATATCAATGACATCAAAAGAAACTAAACTGGCATCTGTAGCATCTATGATGAAAGTCATTAATTACCTGCCCTTCATCCAATGCCAATCAAGATAGAAGTGATATTACTGAGGCCAGGTACAGACTCGCCAGGTACACTTTTACCAATATAAGTGATCAGAAACTGCTCTATATCTGTGACAGAACAGAAATCTGACACACAGAATGGTTTAAAAATGAAAGAACCTGATCTAAGGTTTCTGCATCCCCACCACAAAGGACGAATGTGTGTTTTGTTTGCTACCCATCTAAACTACGCAGCTTACAGAAAACTATGCAACTTAGATCAATTCTGCCTCAGGTTCTTTGCATGTCTGTACCTAGCCTGAGAGCTCATTTGAATTAGCCATGTGATATGTTAAGATGCTGTCAGCTTCATTGTTATAAAAATGATGTACTTAAATAGAAACATGCTGTTTCTAGGGTTTGAAACATATCATTGTAAATGTATCAACCTAAAGCGCTGAATAGAGGCAGCAGAAATTTAGTGCTATACAGCAGAGTTTGCTTTACGTTAACCTTATTAACTGGCTAAAAGTATATACAAATACAAACACGTTTCTAATAATTAGAATAACATTCATATTTTTAATGCAAAATTAAAATTGAGTACATGGCTGCATCTTTCTTAAAAGCCTGCCTGGGAGCCAAATTAACTGGATCCTGAGAGCAAGATTCTATTACAATTAGTGAAGACAGTAGTGAAATGATGTATTATAATTGGCAGAATAGTATGTTTACATGAAGGACACTACACCACATTTTAGAACCTTGCAAAGAGGGAAGAACATGTAAAGTAGCACCTAGATATTGCATTCTGTCATATCGTTTTATATGATGCCAGTCTTACTGCAATGAGATATTGAAAATAAATATCTCAATGATTTAAAGTCCATCTTTTATTAGTTATTGACTGGTGTTTCCAAATACATTTCATATTTACAAATAAAAGAGTCTGACTTCCTGTAGTTAAATGATGTGTGAGGTACTAGGATCATCTTTTTGAAACACTCTTCTGAACAGATTTAATTAAGTACCAAGCCCTGACTTTATTACTGTTAATTATATCACCATTGCTCACAAAACATACCTGTGGTTAATTCCATTATGGTTTGAAGGAGCAGCAGCATCCTTGAAGATCAATATTCCATTTATATGACCAGTTTTTCTGCTGCTGGGCATGCATGATTAATTAACCTTTGTATCACATAATTTCATTTAATGGATTTAAAACACGACAATCTTGGGTCATGGGGAATAGACAGCAGTTTCACAGTTCAGAGAATGGCATTAATGGAATTCAATTAATATATTAAAATGGGTAAGTAATAGTAAGGATTCAGTCCTTGTTAGGCAACTTGCCTTCTGTTAACCACTTGGAATTTCTAAAAATATTCTTGGATTCAACTGCTGAAATAGTCCTAATAATGTATTTGTACATAACTGGAATGATCATATATCAAAAAGGGATATAGAAATTTCAATTATGAGGGCATTAACAGCACTACAACAGAAGGTATTCATATTGACTCTAAACAGTTATAGGACTGTAGTAAATAATGTTAAATTGGTAAACTGACTTTTTACCTATTTAACTATTTTTCTCCTACAATAAAAGTATTGAAGTAGCTGTGTGGTACAAATGTAACAGTATATGGATTAAAGTATCCTGTTGCTACTTCATAGTTACAGAGCACTTATTGTGCCAACTAACTAATGCCTTGGGCTGCAGACTTCTTATAAGTATGGACAAGTTTCAGGTGAGAGTGCTTGAGAAAAAGTCTGACAGTCAGCAATGATGAAATGAAAAAAGTCAAAGAAATTCAATTGCTGATTAAGGAAAGAAAATAAATGATGATCTTTTTCAGAAGCACAAACAAATTCCCCCAAAGAAATGTAAAATGCTAAATAGTGTGTATCTTTTTCAGAGTTTGTGTCTGAAGGGGAGAAATATTTATGCAGGGGAAATGATGACTTTTTTTTGTCTTTGTCAAGATGAGAAAAAATAAATTTATTTTCACTACTATTTTCCTTTAATATTTTGCTTTTATCAAAGCAAAGGTATTTGGCTTATGCTAATCCTGTCTAACTTAATGTGCTGTATGTAGAACTACCTGAGAAGACTGTTTAGAAGCTGATGCTGGTGCAGAAGGTGGCAGCCTGCATTTTGACAGGGGTGCATCACTAGGAGCACAAAGTGCAGAGTCTGTGCTGGCTCCCAATAGCTTTCTGGGCACAATTCAACATACTTGTTTTGACCTATAGGCTAGGGACAGAAGTTACACATAAACTGGTTTAAGTGATCAGAAACTGGTTTAAACCTGTAACAGAACATAAGCTCAGTATTCATTAACCCGTTTAAAATGGCTGAAACTGGTTTAAGATAAACCTGGTTGAATGTAGTAGCAGACTTAATTGATTTGGGTCAAACGGGTTTATGAAACTTCTGTCCCAGACCCCTTCCTGGTTCAAGTTAAATCACAGTCCTCTAGCATCCCAGCATGTTTTCCAGCCCTGGGCTGGGCTGTGCGCTCCAACAGAGGGGGGCGGAGCGGAGGGACTACCCTGCTCTTCTCCCCACCCCAGGCAAATCCTGTCTGGGGGGGGGGGGGTAAACTTCCCTTCTCCCAAGTACAGAGATGTGCTGCCCTGCCCTGCTAAAAACTTACTGCTGGCTGTGACTGTGAACTACAAATCCCACAGGCACCTGGAAGCAGGAAGAGGAAGTGATGAGAAATCCTGCAGAGTCTGGCTGCTGTGATTGTAGACTGCAAATCCCAGGGAGTTCAGGGGCAGCAGGGAGAGGAAGTGGACATACAGCCCATACTAGCTATGTTCTAATTCCCCCCTTCCCCCAGCTTTTGGCTTGAGCCACTGCAGGTATGTGGCTGCATTTTCCTGATTCAAAAGTGAATGTGTGTCCAATTGTTTCTCAGTTTAATTTTTGCATCTTAGACTAACCTGCAAAGACTGAATCAATTCAACCTTGGGCTTTTTGACTGTGTGTACTTTAGCTATAGGGTTTTAAATGGTCTGGACCTATTTACCTAAGGTACTGTCTTTTTCCCTTATGTCCCACAGCAATCCCTAAAATCAGGCATGAGCAGCCTCCTCCAACTATTATCAATACTCCAAGTCTGCTTCATGAAAAGGCATAGCAGATTATTGTTAGAAGTAATTCGGCTCTGGAATTCCCTTCCTCTTGAGCTCCCCCCCCCCCCAACCTGAGCCTGGACATCTTTTGGAAGTACTGTATTAGGGCAGATTTAGCAAACAAAGTTAGGCTGAGATATTGTTTGCGGGGGGTGTCTGTGTTGATATTCTAGTTCCCATTTAAGCTGTTTTGTGATTTTCCTGTTTTATAAGTATTCCATTTCCTTTATTTTAAACTTATCTGAGCCTTGTTGGGGTGACATATATACATCAAATAAAGTTTACAGACCCTAGTGACCTTACATCCAAGTCATCCTTATACATATTGGTTTATACACTTTTGTTTAAATCCCCTAATTATAATAGTCTGGGGGACCTATTTTTACCCTATGTCATCAATGAAAGAGGCATTACTCTTCCCATATGGCTATTACCAATGCCAGAAGTTATAGATATTTTGCATAGCAATTCTATTCTTTAGTAAACCACTCTGGGCTAGTTCACTAAGGCTTTCTTCAGTCTCATCTTAATCATTAATCTTTGAAAAATACAAAATAGTTATTTTTATGATTAATACTGACATGTCAGTCATACTTTTGAAATCCTTTCATCTCCCCTGACAACACAAATATTGCTGGTGAATAATTAATTTTTAAAAATTAAACTATTTAATGATATTTAAATTGGTCACAGCAAATTTTCCACCCTTTAAGGGAAAAAAAACACTCTAGATGCTTTATGTTGAAGATTTATATTGAATGCAGCTCTCTTAAAGTTCAGACTCAGAATAGCTGCCTCCTATTCTAGCCTTCTCTGAAATGAGCAGTCAGTGTCTAGTTTGAATTGTTCTGTGTTTCCTTGGCATGCTTCAGACTGTTTCATCAGATTTTAACAATTAAACTACATTCAGACTTCTCAGTGTCTCTGAATGCTGTTTATCTTGTAAGCTGGTGCTATTCATAACTGTTTTTAAATGTGTGAGATCGTGCATGTTTTCTTCCTAATTCTTCTTCTATGAAAGGATTCTTAACATAGTGAATTTACATATGAGCTATACATTCCTTTATTTTTGTCTTTCCTATATTCATATTTTCTTAAAGAACAGCAAAAGAAAGCACTCATCACGGCAAAGCTTAGATTTTTGAAACTGTAATTTTTGTTTCTTAGTATTTATCTTCTGTCCAGAAGAACTGATGGCCTTTAATTCTTTTTCAGACTGCAACATGAATTATATAGGGTCATAGTTTTCATATGCTCTGTGTAATGTTCTCTAGAGAATTCTCTGTATCAAGAATGTATTTAATAGTTTTCATAGACGTTAGGGCTGGAAGAAACCTTGGAAGATCATCAAGTCTAGCCCCCTGCCCAAAGGGCAGGAAGTCAGCTGGGGTCATAGGACCCCAGTAAGATAAGCATCCAATTTACTTTTGAAGGTGTTCAATGCAGGTGCTTGAACCACCTCCTATGGCAGGCTGTTCCAGACCTTGGGGGCTCGGACAGTAAAGAAATTCTTCTTTATGTCCAGCCTGAAATGGTCTTGCAGTAGTTTATAACCATTTGACCTTGTTATCCCTTGGGGCACTCTGGTGAACAAACATTCCCCCAGAAACTGGTGGTCACCCTGATAAACTTTTATAGGTGGCCATCAGGTCACCCCTTAGCCTGCGCTTTTCCAGGCTAAAGAGCCCCATGGCTCTCAGACTGGCATTGTAAGGTCTGTTTTCCTGACCTCTGATCATGTGTGTGGCTCTTCTCTGGACTCTCTCAAGCTTCCCCACCTCCTTTTTGAATTGTGGAGCCCAAAACTGGATGCAATACTCCAGCTGTGGCCTCACCAAGGCCGAATACAAGGGGAGAATGACACCCGGGATTTGCTTGAGAAACATCTATGGATGCAAGCCAGCATTTTGGTCACTTTACTAGCTGCAGCATCGCATTGCAGGCTCAGGTTCGTCTTGTGGTCAATGATGACCTCCAACTCACTTTCTTCCTTAGTGCTAGCCAGTGTAGGACTGCCAAGCCTATAAGGATGCTGCAGGTTTTTCCTCAAGAAAAACCTGCATTTTTAAGTGTTAAACACCAGGTTCTCATCCGCACATTTGCTGAGCCTGTCTAGGTCAGCCTGGAGTACCCTCCCGTCTTCTGGTG
>NW_017729024.1:18097187-18098834 GCF_001723915.1 Gavialis gangeticus | reverse complement strand
CAGGTCTCCATTATCCCTATGATGTCGTAATTATTTGTGTTAAGCAGGAAGACAAGCTCCTCCTGCTTATTCCCCAAACTCCTGGCATTTGTGTACAGGCAGGCAAGTGGCCCCTTGGGGGCTTTTGCCTTGCCCACATATTGTACCAGGGCTGGGGCAGGGGTGAGTTCCCTTAAGTGGCTTGGCCTGCTGGCTTTGCAAGGGTTGCTCAGCAGGTTAGTAGTGGCAGTAGTCTCCCCCTCCCCCAGTGGGCTTAGTTTTAAGCCCAGTGGAGCAACTCAGCCAGTCTGGCTGAGAAGAGCCTCCTCCCCAGGGGAGAGGGGTGGAGGCCATTTCTTCCCAGCAGCTCAGTGCCTCTCTCACCAAAGAGCGGGCTGTGGTCTTGGAAGCCAAATCCTTTCTGATGACACCAGCACCCCTGTCTTTGGTTAACTACCTGGATCCAACTCTCCTTCCTCAGCCCATAGCCCAAGACTGGGAGGATCAAAAAGAACACCACCTGTGTCCCCAGACCCTTTAGCCATGCTCCCAAATCTAGTTGAACTCTTCAGGATCAACACTTACTACTTCAGTATCTAGAATAATAAAGCTTCCATAGACTAATCAGAGAGGCATGACCCTCTAGCCAGAAATCTCCAGCTCCAAGTCCCAGCAGGGTAATTGGCACACCCTAGTCAAAATTCACAGCCTTGGCTGCAGGCAGCACCCAGTGCCTCTGAGGGAGGCTTAAAAAAACCCCAAACAAAACCTCTGACATGTATAGCAGAAAGAGGGGAGGGGAGAAGTTCCTTCCCAACCCCATATAGCAATGAGTGAAGCCCAAAAATAGTCATAGTACAACATAGGCATACACAGGCCTAGATCATCCCCAAACAGTAGCTATTCAACCTCTTCTGAAACACTGCCAGTGATCAAGAGTCCTTAACTTCCCTAGGCAGGCTCTTCCATTGTTTCACTGTTTTAACAGTGAGCTTTCCCTGATATCCCATGTGTGCCCTCCCCACCCCTAATCTAAACTTTGCTGCAACTTGAAGCCATTAGTTTCTGTCCTATTCTCTGCAGCAAGACAGAAAAGTTGTTCTCCCTCTTCTTTATGGCAGCTCTTCAAATATTTGAAGACTGCTATAATGTTTTCTCTTAAGCATCTTTTCCACAACCTGTACATGCCTAGCTCCTTTAGCCTCTCTTCATATGATTTGCTTTCCAAGCCCTTTATCATCTTTGTGGCATGCTTCTGAAACCTCTCTAACTTCTCCACTTCCTGTCTAAAATGTGGAGCCCAAAACTGCACACCATACTCTAGATAAGGCCAAACCAGTGCATTATCACCACCTGTGTTTGTACCTAATGTTTTAATTGATGCATCCTAAAACTGCATTCACCTTTTGTGCAGCTGCCCTATTCCCTCTCTCTTACTAAGAGTCAAATAATTAAATTGATCATCTCTAAAATACCCTCTCAATCATTCCAAAATCAAAAGTAAAAGCGAACTTGGACAACTTACAGGAAGCAGAAAATTGAGGAGACAAAAGGCTTGAGTTGCTAAGCATATATAGCAGTTTGCCAGAGCAAAGTGTTTTCAAAATGTATTGAGATGTGCAAGCTTCTTCACATCTATGCTACTTTGTCACAACAGCTTTTGCTGAG
>NW_017729024.1:18070658-18092187 GCF_001723915.1 Gavialis gangeticus | reverse complement strand
CTCTCTCCCCCTCTCCCACTGAAGACTTCCCCACCCAGGGGGGATGCATGTGTGCCCTCCCCACCCCCCAGATTTTTTTTCTCCCTTTGCCTATGAGTACCTTTTCTTTTTGTCTTTAGCCTCCCTCAGCAGGTGCAGTTCATTCTTTATCTTTGCCTTTCTGATTTTGCCCCTGCAGGCTCTTCTTATTCCCTGGCATAATTCCTTGGTGACTTGCCCGTTCTTCCATTGCCTTTGTATTTTTCTTTTGCATTTGAGGCATACTAGAAGCTCTTTGTGCAGGCATATTTGTCTCTTTCCCTTCTTCCTGTGCTTCCATTATTTTGGGATAGTTTCTTATTGGGCTTTCAATATTGTGCTTTTTAGAAACTCCCAGCCCTTCTGGGTGCCTTTTATCCTTCAATCTGTCTTCCCATGTCTACTAACCCCGTAAACAGGTGAAATCTGCCTTTTAGAAATCTAGTGTCCTAATTTTGCTGACCTCATGATGACCTAAAATTCTGTCCTATCATGATCCCTTTTTCCTCAAATTGTCGATCATCTTCACATCATCCATCAGTTCTTCCATGTAGGTCAGGGCAGGGTCCAAGATAAATGATCCCCTGGTTGTATCCTCAACCTTATGGAACAGGAAGTTGTCCTCCATACAAGTTAGGAACTGACTTGACATTTTACGTTTGGCTGAAATGTCTTCCAGCCAATGTCTGAAAAATTGAAGTCTCCCATCAGTACCACCCCAAGTTTTTGGATATATTTGTCACCTCCTGTAACACTGTCTTATTCACCTCCTCTTCCAAATTTGGTGGCCCATAATAATCCCTACCATTAAATGAGTGATGCATTTTTCACCTTTTATCTTCACCCAAATGCATTCTGCTTTCCTGTCTTCTTTCTTCTGAACTAGGGAACAAGTGTGTGTATTTTTGAGTACATTACAAGTCTTCTTAAGAGAATCTTTAACCCTGTGGGGTAACCCTTATATCAGAAACAGTAAAGGATGACAAATATTCAGCTTTTTATTTTATTCCTATAGTTTGCTTTTAAAGAGGACTGAAGTTTTAAAGTATGCCAACACACAAAATAGAGAAAAATGTCCAAGCTAATGAAAACTAAGACCATGTTATTTAAACACCTGGATTAATGTACCAAAGATTGCAGATAAAGAATAGCATTGCTTGTTCCAGGTTTCGTTTCGTTTCTTTTCTTTTCTTTTCTTTTTGTAACAGCTCAATTCAATCCATTTAGCCAACACTACTAGGAAAGGAATATAGGCAACTTAGGCATCTCTTCAAAAGTCCTATTACATCTTAGTGTAACTGTAAATAAAATTGACTTGACATCACCTTATTTAAGATGTTTCCACATGGAGGAACTTCTCATTTTTTTTAAAAAAACAGTGAATTATGCTAGAGCAGGTAGTGTGACTTTGAGTGCTGTCTACTGAGGTATCTTCCACTATGCTTTCTTGTCTTTTGAGACTACTTGAGATTGCTAGCAAGGACATGTGTGATGATGCTCAGAGCCGTACTCGGGTTCAACTGAGACAATGTCAGTCAAAGAAGTGAAGAGAAGTTACCTTTGCAGAACTATTATTGACATTGTTTTTCATTGTTTGTCAGTGTCAAATTTAGCCATGAAATGCAATGTCAGCATCAATGGAAAATTCCCTGGTCACATTGACCAAAACCCTAACATTAGCTCAGCTGTTAATAGAAACCATGAGGCACACAAGTGTAGAGATGGTCTCTCTGAGGAAATAAGTCAGCAACTCCTCTCACTCCTTAAAGATGTCAGGTACATGCCAATGCAAGGTTGATACCTTCAGCTTGTGATCAAATGTTAACATCTTTCCACTATTTCATATTTCTGAGAGTTGTGATCCATAGAAACCAGTTGCTGATTTGCTAGAGCACTACATAATAAAACCAATAAAAGCACTGAAAATAATCATACCCTTATTATTCCAAATGCAGTTCTTTTAAATCCCAGTACATCTGATGCTGAAAAAAAGGAATTAACTGAAGGTTAAAATGAGTAATAAAGCAAGCTGAGAATAATATCCCTATCCAATTTTCATTTACTTCTTCTCTGAAAGAAGTAAATATCATTATCCCTATTTTGCTGAGGAAAAACTGTGAGAGAGGAAGATGAAGTGACTTTCCCAAGGTCATCCAGCAGGCCAGTAGCAGATCTGCAAAGAGAATCTTGGATTCCTGGGACCCAAGTGCTAATACAGGGGTGTAAAAGATATGGATCATGGGCAGGATCCAGCTCATGGAGCCACATGAGCTGACCCCTGGTGTTGGCCCTGGGTCTTGAGGAGATCCACATGCTGCAAAGTGTGCACGCTGGACCAGCCCTGCATGTAGGTGACCATATGCAGTGCAGGTCCCAGAGCAGGTGCTGTGTGGCACAGTCCCAAACTGACCACACCAGATGCTGGACCTTGCATGCAGGGGGTGGGTGTCTGTGGGTCACCTGCACGCTGGATCCAGTTCTGACTCCAACCAATCCAGGACTAGGGCTGGCTGCAGCACCTACCTTGGACCAACTGGAACAGGTGCCACATGCAGGTTGTGTACCAGTCTGTGGCAGCCAGAAGACAACTGCCTTTAGAAAGGACTTGCTGGCAGTGGACAGGAAGCCACAGTGGCAAGGAGAACCAGTGCTGTCAACTCCAACACAAGCACATGAAACCACACCACAGACACCAGCATGCTTAAGAGGAGCACTTGCATGCTCCGATTGGCAGGGTGGAACTTAAATGCCGAGATAAAAGCTGACCAGAAGCCTGCAGAAGGGGGACCGGAAGTGCATGCTCAGAGCAGCAGGGATCTGCATTCTAGCACAGATTGCCCCGGGAGGAGTAAATGATGGAAGGTAAACTACCTCCCATGAGTGAAGGCTTGGAGGAGCCTACAGACTTACCCAGAGATGCTGAGTGGATGCTTTGGAGAGATTGCTGGCTGTCAGGTGACAAGAATCCTGTAGAAAAAGAGTGAGAGAGAGACAAATCAGACATGGTGGACCAGCAGGGCTGAATTACCCTAAAGAGTTCAACTGACATTTCATGGTCTCTCTAGTGAGGGGACTGAAGTAAATACTGTGAGATCTTGTTTACTTTATTGGGACTCTTAACAGCTGGTCAGCATTAGGCGGGGTGTAGGGGAGGCGGAGGCCAGGAAGGCAGCACCTAAGCAGGCAGTGTTGTGGTCAGGAAATAAAGAACTTCCTCCAATCAGCAACAAATTTCAATATCAAAGTTGTGACGGCTGAGAGCATTTGGTGCTTCTGAAGTTGAATCACCAGGTCAAACTGTCTACCCCAAAAGGTAGAAACCCAGGAAGCTGTGCCGAAAGAAGTAAACACTTAGCTAAAGAATGATACTGGTAAATACACAGTCCATCTAGAGGACAGACTGTGGGCACTGGATCCAGCATGCCAGGGGAGAGAAGAGGGTCCACGGGTCTGATCCAGCCCACAGACCTGACTCTGAAGTGTTCATCCAACCCATGGACTTGTCCCATACCACCCATCTGGCCTGTGCGGCCAAATGAGTACTAGCATATTACCTTCACAATCACTCTGTAACGTAAGATATAAATCATATCCATAACAAAAACACCCACCTCAGTCATTAATGAGTGCTGCAATTAATCAGTGTGTGATATAATAGATTGCCTTGGTAATTTGTAAGAGAAGTGTTTTGAAAGCAGTTAATCAGACTTTCTGTGTTAGAGGCATTTCATTTGCTTGCTCTGTTTTGAATCATGACATTTTAAGTTTCTCAAACTGCTTCTCAGGTTGTTTTTTAAAACTGACCTTTTTATAAATATCATATTTTGATAACTCAATAACCTCTTTTATCAGAAAGAGAAAAAGAGTAAAAACCTATTTGAACATTTTAAATGTTATGCTTTAAGGTATGTAACATGTAATGATTAGTTTGAATTACTGATAATTATATTTGTCCTTTAAAATGTTTTTCATGCATAACTTTCAAAGTGCAAAGCCTTTAGCATGGTATTTCTTTGACCATTTTCTCAATTTTTTTCAACTAGAATGTGAACAAACATCTGTTTCAGTACTAACAGTCATGACTGGTGCCATGACCACTTTTTTTTTTAAATGTACTTTCTTGGAACAACTTTCAGCCATCAGATGACTTTCTGCAGAACGTTCTGCAACCAATAGGGAAAATCTAAGATTTCTTTCCTGTCTGTGTGTATCATTTAAAACATGCAACATGTTGCATTGGTGTCTCCTAGAGGACAGGTTGTGGTGACATTAAAGTTGGCATTTTGTATGTGGGCAAAAGGGCTGTACACATGTGTTCACTCATTTGCTTTTGCATGCTTTCTCTCTTTCTCCCCACCCCTTCCTTCTTCCTTCAGATCCTATGGGACCATGGTGAAAGCTACAATATGGTCTTTTTCTATTTCATGAACCAAGGATCATGTTTTGTCTGCAAAACATGCCCAGGGACCTATTGATTTCCCATAGCACAGGGTTGAAGAACTAACTCTAAAAAGCCTGATGCATACATTGGTCTCAGTTAAGCAAAATTGTTTGGTTTGTAAAACTGTATTTATTTGACATGTATTTGTCATTCTGTATTCACTTCATGCTTCAAGTCAAACCTCTAGCAGACCTGGTGAAACTCAAGGATTTTCTAATTATTACAGGAATCCAAGGATGATATCCTTACCCTCTGCCCATTGAAACTAGCCAAAGCAAAAAAGAAAAAAAGAAAGAGGAAAAAAAAAGAATTCTGTTCCAAATACAAGACCTCATTTCTTTCAGTAATTTTGTGCATTTCACCACCTGGATTCAAACTTTTTTCTATGGCATTGCACACACTCACCCCAGCAACTTTTCTACTGTGATTTGTTCTGATTTTTTTTTTTCTCATTTCATCCCTGATGTAGAAATTCAGACAGGATCAGTGTTTGGCTATCAGAAGCACTTTATTTTGCGAGGCCATGGGAGAAAAAGCAAGGGGCAGCTAATTCTCAGTGAGAGCAAGGCACAGACCCCTTTATATACTAGTAAGCCACGTGTGGGTCAAGCTGCCCCGTAACATACTTTTGGCAGTCTGACACCAACTCATCCTGTTGTTTGCTGAACCAAGCACAGTTTTCTCAAGCTGTCTCCTGATAAGCTTATCCTAAAGGCTGCCTTGTTGTTGCCACTCGGCCTTCACCCACATCCCCCGTCTTGTCCCGACACATATACACTTCTCCCAGTACCTTTCCATTCCTCATCATCCCTCAGTCTCCCTTCATCTTTGAGACAGCTTGTTGCTTCTTCCATGCTAGTATCTCTTTTTTCTTCTTTAGGACCAGAAAAATGTCATGGTTTTGTCCACATCAGGGAGCTTAAAATACCTTTATTTATTAATGCAGTAGAACTAGTCAGGATGTTCCCTCCTCCCCCAGAAAAATAGAAAACAAAGCCAAACTGATTCATCAAAAGTGTGTGTGTGTTTACCGATTGGTTATGAAATAACTTTCTCAGATCCTAGTCAAAATGACAAAAACTGAACAACCGCTAGTTCAGAAGTTAGGTCATTCATTTTGGATGTGTGAGATTCAAGTTTAAGCATGTGGCTTAGATGTTTCAGATCAGATCTTTCACTAAGGATTCACACAATCTAGGTGAATTCCTAAAATTTTAGGGGGGGGTGAGTGAATCTCTCTCCAAGATGCAACATGGAAACTGTTTCCAAATCTTTTCAAATTTTACAAAGAAAAAAAGAATTCTTATTTTCTGGTATACCCAATGGAGATACAGTGGTACAGGGACTGAGAAAGCACAAGGAGTCATGCTTCTGTGGGTACAATGAAGGCAATCGTGTGCAATTAGGATCTGATTACTTGATAGGGAACTGCACAGGAAATGTGACAATATTTCTGACAAGTGTGAAGAACATGAGCTAACCTTTCTCACTTTTGTAACTGCTATTCTCCTGAAGGAAAAACTCTGAACAAAAAGAATTGACATTCTTTTTGCTTTTAAAAGCCTGTTTGCTATTAAATAAAAATACATTGATAGAAGAGGTTTCATACAGAACTTTTAAGCATAACTGCATATCAAATAAGTTCATGCACAAACTGCTCCCTAGGTATACCCCAGATAATTTGTGCACAGAGTTGTCTTATGCAACTGCAGTATATTTATGTGCTAAATAGGTATGTAACAAGACAAAATAGCCATCCATATAATATACTGTATATTGTTAGATGTATATCTTTGACTTCCATTTTGTTCCTTGTATTTCCTTTTTCATTATACCTCTAGCCAACATAGTATTTCTGGATTTCTGGTACAGTTGTCTTATGTTTCCATTCGTTTCCCATGAACATATACATGCAGACAACTAGTATCTAATAATTGTTTCACAGACCTGGCTAGTGCAATCAGTCAGTAGTACTACAGGGCTAATAACATTTAGAATGATGTTACCTTATGGTAAAATGTTGCACTGTAGTGAAGATTCAATTGAATATGTAAATTGCAGTCTAGTAACTGTTATTTTGTATGACTACTCAAAAGTACTATATACGATGAATTTAAAAAACTTAATTGATGTAGACAATACTGTGTAAATCGTAACAGTTACAGAAATTTAATGCGACTAAGGGTTGCATGGTAAATGTTTAAAACTATAGCTATATCAGCTGTAAGATGGTTACTGGAATGTTTAACATAGTTGTGTATATAAGTATAACTCCTATAGCACACATAACATTTCAGCCCTACATTCTTAATGCCATTGTTCTGTTTCTGAATTTTTACAAATGAGCTAGCATTGTTTGCCCATAATGGACAATCCATTTTAGTTTTCAAACTTGCCATTATGTTTAATTTTAGGGAATTTAATTTCTGATATTAGTTTGATACCGTTATTAGTAAAAATATATTTTTGTGGATTATGTGGATATGAAATTTGAACATTTGTTCAAAATTAACTCTTAGACTGGAACCACATGTATCTTGCATGTGCAAATAAATAAATAAATGAAGTCTAAGCCAAAATGTTTTGAAAGAACACACCAAAACACCCAGTCATGCAGTAACCATACAAAAATTCTTAAAAACAGAAGTAAGCTTAAAAAGCTTGAGAGACATGATGCATGGAACGTTTCTAAAAATGCCTCAAGCAGTGTTATAAATCAGTAATTCCCAAGGAGTGGGCTCTTTTGCCCATCTTTTGCCATTAAGAACTACATTTTACATATGAATCTAAAGAAAATGAACCTGTAGATCTTTTAGCAAAAGCAATAACCACATCCATGACATCACTGACAGAGACCAAGAAATCCAATGTGTCCAGTGCCTTCAATGAAATTCATAATTTAGGGGAGGAAAAAATTAACACATTCACATGAATGACAGCTGCTGACACATACAGATATATTTTTCAGTGACTTTATGTGGTGTTGTGGTAAAATGTGTGGAAATATTTATAATTGGCAGCAGCAGGTATCCATATGCTACATAGAACGGAAAATAAAGCAGCACATGTACTTTTAGATATTTTCCAAAAGAATCTTTAAAACTCCCTTCTGACTGATGCATAGAAGTCCAAGCACTTAAGTCAGGTGCAGCTTACTTCCATCACTATTTTAAATAGAATAAGGTAGACAGTACATTTGAAGATTTATACATTTTGTTTCAAGAAATCAGTAAAAACACTTCATATGTTAAGATGTGAGGTAGTAACCAATTTGGCACAGTTGGATTATTTTTTCTCTTTTCCATGCTTCTAAGATTCATCATTAATAATAATACAATGTTTTATATAAAGGAAGTGATCAAATAAAAAAAAAATCTGAGCCACACAAAATTGTCAAATCTTATTTTCCATCCAGTGGTGATATGTGCAGCATCAGTTCTGGGAACACTGTAAACACTAAGTAAACTTGTGATAGCAATTATATTTATATTGTAGTTGAAATTACATCAGAATTTCTATCAGGCATCTCTGTATTTTGGGAGTTTGAAACCCAGATTTAAAAGGAATTGTGGTAGGTATATGAGCCCTTCACTTTGTAAATATATTCATTTTGTTGGACTAGACAGAGCAGAAAAAAGTCAAGTGGTTTTTTTGCTTAAAAAAACTTGAAAGGCATGATTTGTAAAATAGTGCTACGATGCTATGGGTTAGATGCTAACGCGAGACATCCATGACTTGGATAAAAGGGAAGTTTTCTCCTAAACCATGTGCAAACCCTATTAAAATGCACATACTGATGCTGGTGCAGTTGTTTGTTTGCCTGTCTTTGTCTTCGAAGACTGGAGTTGCTATACAGTTTAGGTGACCACTTTAGAAAAATGAGAACTGATTTCCTTGCCTGAATAAAATATTAGACTTAACTTTAATTGAATGTTGTCGCTTTGGTCGGGTTAGGGCACAAAAGGAAACATTACTGTACTCATTTTCTAGTGTAATGTTCTAAATGTTCATGTTACAAGATGTGGAGGGTTGGGGTTTTTTTACTAATTGAAAATAAATTTGCTACATGCATTTACAGGTAGCAATTTTGCTTATGATTTACTGCACAGGTTTACTGTACAGTAATCATGTCTATGCGTAGATGCATGTGCTTACTGCACAGTAAACTATGCTACTTTGTTATAAAGCATTTCATGTAGATGTGCTTCTTGTGTGACAAAAATACCCAATATCTGACTTTTGACTTAAGCTGCCTGAATATTTTTAAGTCTAACCATGTTATTACTATACTATTCATATCATTCAATTCATTTTTTCCTTCATATATCACAAGTATAATTAGGAAAACTCTTGGAGAAAACCATAATTCTATTCAGTTAGGATCCAAAGTAAAATGATCTAACAGAGATGGTTTAAGACATAATTAAATCAGTCCTGCTACAAAGCAAAAGTTAAGAGCAAATGGCCCACTAAAGGACTCTTACAAATCAAATGTCTGAAGACATAACAGGTGATTTTTTTTTTTTTTTTTTATGACCACATAATTTCCCACATTATTAATCTCTGGAGAGAGAAATCCAGGCTTCCTTATCCATAATTTCTAACTCCTCCTTTCTTTCTTCTGTAGAGGTTATTCCTGGTTCACTCCATTCTATTAATACTGCTTGTCTCCATGGAGCTACTGAAACACCTTTCTTTTTGAAGCTGTATTCTTTTCAGAATATTTCTGGTGAGATAGACATTTTCATCCCTACAGCTGTTTAACTGATATTAAGTCTAATGCTGGCTGATTTAACGCATACGTTTTTGAAAGAACCGCTAAAAGAAATAAATTTTGAATTTATTTATTTTTGTCACCTCACAACTATTATAATCTTTTAGTCCTTGACTATACTTCATTGTACACAAAAATATTTTAAAATAAAAACAACTGCAAAAAAGTTTACAGAACTATATCTTTCTCATAAAATGAATATTCCTATAGTATTGGATTGAACAAAGACCGTACGTTGACTAAAATGTTCTGCGGTTACTAAAATGTAGCTAGAAAGAAATACTTTATTTAATGTATTTTAATGATACTGAATATAAAAGAACAATTTTTCATAAGCCTTTAGGATATTAAATCAATTTTTATATTTCTTTATCCCTTGGGAAACATCTACAAGATAATATCAAATGCATTATGTGAAAATTGTTTATGAAATCTACATTAGACAATGTAAATTAAACCATTTATACCTCAAGATATGATGTATACCTGTAGGTTAATACTTATCATATTATATCTGATGTCATTTGAAAGAAATCTTGATCAATCTTAAATCTGTAAAGATTAACATTCTTTGCCTAAATGAAGGCACTATAGTCATCGGAACTTGGTTGAAGCTTATAGGGTGCCTGTGACTGATGATTTGACTTGTTGTCACACTACTTTTGAGGCTCAGACATTGCCATCAACAACAAAGCCTTTTTCTCCATTTACCAAAGCAGGAATTGGGAACTACATCAAAGGTAATATTTTGTGATGAAATCTGGGGAAGGTCAATTTCCCTACCATAAGTCCTATGGCTCATGCCAAAGCAAGTATGGTAATACCACAACTACAGAACAGCAGAAGTTTCCTCTCCCTTATGCCTTCACAAATTAATCTATATAAAGAAAATTCCCTAGATAATTCCTTTGAGAGATGGATTAGAGAAGGCAAAGAATCTGGGGCCTTAGAGGTAATGCCAGGCAGACCCACTTGGTAGGGCTGGATAAGATCCATTTTCATAGTTCTCAAGTCCTCTTGGGATACTATCCAGTATTAAAATTAAAATAGTAAATCTCTTGGAACACTTAGTGTGTGTGTGTGTGTGTGTGTGTGTGTATGTGTGTGCTCGTATGTATATGTATAGTGTGTGTGTGTTTGCTAGTTTATTTTCTCTCATTTTTGTTTCAAGAGAAAATGCTCCATCATTCCCATATATCCAAACTATTAAATAGTTCATTTATTCAAACTATCCAGACTCTTGGCAGATTATGGGGCACTAAATATCTAATTGCCTCTCATATTTTCTGTTTCCTTCCTTCCCTCCTTCCTTTCATCATTCTTTCCTCCCCTTTCTTATTTCTGATCTACATTTATAGAAATAATGGGTGTCTATACATGTGCTCTGAGGTGGGAGGGCACTCTTGGCAGCTCCTCTAATTAAAATGCTCTCTGTATCTTGTGTAGTCAGTGGCCCATACTTAAAATGCCAGGGAGTGCTTTAACTGAAGCTCATTCACTGCCATTTTGAAATGTGAGGATGCTGAATATGTGGTGAGGTTGCTGGAGCATTTTAATTGGCAGACTTATCTCTCCTTTTCAAGTTGTTTTTCAACACCTCTTTAAACTTACAGTATTATTATCTTTTAAAAAACTTAGTTAGTGAATACACATGTATTGTTACCTGCCATATGTTGCCTTTCTTTCCTCTGTCTATGCTTCCCTACATCTACCATCTCACGTTCTTAGTGAATTAATTTAGTGAGAACTCATTTCTCAACTCTATTTTCATGTGTGTGAGCGTACTATTGGCTCAGGCAGTCTACCTGAGGAAGACTTAGTGTAAGGTTCTGTACAAAGTGTATGATTTACTTTACAGTGCTTTATTTTCACTATATATACTGAACTTACAATAACTTATGTGGATATAAGGCTGTTTGAGGGGTTTCAAATAAAGACAAAGTAATTGAGTACCACCAGCTATTATATTTAACCAAATTCACTATATTAACTATTATTTATGAATGCTTGTCACTTCATATCATGCCATTTAAAAAAAAAAAAAATTAAGATTCTTTTTTGAAAAAACAGCAATGATAAAATTATTATGACTGTTCTCAGCTTATTTTTATAAATGGAAAAAATATTATTCTGAATAAAGGACTAGGTCGATGCCACTTTTTTAGTTCCAAAATAAAACTGTTTTGGTTGTTTGGAATTGACAGCATCCTAAATGCATGTGTTACTTTGCCAAAAAAGTATCCTAATTTTTTTTTAATGAAATTGGCATAAAAAAACATGAAAACAATGCATTTTTATGTTGTTGTTGTTAAAAATAGTATTTTGTCTGAATTCATAGTATAGGTCATAGAAAACAGTTGTGTTGACACCTGTTTGAACTGTAAGAAAGAGTTTGGGATTGTAAAGAAAAGTTATACTGAGGTATCCAGCGTGTATAGTGAAATCTAAAAAGCATGGATTATTGTCCATGTGACCATCTGAGTGCTGGTGTTTACAGATATTAACATAGTAATGGACTATCACAGTTCTATGAATAACCTGCACTTTTATTAACTGCTTAAGTATTCACTTACAAGTGTTCAGCATTAGTTATTCTTAAAATGTATACTTTGTGTGCACCCTTAAGGTGTGTGTATACAAAACAGGGGCCCTACATTGAAACGGTGGGTTTTTAAACCCACCGCTTCAATTTAGGGTGAAGTAAGCCCCCGTGTCTTGAACACACCCCACACATCCCTGCCTCTCCAGTGGCGGGGAGGGGAGGGCAAGCTGCCAGTGGGCCGAGCGGTCCCTGGGCTCCAGTGGGGGGGAGCTGGTTCTTCCCTCCACAGCAGCAGCGCCCCTCCCGGTGGCTTCTGTCCGCAGGCGGTCCTGGGGCACACCACAGCTGCAGAAGGAAGCACTGGGCCCCTGGACAGCTCAGGCAGACTCAGGGGGGTGGGGGAGAATCAGGCTTTCTGCTTTTCTTGGGTGGAGCCTGTCTTCCTGGGCTGCTTCCAGGCTGCCTGAAGAGCTGTGGAGCCACTCAGTGGCTGTAGGGGCGGTAAACTAAAAATTCTTCGGAGGAGTTTTAGTTTGTTGTGCCTCAAGTTATTTAAGGTGCATTATGCCACCAAATTTCCTACAGTAGCTGGAATTAATGCACAATATGCCTCCGAAGCGTGCAAACAATGACACCATTAAAGCGGTGCAAATGCATGTAGCCCACTTTAAAGTGTCATGCATACGTGCCCCTTGTTTCATCTATACATGGCCTTAGACTCTTTGTATACTTTTAATAAGAATGTTTACTGGAAAATTTGAAGTAACAAGTAATTCCTTTTCTTTCTTTTTGTCCTTACAACACCGTTTGTGAAAATAAATTAGTTAATCTCTAAAGTCAAAATTATCAAAAAGCTCACTGGCTTTCTTATTACAAATAGGGATTTAAAAAACTGGAGGAGGATATCATAGCTTCATATCTTGATCAATTTCTTACAGTCTTTTCTTCCATCATGTTCCATTAGTATTTGACTACTTCTTTGGCATTATGTAATAAGGCATGCTATACTGCCATCAGTTCTTTAGGATTCCCTTAGCATCAGTTGTAAACATTTTTTTCTTTATTTTTGTGGTACTGTTTTGCAATGTTTTCTGTTTCATAACCATGACAGCAATTAGTTGATCTTATAATTTATTTTAAAACAAAGTAAATAACAAACTAAGCAAAGACCAATCTGAATGACCAATACTCAGAAAAACTGAATTATTTTATTTCCCCAGACCATTCCAAACAGTAAGAAACTGAAAATGTACTTCCAATTTTAGATACAATATAAGACTGCCATTCTGTAAGGAAGTGGTGCTGAACCTTTTTCCCTAGCTGACCAGATGGGTAGTGCCCCATATATCTGCAGGATGGATCCTGCTGGTGGTTATGATCTGGCTGTGGAATCAGCGCAGTGGGTATTATCCAGCCACGAGGGTGGCACAGGGAGCCCAGCTGCAACTTGGCCCCATGGGGAAAAGGGGGCATGGCTTGGCCCAGTGGGGGGAATGGGTGTAGCCCAGCCAATTCAGCCCCATGGGGAAAAAGGGGGCATGGCTTGGCCCCAACTTGGCTTTTTGGGGAAAAGGGATATGACCGAGCCCCAGTGGAGATGTGGGGGAGAGTGCATGGCCCGGCTGCAACTGGCAAGTGAAGCTTGCAGTGTGGAAATTTGACAAGGGGAGTCTGGCCATATTAATGGCCACTGCTCCCCCCCCACCAAATTCCCTGCACCATGGGCTCCCCCCAACCAAATTTCCTGCACCACAGGCCAAATGCAATTCCTATGTGGGCCATATTTGACCCATGAGCTAGAGATTGAGAATCCTGTGCTGTAAAGTGTTAAGTACTTTGAAAATTCATTGAAGTACTTAAACAAAGTCTTACACTTGACTGTGTCCATAGTTCTGGTGCAATGCATGTGTTAAGTGTTTTATTAAATTAATTACCTATTTAGGAGACAAGGTGACTGCGAAGAAGAGCAAAGTAAAAATGATAGTATCTATACATGCCCTTATAGTTTTTCTTTTTTCAGTATTATTGGAAATTGGTGGTTATGAAGAATAAAACTTCCCCCCCATTATTTACTTTTTATCATCAATAATAGTGGTTTTCAAACTGTGTTGCATGGAACCCTGGGGTTCCACAATGTCATCAAGGTTCTGCAAACAGATTAGGGTTAATGGCAGAGCAGGCTGAGAGGTGGTATGCTACCATTGCTAGGCTGGGTTGACTGGCTCTGCATCAACATCCCATGGCCTATGGAACTAGGGGTAAGGGTTCTGCAGCAGCAAAAGTGATATGAAAGGGTTCTGTGACTGTAGGAAGTTTGAAAGCTACTGATCTATGAATAGATCAAAGCTATAAATTATGACCAACAGGACTAGAATTAATTTTGTGCTAAAATAGATACATTAAAATGAAGGCGGTCTCTTTTCAAGACTGTCAATAAGATATTGAACAATTGCAGTAATCTGTTTTGGTTAACTGACCACAGGAAAAGAGTTTTTGTCAAATACCAGCCATTTTAATCAAAGTAGCATAATTACTTTCCCTTGGAATAAGTCTACGAAGGCGATTTGAGCCAGATAGTTTTGATAGTTTCCTTTTAAGTTTGAGCACTTAAACACAATGTTTGTGAACTCCGTTTGAGTTCTTCTAATTGTAGTTTGGTTAACTTTTTTGAAAAAAAAGAAGACAGATCCATTGTGAGAGAGAAATTAGCATTGTCGAAGTCCCTTTTCAGACTTCAACGTAGCAAAGGACTCTCCAAAATATATATCTTGATGACTTGGTTTAGTTGTTGACATTGGTATATCAGTTTGCCCTTGATTACCCCATCAACAGTGAGGCAACATGACATGTAATATAAATGTTAAACTTGCCACAAAAGTTTTAATCATCTCCTACTAGATATCCTCTAACTCATTTCAACCAGAAAGATATAAAATGCAAGGTACAAGAATTAATACCATATGTACCTTATTGTTAAAAGTAATCTTCTACCAGATTAAGTACCGAGTGGGCCCATCTATACAAGATGCTACTGTGTAGTAGCCTAATAACACTCTGCAGTAGCGTGCCAGTTAAAAACCATGCTAATTTGCTACTGTGCACTGTTATTAGGTTACTGCACAGTAAGCACAAAAAACTCCTATGCACCAGCAGTACTGCACAATAGTGTGAGTTACTGTGCATTGAATTAGTACATGGTTAACCAAGTATTAAATGTAATGCACAGTAACTGTCACACTAATGAATGTGTAGACATGCCCAGTAAGTATACAAAAACAGGTACTGCCAAATTATGTAATTCTACTTCTCTTTGTATGTTTAAATTATGATTGTCTAAATGGTGGATATGTAAATATGCACATGTAGATTGAGCATGTACAATAGGCTACATACTGGCCTGATATGCATGCATGTAGTTGAGCATAAATTTGGGAAAAAACTGGGGGACTCTTCTAGGTTTTAGCCCCAAACCTTCCATGGGGCTAAAACTTCATTGCTTAGTGGTGAAGGCACTTGCCCAGGTAGCCAAGGACCTATGTTCTGGGCACCCCTCACCCAGAGAGAGTTGAACCTGTGTTTGATTTCTCAGTATGGTGCTCAACAACCACACCACATGTAGTTATTATCCAGACCCCTCTCTACTGTTTCTTATGAGGTCAAGCCCTTCTCCTTCCATTTAGTAGTCATTTGATAAAATGAAGTGGGGAAGTTTTTGGTTAGTTTGGAGCAAGACTTTGGTCTGGAACTGAAGACCTGTTGTCTTCCAGGTCAAAATCATCTCATTGAGCCACACACACTCTACACTGCTTTCCCTCTTGGTTCCACAAACCTCTCTCTCTTGGGAGGCCAGTCTAAGGGGACTGACTTCAAAAGAAGGACTAGAAAGTGGACTGGCTAATGCCAACTTGTGACATGGTGGTTAGAGCTCTATGCCAGGGAGTCTAAGAGACATATTTGGAGGAACAGAGGGATACAACCTGGATTCAAGGTCTACTGGCTTTTCTTTTTTATTATTTTTGCTAGTTTGTGTGTAACAATAGTAAACTTTTTTTCCTCAATTGCTCTTTCATTCTCTGACCACTCAACTACTGAAGATGAAAGAGATGAGATCCATCTTCCTCCTCTCACCATCTTACTCTTAGGTTTCTGGCCAGATATGTTTTGTGCTAAATCTTGACAGTTTAAATCAATGCTAGTTTTGCTATTGACAGCATTAGGGCAAACTTTTCATTTATAGTCCTGTCTGGCTCTACACCACCAGTTCTTTGTTATCTAGTGAAGCTAGTGCACCCAAAGCCCTCTGGAAAAAGTGTTCTGCTCGTGGTACCTAGGATCTTTAACGCATCCTCAGATGCAATGCTACCAGGAACTTTCCCTGGGGCAATAGCTGTAAGGCTTCTGCACTGCAGTCTGTGTAACTTGGGTGGCTGTACTTAATTCACTATGCATGACCAGCTGAGCCCCAGGGCTTTCTCCTGATTTGATTTTTGGGGCTGCTTTTAAGAAACTCCTCCTACAGCTGAGCCATTCTAGGCAACATACTGGATTCAGTCCTTGAGTAGACTCCACCTCTATGACTTCCCTGTTTCTGCCCCAGTACCTCTGGCCAAGTACCCAGCCCTTTGAACTCCAGTTTGGCCTCAGCTTGCTTCTTGACCTCTGATTTTGGTAAACCCTTCAGGTCAGTGTTTGAACTTTAGCTTCCTAAACCGTGAGCCTGGTTAGTCCCCTGGCTTGGTGTTTGGCTTCTGACTTGTGGTTTCTGACTGCCTGGTGTGTAACTCAGATCTGCCCTCTGCTGCTGTGAACTGAGGCTTATACTGCAGCCCTTGTCCATCCCTGGTTCTGCCCACTAGGCATGATGTCTCCATGGACTATGACAGTTGCCACTACACTGCAGAAGTCATATATAAGGGAAATATTAAATCCTTTTTGTGTTGCAAGAAGACAGTTTTAAAACAGTGGTAGTATCTCTTCTGAGTTGAAACTTTTTGAAATTATTCTCTCTCATTGTCCCCCAGATGAAAAGTAGGTGAACCGCTGCTTAATTATATTCAGAGAAATAGTACCATTTTAAACGAATAAGGTGAGTAATATGACAAAATATAACTTTAGAACAAATCTGTTGGCTCCTTTTTTTATACTGCAAACAGGTCATGCTTTCTTTAATCCTTGACTCTTTCTTAGTCAGGACTATGCAATTCGATAAAACATTCTTTTGTGTTTTTAAAGTACAGGAAACCTTCACTATTCGCAGGTTCAGCATTCGCCATTTCAAATATTCACAAATGCCGAACTTGCTTCTTAAATACACTTAAAGGAGCTCCCTAGGAGCTCTGCACTTGCCACCACTGGGCTCCCGCCACCACGCTCCTGCAGTCGCCAGAGCAGCCATGCCCTTCACCCAGCTGCTGGGGGCACTGAGTTCATGAATGCAGATGGTGTTCATAAATGCAGTGCCTTATTTGCAGATTTTGCCATTCACGGGGGATATGAGAACATATCCCCTGTGAATGGTGAGCATAACCTGTAATCATTTCCTTGTAGGAAAAAAAATATAAAAAAGCACAGAGCTTCTGATTGATATACTAGTCTACAACTTTCAGGCATAACATGGTTCTTCGTGGTGTAAGTAGAGGCTGAGGATTATCATTATTGTGCTTCAAAGTTGTAGAGCTAAGTTTGCCATAAAAAAGCTTCATATGGAGATCTCGTAATGGATCTGAAATTAACATATGACATATGACAATGTATAGAAATAAATAAATGAAAAGGTCAAGAACAGCTACCAGAGGAGACAGGCTACTGCCTTCCAGTCAAATGATTATTGCTGCAACTAGCTTGAAATCAAGTGTTGCAAATAGGCTTTTAATTTAGATTTAATAAGACATTTGTTGTGTTTGTTAAATATCAGCAGATTACTGAAAAAGCAGTGATGAGGTTAACAAGTAGCAAGCCTGAATTTAGCATCTGTTAATTAACTTCGAATTACAAACACAAACAATTACAACAGATTCTTATTAGGGCAATAAATATGTAAGTGCTAGCATTTGAGATAATTGGGATAGCATTCTTCAGGCCATATGCTGTTCTAGGCATTGGCGTAACACTAGATGTCATGTGAACTTTATCTTGAATAGGGTTAGTAGATCTGAGTCTGAGCAGCCCGATCCAATTCCCATTCAAGTTTGAGAGCAGCTAGGAATTAGATAAGTCTCTGAAAGTGTTTCGATATGTTAAGGAATCACAAAGTCTCATTATGAGAGAGTTTAAAATCTGTAAAGATTTTACTAAGTTATTTAAACTGTAATAAAGTGTTTTCTTTGATTAATGCAGTGCTTTAAGTAATAGCCAGGACCATTGCCAAGAGGCATTACTGGAGATTTAGGTATTTGAGCAAATCAGACTGTGGCAGCTGTGTCCAAACAAGCAAGGTCTGTATTTGAATGTGTGAGAAACACACAGACTATACATTGAAAAGCAGAAGAAAATTCCTCTGGATTCTTCCAGGGGTAAATTTGCTGTAATTGGGCAGCATTGCTTCTAGAGCCTGTATCATTTTCCTGGAAATGAGATGGCTTGATTTTTTCATTCATGTGTCTGTGGCCTTTATTGGCTCTAAAGCTAAGTCACTGATTTGAAGTGGTAGGGAATTTAGGTTGTTCTAGGTAACAAAACAAAACATGGCTGACATTAATGCAGTAAAATATAGTTCAAACTGGTGAGCACAGATTGTTACACTGGGGTAGGATCAGGTTCTGGTCTGTGTATTATAAAGTGGATGTAAAGTTAGGAATAAACAAGTTTGTCAAGCTTTCTTTGCATTAACGTAAAGGTACAATAAATCCAGGTTGTCTCTATTGACTTTTATACAACCAGACTGGAGTGATAATATCAGTAGTTATTTCACATTAGTCTCTTTTTTTTTCTAGGAGTCTGTATCTAGGGCTTAAAGATTTGATGATATTGTTAGTATCAATGCCTATTAGTAGCAACATGTCAGTGCTCTGCTGCTATCTGGCTTTTAAGAAGCAATTGCTCTTAGAAGTAGTGTCATGGGGAATTAATGTTAGGGGAATGTTCCAGGTAAACAACTGTTGCTGTTTCAATGTGTTGCTTCAGACAGGCATCAGCCTTAAAATTTCAGTGAAGTTTCCCATACATTACAATTTCAGGACTGGTCTGTAGAGAGTAATGAAAGGATACTGGTTGTGTGGTTTAGTTTTGATCAGTTGTGGCCAATAGAAATAAATTGAAAGCAATCGGTGGCATTTTAACAATAGACTGATAATAGAATCAGCTGATATTATCTTTCAGCTGATCCATATTTTGTTTGTTTTTGTGATGTCTATAACTTTATGATGTGTGCTTATAATTTGTTGCTTCATATTCTACCATGATAAAAGAACCACCTTTTACGTTTCTGTTGCAAAAACTCAATGTGAGAATTCTTTACTATGAATGAAATATACATATTCCTGAATGGGTTTGTTGTGTGTTTCATGTGGGGAGGGGCATTTGTTTGGTTGGGTTTTTTTAACTGGCAAAACTCTGAATAATAAGAGTTCACCATTTTGAAAAATGATGCCTGTTTGTCATCTTTATTTTTCCTGATTATACTGAACAGGGCATGAATATTCATGAAAGTCATTTGACAAAGTATACCTTACCACATGTTGCTCTATGCAGTGATAGATTATATTTATTAATTGTTCAGAAAGGCAATTAGAACTGATCTGTGTAGGAATATGCTCATATACTCAATAGCTGTTATAGTAAAAGAAACTTATCTAATTTTAAAATGTTACTGAGCAGAAGTAAAATAAATTAAAGACTTAATCACTCTGGTATCCTTCCCAGCAGTGCCCATAGCATTGCATTGCATCTGGAAGGTCTTAGGAGTCTCAAAATTAATTTGTCAGCCATTTGACAGAATCCTTTCCGTGAACAAGAATTCTTCCATTGCATACAGGATTAGGCTACCTTCAGAAGGGTATTTTTTTGAAAACAAAGCAGGTTTAAATTACCTATAATGTCTTAATTTTTTCTTCCTTCTTTCTTGGTATTTGTTAAAGCATATTTTTATTCCTACGGCTGCATCTAAACTATCCAGCTGCCAAAATGCTAATTTGAGAGTTCTTATCTTTGAAAATACTAAATCGTATAATTAGCCTCTTCACTCAATCAGGCTCCACACTGACCTTAGTAAAATCCAATCTATTTGTTATAAATTGGAAATGTTAATTTTATACAAGAAAAGAGAAGCCCATTTGTATGTTAAATGATGTCTTAGCATGTCACGTGGCTTATACAGACATGTATATCAGGGAAATGCTCATTAGGTTATCAAAATAGGAGGCCAAGATGCCAATTTACTCATGGTAAAATAGTCTATCTGCAATATGGTGCCATGGAGTGGATTCCATGAGAAGAGAAAAATGAGTATACACAATTACAAGGTATTTTTCCTTGAGCTGTATTTATGAAATGGACATAACTCCTGTTACTTCTTTGAGCAATGATAGTATCAATGATGCAGCAATATAGCATCAAAACTTACAGCTCGCAAGTCTCTAGAAAGCTGTTGTGTTCAAACAGCAGGCAAACCAAAGTTGTTTTGAGAAATGCTGTGTCCAATTCTGGGTGACTGTATTATATTTTAGGTTTATATTTGGTAGCTTGTACAGTAAACGGGGTTGGCAACAAAGTTCTCCTTCCGTGGTGTTGGCTGTTTTTCCAAACCAAATCTACTTAAATTCAGGTATGAAGAATGCTCATTTAGAAGGGTTGTAGTTCATTTTGAACTCATGCACTTTATGGACTGAAAGCAGAAAGTAGCTCTGGTTTCACTGAGCTTTGCAAAGTACAAGGTTCTTATCTGGTAAAGTTGGAAAATCTCTTTTAAGGCCTTGTTGCACATTAATTTTGGCTCTTAAACCCTGGATTATCCACGTGTTAACCCCTGAAACTGGTTTTGAGTGCACTTTAGATGGCTTGAAGTTATGGCACTCCAGGGCAGGTTTATCTCTGATGCATGTTACCCAGCTAATGTTCCATTAATGTGTGGCCACTCCCCATAGATGAGAGGCCCAAGTTACAGTCCTTCAGCATCCCAGGATGCAGTGTCCCTTTCCCCACCCTCTGTTCTGTGTGGACAAACTTTCCAGCCCCTGAACTCTACTGCCCGTGAGGTAGTATGGCACCAAGCTAACTCCCCCTTCTGCCCCCAAGGGTGTGACCTTCCCACTCTAGGGGAGCAATTCTGTGCAGACAGTCTACACAGCACATGTCAGCTAACTAAGCTGCAGGGCATGGAAAGGTCCAGGAGAGGGATTTTGGGGGCTTGAGAAAAGAAAAAGGTAGAGGGCCGGATCGGGTTCCCATGAGCTGGGGCTTCCTTTCCAGGGCAGGCATAGTATCTCCCCCAAAAGCACCTCCCACACTGCTTCTACCTCCCAGCCCCCTGGAAAAGAGAACCAGCATCCCCCATGACCCAATTCCAATTTATTAAAACATGAGACCTTCTGTAATTTACTTCTTTATTTCTTTTAATTTTTAAATTTTTTTTTAATTTTTATTTTATCCTTCTGTGGCTTTCTTCATTTCACTACTCTTCCCTCATGTTCATTTCCTTTCCACCTCCCATTTCATCACTCACCCATCCCATTACCTCTCTGCCTTCCAGTGTCATGTTCCCACCCCCCTCCCGCAATCCATCTTGCACCATCCAGCTCCGTCCCTGCCCCCCCCCCCC
>NW_017729024.1:18069873-18070370 GCF_001723915.1 Gavialis gangeticus | reverse complement strand
CCCCCCCCCCCCGTCCCCCTAATCAGGGGTAGAAGCCTGTTCTGGCACACCAGCCCTGGAGTGGAAACTCACAGCTGTAGCTCCTAGTTAGGCCCCTGCTCTCCAGTTCTCTTGTGATAAGTCATAGCTGTGCAGGTGGGGGACAGTCAGGCTTTTCGTCTTAAGGTGCAACCACACCAAACTCGAGCTAGCACTAACACTGATCAAAGTTTGAACAGCTCAAAGTTCAACATGTAGCAAGGTTCTTGTACAGCTTTTAGGTGTATCAATTAATAAATGTCATCCTATTCCACCCTGCTAAGAAGCTGCAAAATCACTATGACAGCTTAGGGTTCCATTCTATTATCATTTGTTTTTGGATTCTCTTCCCATTTGGTTATCTAGTCAGATATAATGACCACTTAGATGACTAAATAGAAACAGAATGTCACCCCTAAATTCCTTTTGTTCCTCATTTTGTCCTGTTAGGATTCCTAATTGATGAGACTCAGGCTTCT
>NW_017729024.1:18037451-18064873 GCF_001723915.1 Gavialis gangeticus | reverse complement strand
ATTCCTAAATGATGAGACTCAGGCTTCTGCAGATGTCCACACACTCCAGAGGGTCACCATGGAGGTATTATAACTACCTAAGTTTAGCTGTGATCCAGCTCCACCTGGGAAGTGCATATGCTGCATACATTCCTGATGTCTTAAGAAAAGCATAAAATATGTTGAATTACTCCTTAGAGCAGAGATGATGATAACCTACTCATCTTTTACCCAATACAGGCAAATGTACTGGGAGCAGGGGCATCCAGTTTAGTTTCTTTTAGTGAGCAAGGGTGGTGGAGAAGGGAATTTCATGGTGTCATTATTCTCTCTTACTCAAAAGATAAGAAAAGACCGACTTTGACCTAAAGAAATTTGAAACCTTATCTCTCATCTCAGGAAAAAACATGCTGTAACCACTAATCCTAGGAAATTCAGGGGAAACTAGGGCATTCGCAATCTCTTCTGTTTACATTATTCTAGTATTTGGAAAATAATTACACCCATTCTAGAGCAGGGATTAAAACCAGGTAAGAGGATTTTTAATATCTCCTTTTCTCTTCATCTCTGAAAATATTTACTTATTTTCACTCAGACTCCATCCAGTTGGAGAAAGGTGCATTGTTAAAATCTGCTGCATCTAGCTGGTTTGGTTGCTCACTTCCTCTTGTAATTTTGTAAGCCCCACGCTTTACTTTCTTTTGTTTTTCTTAGTATATTTTGTTGTGGCCACTTCTGTTTCAGGGGACATAGAACATTTCGTAGAAAACTTGTGTTGCTGGTGAAAAATTGCAATAATTTAAGTTCATGTATATGTATGCAGGGGAAGATCCAGAAGAGGTGCAGTAGTGCCGCCATACCTGCTCTTTTAGAGCACGCCATGGGAGCAGTGGGGGGAGGGGAGAATAAGGGGAGGGGTTTCTAAAGTCCCCATATCTGGTAAGAATTCCACCCCCTTCCCTTCTTTTCCCCTTCATGCTCAGTTGCATGTTCCCTCCTTTCCCATTTTCTTCCTCTCCTACCCACCTGCCATCTACAGCTGACCTAGGGGTTTGGGTAAGTTCCAGAGCCACTCCTGTGCTGCTATATCTAGGCTGTGCAAGGAGTGAGGCTCAGCTGGAGGTAGCCACAGTGGTGGTATCAGGTTCTGCTTCTGGGGGTTGGGGTGGTGGGGAGGGAGAAAAGATCTGTCTGCTGCCACTGCTGATCCTTCCTTCAGCTGTGTGACAGGGTCCTCTAACCCCTGTTACATGAGTAGAGAGAGTATATTTGCTACTGTGAGCAGACTAAGACACAGGCTGCAGAACTGGAAGCCTGCTGATGCAAGTGGAATACCCTATTATGAAAGGGGGGGCACATATGACCAGAAGCAGGAAGAGCATAGAGCTATATAAGCCTGCTTCCTGGGATGAAGACTGTCTTATCCAGGGGAGGGGGGAATCTAGGGGAGGGGTTGCTTCTGCACCCCCCTTTTACAAAATCCTGGATCTATCCACATGATGACAAAATATGGACACACAAACTTTTAGTAACTTACATGTCCCTAACTCACAAGTTTCTACATAGGCTCTCAACAGAAAATTGAAGCCAAGTTAGAAATATACTTATGGTGGTCTTGCATGTCCTGGCATGTCAGGTTTCAATTTTTTCTCTAGGAAAATAGGCAAATTTATTGACTGACCTTCCAAAGGCACAAAAACAGAGCTAGGAATCTACCTTTCAATGAAAAATTAAAACGTGTGTGTTATCTGTTTATTATGTTCTTAAAGGCACAAATGCTTTTGCAGCCATACTTTATTTGAACTGTTCTAACAAGCATCCATTCAGAACAATAGAACATAAGCTTACAAAAAAAAAATTTCCAGATGTTTCGGCTTATCAAAACAGTTGTATTTTTAATTCAGGATTTTGATTTAGGATTCTTTTTATCCTATCTGTAGCAATTGGCAGGGGAAAAATGCTTAAAATGTTAATAAAAATAGTATATAAAAATTTGGAGAAATTAATAGCATAGTTTATTAGTTCAAATGGTAGAACTAAACATGTTATATATAATGTTATATTTTTGTGAATTGTTAAGGGTTTTTTTTAACAGCTGCTACGGGTCTACTTACTATTTATTCTCCAAGTCACTGGATAGTTTGGGAAACTTTCCATTACAAAAAGGCAATGCTACGTGATTTTAATTATAGAATCTACCTCTTGTTTCTGTCTCTAGAATAGGAAAAATATACTCAAGATCAGGCAAACTAAACTGGATATCAGGGAGCATGCAAACTGAAGAGATGTAATACCAACCAAATGACCTCAGTTTGCTTTCAGACAAGGACAGCTGTCACAAGAAAAATTGGCATGTTATAGAATGCCACAATCAGCCTGAAGCATAAACTCGTCATTACCCTCAATTTGAGATATGTCCAAATTAAAAAATCAGACCATGTGTCCATTAAAAGAACCTTGCCTATTCAAAAGGTTATTTTCTAGCAGCAAAGCTGTATTCTGTATTTGAATTGACTCCTTAATCAGAATGAAGCAGAGGAAAACCTCTTATATCAGCTGCAGTCCTTAAACATGGGAGTAGCCAACCTGTGGCATGTGGCAGACTGGGGATGGGACAGGTTCACCAGGGTTCTGCTCTGCCTCCTGGTCTGAGAACACAGGGCAGGAGGTAAAAAGCAGAACAGAAGTTTCGGTGGAGTAAAAGGGATCAGAATGGCACTGATAGGCCATGTTCACATGTAGTGTGGACATTTAGTTCTGCCAGGACAACTACAGCACCTTGCACTGCTGTTAGTTGTCCCTGGGGAATGCCCATGCCATGCAGGCTGTAGCATAGCAAGTTGTTTGGGGGCAGTAAGGGAGGCTGGGGCCAGAACTGCCTGCAACAGTGGTGATCCTGCCATGAGGGGCCTGGCTGGCAGCAGCAACATGGTTCCAGGAGGCCCAGCTGTGCTTTTTTCTCGGCAGGTTTATTTTTATTTATTTATTTATTTTTTGAGCCCTGGATATCCTGGTAAAAAACAAAAACCCTCCACTCTGTTCCTTTGCAGCATGGAGAACAGTGGAATGTGAGGTATATGATGATGCAGACACATCTGCGGTGCCACATACTGCCTGGCCACGCTCGTTTGGACACAACCATAATGGGTTCACAGCTAATTTGTAGCACAACTGTCATAAAGGTTGTCTTCCACTGTTTTAATGCATTACTAAACTAATAGGAACTCATATAGTGCACCAGATCTTTCTTGTTCAACTGAAGATTACCGTATAGTAGTATAATTACAACTGGGGGGCTTAATCCTTACATGGCTCTTCAGCGCAGGGGGGGGCGAGAGCTGTCAGGGGGCTGAGCGGTCCCTGAGCTGTGGGGAGGCCCCCCAGGGAGCACCCACCCCCTGCACCTGGCCTGGGCAGTCCTGGGGGGCATCACAGTGGTGGAGGGAAGCACCGCCTCCCCTGCAGCTACAGAGGGAAGCACTGGGTCCCCTCACAGCTCAGGCTGGCAGGCAGGATCTGGGAAGAAAAAAAAAAGGTCAGGATCACCATGTTTCTTCTATTTTTTTCAGTAAAGCCTGCCTGCACAGGCTGCTGCTAGGTCCCACAGCCCCTGAGCTGCCAAGCCCAAAGCATGTTGGCTTCCAGTGCCCTATGCACTGTTGCACTTTGTTAGGTAGCAAACTAAAACACCTCAGAGGGGTTTTATCTTGCTACATACCAAAGACATTTGAAGTGGAATATACCACCAAGCATGCAAACAGCAATACCATTAAAGTGGTGCAAAAGAACATTTTAAGCTGTTTTAAAGGCCAATTTTGTGGTGTGTACAAAGGCCCATGGAGTTTCCAAAATAGTTTAGCCCATCTTGAAACTCAAGTTTCCATTGAGCTAAATTTGACAAATAGTTTCTGCCATAAAATAGGGAAGATAATTTAAAAGAAAATAAAAAGGAATAAATATTTCAAAACACTAATGTTTTGGACATTTTAATATTTCCAAATTTCAATATCTTCTATATTTTTTTTCAACGTTTCATGTTGAAATTTATTTTTTGTTAGACAGTTGACCTAAATAACAAAAAAATATCTTGGGCAAAAATTTGGTTTGCTTTTAAAAAAGCTGGGGGTGGGGTGGTGGCAGGACTTGGTGGTGGAGAACAGAAACTGATTTTTCTCCTGTCCCCCATTCTTTCCCACAGTTCAGCCTGCTAACCAAGTCATAGCATTTCCTAGATATTGATGTGATAAGTAACTGAAAAATAGAATGGATAACTTTATTAACCTTATACATGGACAAGAGAGGACACTGTGTTTCTCCTGGTATGTTGATGTCTGTTCCTGATACAGTCACTTTCTTGTCATAAAGAAATATTGGCGCATACTCTACATCTACCCCTAAAAAATATTTTCCTGGAATTTTGAGGAAAAAAGTGATTCAATTTATATTCAGTTAATTCCCCCAATATAGGATGAGTTATTCTACCTCTTCCCTGAATTCTGAAATCACTCGCTCACATTGGTAGATTTGTTTCTTAGTTGAGATAACTGAAGGGTGCCTTCTTCAATCTCTCTGGTTTTGTCATTATCCTAGAAGTGAAGGAACCACAGAAAACAACAACTAAGAGTGCACTGTTGAGGAAAAATGTTCTGTATGGAGGAAATTTTTAGGTTTTTAAATCATAATCTGTAATACGGTTACAACCTTGAAGTTTCAGAAACTCTACAGACACTTTGATGAAATCAGTGAGAGCTAGGAGTTGGAGAGTGTTTAGCAAAGCCTCAGAATAAAGCAAGTAAGCAGGAAATAGAATGGAGGAGATTAGTTTATAGATGACTCAATCTTACATCCAGATTGAGTAAATTCTCTGACCATTAATGACCATTATAAGCTTTTCTTAAAGCAAATCTTTTCTTTTCAAATCTTCACAATTTCTTTTGTGTATATTAGCCACAAATAATTTGAAACAGTACCTTCAGAACCATAATTTTAGGCCTTTTTGTATGTCATGTGGGGGAAGGGGGCAATGGGGTCCACACTGGAAAGCCCACATAAAACCTATGGAGAACTGCGACCCTTGCTTGTCTTTCTTCAGCACCCAGAATGTGTAGGTATATTGTCTCCTTTGCCTTCTTTCTCTATTATATTTTCAGTGTATTCCTTACTATCTCTGCAATCAGATGTAAATTCAAGGGCTGTGGTGGTGAGATCTCAGCCCCTTCCACTATGTAGAGGCTCCAGCTCTCTATGGCCCCAGACATCTGGAGAGTTTGTGAGGAGAACTGGGGAAAGGCATAGCTGGAGACTCTGAGTCTGCATGGGGACACCTAGGGTTGCTGATATGGAACAGATGCAAGAAGGGGAATTCTCTCAACACCCTGTACATCCACTCCCTGCAGGCCCTGGCTGGAGTGGAGCAGACGCAGTCCTAGGACTCCCTCTGCAGAATTAGCAGGGTTTGCATTTTGGGCAACCCCTTTTGGGGGAGGAAGTGGATGGAAAAGGTGCACTGGAGGGGAGAGTGCTGGGGAAGTAGGGAGTATTACTTGCTTTGAAGACTCAAAAAAAAAAATTCCCTGCTGCTGTCACTATAGTGGTTTGCTCACCCTGGTTGGTTGCTGTGGGAATAGGGGTTATTTGCGGTATTTGAGGTATTTGCAGCCATCCTACAGCACTGGTGGGACCTGCCACACACCCCTTTCAAATTCCTATGTCTGCTTGCAACCTAGGAAAAAGGTATGTCCATTCATTCTGTTCACTCTGGCCTCGTTCCATGCAAGAATTTTTGGTTGTGCTGAAGGGTTTCCAGGCAAATGAGAGTGAGATGCTGGTATGCTTTCCATACAATCAAGAAACAATTCAAATCTAGTTGGGTTTAAAAGTGTGAAGAACATTTACTAGGTCCTATAATACCAATCATCTTAACAGGTGTTACAAAAATGAAATGTTCCAAATCCAAGTAAAACATTTGATTTTTTTTTTTTTTCAGTATTTTTTTCCCTACTCTCATATGTCACAACAATTCAGAGCAGCATGATTGCCAAACTGCTACTAATTCATGAGGGAATCAGAATAAGCAATAAATGTAATTAACCAAATAAGTAGAAAAGAATATAGAATGTATTAGCTGTATAGCTTCATTTAAAAATATTTCTGTCTTTTTTTCTTTTTTCTTTCTTTCTTCTTTTCTCTGGTCCTTGTCTGTAAGTACTGTATGCATACTTCTTCAAGTGACACCAGTTCTGTAAGAAATTATTATAAGTCTGTGGCAGGAATTGTATTTAGCTGTATTATAAAAAAAAAAATTCTAAATTGTTTCTTGTGTCATTTAAAGGATTTTTACAAACAAACAAAAATCCTCACTATATTACTTTGGTAACAATGATCATGTCATGACACTAACAACAGTTGAATCAATACTCTTATAATTTTATTAGTGACAAATTCATATTTTGTAATGCTAACTATTACCAGGTGGCCAGGATTCCAACCAGGGCTCCTGTGTCTCATTCTTGAGTTTTAAATGTATTATAATCCCTATCACTTAGAGTGGACACTTGAGTTATATATCCACTAAATGAAGTGGATGGGGAAAACTATGGTGGTTTTACCAATAAAACTAACAAGGCCAGTTTCCTGGACCATATTAGCAGTGAAATTAATGAGAACAAAGCAACTGTTTGAAATAGCTGGAGTATTTATCATGGCATAGATTCATAGATATAGGGTCAGAAGGAACCTGGCAGATCTAGTCCGACCCCCTGCCCTAGGCAGGAGAGAAAACTGGGTTCAAATGACCCCAGCTAGGTAATCGTCAAGCCTTCTCTTGAAGCCCCCCCACGGTAGGAGCCAGCACTACTTCCCTTGGAAGTTGGTTCCAGATCCTAGCTGCCCTGACTGTGAAGTAGTGCCTTCTAATGTCCAGTCTGAACCTACTCTCAAACAGCTTATGGCCGATTATTCCTTGTTACTCTGGGAGGCGCTTGGAGGAAAAAGATCTCTCCCAATCCCTGCTGGTCCCCCCAGTAAGTTTATAGACTGCCACCAGGTCCCCTCTCGGCCTTCTCTTGTGAAGGTTGAATAGGTTAAGGTCCCTGCATAAAAGGGTTTGCACAGAGGTTACACTTATCATGCATTAAGTGCACAGAAAGCATTATAAAGATGTAACCAAACAGAAGTTCATGGCATATAGAATGCTTTAAAAATGGTGGATCCTGCTTTAAGTTAACCATGGATGGATGTGGTATCACATTAATATGCTTTAGATTAGAATGCCTTATCAAATGTCTGTACTACATCCCTTCCTGAGTCAATATAGGTTGCATTCTCCTGGCATGTCAGGGGTACCTTGCTGTGGGGCTTGTTACCCTCTGCCAGTTCTCATCTGCTCTGGGAAAGCACCAGCCCAGCCCTGGGATTTCACATAGAGGAGACAAAGGCTCTGTCTCTTCTCTATGCATCTGGATGGGGGGTTGGGGAATGGAACCTCCCTGCTGTGTGGATCTCCCTCTCCCAGCTTGCTAACAGAGGTCTTGGTGTGTGGCTGAGCTGGGTCTGAGCAGCACAGAGGCTCCATTCCCCCAGCTACAACCAGGAGCTGCAGCTTGGGGCTGGGCTGCTTTGGAATGGAACTGTGGTCATGGGGGGGGAGAGGAGCCTTTCTGCCCCATGGACCTAGCCTGGTTCCCACTAAGACCCATGGCCACAAACTTGTGGGGGAAGGTAAGGAAGTCTATATGACAGAGAGGCTCCATTTCCCTAACTGCAGCCAGGAGCTGCTGCTCAGGGTTGTGCTGCTTTTTGCTGTGCCAGGGACTGTGCTGCTGGGGCAGGAGAAAGAATGGAACCCCTCTGCCATGTGGATTCCCCCACGTGGTGGGAGTAGGACTGGGTCTGCATGGTGTGACAAAAAGTGGTGCAGCCAGGAATTGCAGCTCCTGCCTACATCTGGGGGAACAGAGCCTCTCATCCACATGAATCCCTCCTCCAAGTTTGTGGGAATGCTCATGGTGGGGGCTGGGCTGGGTCTGTACAGCAGAGTTTTCATTTCCTCAGCTGCAGCCAAGAGCTGCAGCTCAGGTCTGCACCACTTTTCACTGCACCAGGAACTCTGTCTAGTGCAGGGTGGAGAGGAGCCCCTTTGTCATGTGGACCTGGCCTGGCCCCCACCAAGACCCAAACCAGCAAGTGGGATGGCGAGGGGGGTTGGAATCTGCATGGCAGAGAGGCTCCATTCCTCCCCTTTAGCCACAGTTCCCAGCACAGCAAAAAGTGGCACAGTCTTGAGCTGGGGAGGATCCACGTTGCAGAGAGGCTCCATTTTTCCCTCCATCACTAGCCATACTTTTTGATGCAGAGAAAAATGGCACAGCTCTCTGGTTGCACCTGTGGGAACAAAGTTTTTGTGCTGCACAGACCTAGCCTGGCTCCCACCAAGTCCCATTCCTGCAAGCTTGAGGATGGGGGGGTCTACATGGCAGTGGGGCTCCTTTCCATCCCCCAGGCTCTGCAGCTGCTGGTGCTGATAGCAGCCAGCTTGTAGGGGGGGCAGGGGACAGGGCTGGGGAAAGGGGCCTGCTGGCCAATCAGGGGTGTTCAGGTGCTTAGCTGGTTCAGCTGGGCTCAGCATTCTCTTGCAGCTTCCTGGGAGGTGTGCAGGAGTGCTCCCAGCCTGCTGGCCTCAGCCCCCCCACCAAACAGCGCATGTGTGTTTTGTTCAGTTCTGACTTAATCTAGAGTGCCTTGAGTAAAGCACCATACTTAGAGCACTTTTGCCTTGGGCTTATTGAATGTTTGTTCAGCCAAAGATTGCTTTTTCATTTAATTCTCTGAGGGCATGACAAATACCTAGTGCTCTCTTCCTAATTTGTAAATGTCTTTCTGCTTTAGTAATGGAGTGACAGGCACCCAAAGGCTCCTCTTGTCACAAATAGGTATTGTAAGTAGTAGATGCTGTACTGGCATTGTCCAATGTCCATCCATAGAACGTGCCTTTGCACTTGACATGCTGAAACCAAGTAGCAGTTACAGCAAATTGTGTAGATGCTCATAATATAATCCTGTGTGCTCTGCTAAACTCCACTAGTGATTCTGGATATACTGGTAAATTTCTGATGAGGTTGACTATACTCATGAACAGGCTTGTATTAAGCTATAGTCACATGTCTATATGGTATTATTTCCCAGGTGCCTGTTATAAGTAACTTGATATTTTTTATTTTGTTTTAATCTAGCTGACAAGGTAGTGAAGCATAGCTTGAAAATCTTTCTTAATCAATATAGTCTGCTTGATTTGCAGATGCTTCCAAGGGACAGAGGTGGTGAAAAGTCAATTATTTTCCTTTATTTTTAATTAATTATTTACACTACTGTTATCTTTCTGGACACATCCAGAATTGGCTCAGATAGAAATTTATACTCTGGATCTTGAAACACTTCTTCAGACCAGCAATGACAGTTGAAGAATTCTTTAATTAAGGAATTATTTTGTCAAACAACTTCTTAACAGCAAGGTAGCACTTAGCACTAACTTTTCCATATGATTATGGAAAAATCAAAGATTATCAAATAACAAGCAATTCATTACCTCAGCAAAGAACGGTGATTGGAACATTTCCTACAAGAGGAGAAATTGGCAGTATGCTAGGATGAACTTCAGACTGGGGACTTCAGGTGCAGTATAACACCATTACTTTTGTTATTCACACCACCTAAAGGACTTTGACTAATAAACAAGTTTAATATAGATGTGCCAGTATCAAATACAACCATAAGATTGGAGGTAAATAAAGTTATATTTAAAGCATTTAATTATTTATTGCTTGTTACAGATTTCCCTTAATTAGGCTGAATTTTGTTTCCCCTAAAACTTTATCCTATTTTTACTTTGTATAGCATTGCATAATTAATGATATTCTTGCCCCTGGAATGTAAAAGTTCAGGCTTTGTATTTAATCTAGTATTTTATTTTTTAAAATGTCTTGTCTTTAGCAACAGATGTGCAGTAGTGTGGGACCAAAAAAGAAGAACACGACACTTGGAATATACCAGCTTTCATTGTTTGAGAGGGAGAAAGTTTAGGTCACCTAGATGGAGAATGATGACTCTGGCGCTTTGCTGTGCTACAAATGATTGCATACTATGGGTGTGTCCAGATGAGCATGGCTGTACAGTATGGGAAACTGCAAACACATCTGCAGCACCACATACCTCACAGTCAGATGTTCTCCATGCTACAAGGGCACACTCCTCATGTGTGCCCTGCTCTGTTTTTTTTTACCGTGTTTTTTTTTTTTTACCCTTGGATATCCAGAGGTCAAAAAAACCTACAGGAAAAAGAAGCCAAAAATGGAGCAGCACACAGCACGGGCAGCATGCACCACTGAAAAGCAGAGCCGAGCTGCCCAAAGATGCGCTGTGGCTGCCAGCCAGGTTCTGCCTGGCAGGATCACCACTGCTGCTGCCCCAGGAGGCCCCCAGGTAAGGCTGCTGGGGCCAACACTGTGCTGGCCCAAGCCTCCCCTACTGCCCCCAAGACAACTTGCTGTGCACCAAAGTACGTGTGGCATGGGCATTCCTTGGGTCCAAATATCTGCAGCGTCAGGTGTGCTGCTGCTACTTGTCCCCAGGGAAACAAACATCTGCACTCGTCTGGACACTATTCATCTACTTTTCCCTTCTAGCTTTATTAGGCTATAGTGTGTGGCATATGGGGCTGAGGTATCTTTCTTTGCAAGTGTCACAAAAACATTTCTGTCATATCTCATGTGCATTGGAAGGCAATTGTGGCAATATAGCAGTGCGGGGAGGAGAGGTGGTAGGGACTGGGGGGCAAGGCTTTCTGGGGGCTGAAGTGGTGTGAGGGTACAGAGGCTTCAGGGGAGCAGACACAAGGAAAGGTAAGTGGGGAAGGCAGGCAGCAGGGGCAAGCTGCTTGCCCCCATCCCCTATCTGCCACTGCTTTTCCTGCTGCAGAGGTGGTGAATTGAGTGAATTGACCCACTCTCCCAAGCTTGGAGACAGCCTCTGGGTGTCTGTCATGAGGATTCAAGGCTTCAGGCACACGCAGGATAAAAAGTACACACTTATAGCAACAAAATAAAGAGAAAGTATACGGCGGGGTTTGAAGATAAAAGTCCGCCCAAAAAAGATAAACAGATGAACAAGAGATAAAGAACTTCGTTTTCTAACACCAAGTTCAGTCTGACCAAATTGATAGCAGTTATGTAAGAACATTATATAGAGAGAATTACAAAGTTGATATGACTGATAAAGCTAAAGAAAAAAACCCGAAAAGGATATAAATGGACAACTTCTGCCTAAAAGTAAAGAAAGTTTGTATACAGTGATAAAAGATAAAAATAAAGACAAGTGTTAATCTGAATCAGACTGTGAATATATATATATTGGCAAGTGTGTGTGGATAGTCGAGAAGGTGAGTGAGGTATTCCTCTATAATACTGGGACTCCTAATAGAGGCACACATACAAAAAAACCCAACAAACAAACAAAAAAACCCACGAAATAGATATAATAACCCTCCCGACTAGTGACACCATAAATTAGAACATATTATAACAACATCCAAGATGTGGCAGGTGGGAAAGTTGGGGTATCTATAGTTCTTTGGGAGATTATAAGAGGATATGAAGAGGCATCCTAAGTGCCATCATCACATGGTGAAAAATAATGCATCTATAAACTTTATTTTAGGCCTTATCTACTGCACATGCAGAAAAGCTGTAGATTAACTACTTTTTTTTAATTGAAAGCATCAATAAGATCCCTGCAAAGCACAGATGTATGCTCTTTTAAGTGTGAAATAGTGATAGATAATTAGAGATTTTGGAGTTCATAGATAAATATATGCTATGCTTAATGCACATGACATTTCATACTAACGTAACTGAAGAACTGCTGAAAGAACTAAGATTGAAACAAATGCTCTGACATCTTTGATCAGTGACATGGAGTAATGTGGAAGTTCTTTTATACAGAACTATTCTTGTCACTTTTCATAAACTAATTTATTATTCTGGTGGTAAAAAGAAATGTTATACATCTCAGTTCCTCAGAGCAAATGTATGAATATCTAAGACTGCAAGTGATCAACATTGTGGAATACATATGTCATGTGAGCCCAGTTCCTGCTCCTTCCCCCTACCCTACCCTATTTTGGCAAAGTGAAAAATTGAGCAATGGTGTGGTGCTGGACTGGACACTGCAAGCAGATCAGAAAACCAGGATTATATTCTTGCCCATTCTGGTAATTTTATTTGTGACCTTAGTAAATTATTTATTCTTAATTATTTAGGAATGTCCAATAAATTAGGTGGCCATAACCTATCGCAAGTTTGGGTCTCACAAACTGAGGCACCAGAATTATTGCTTTGGACAATTTTGGCTCTAGGATTTAATTTCTTAAATTAAAACAAGTCAAAGATAGTACTATTGCATTTTATGTATAGACTAATTTTCAGATATGGGAGTATAAGGTGAACATTATTTGAAGTAATGCAGAAGCTGAACTGGAAAATCTGAGGCTGCCTATTTTTGTTTCAGTTGTTGTATGTGTAACATATCTAATACTGGCCATCTCTACAAAGTGTTTTTAGCTCCCTGGGGTAAAGGGATACAAACAACTGCAGCACTATTTCATAATAAATATAAATTTGCAATGTGAGAACTAATTTTCAGAGAGCCAAAGGTCGTAGATAATGACCTTGTTCCTGTAAGTAGTGGCTGCCTCCATTTTCCAATAGAAAAAAAAAAGTTTTAGTTAACCATACATTTCTCTCTACTTTCAGCGGCCACTGTGTGAGAGGGAAAATCAGTTTCACAGACTGTTTTCTCTGTGTGTGTGTGTGTGTGTGTGTGTGTGCGTGTGCGCATATTTGCAAGGTGCCCGTTGTAGTGTAGCAGAATCTTTTCTTCATTCTGTTCTTTTCCAGATGCAGAACATTATTTTTAAATAACCATCAGACCCAAAACATGGTGAGAATTTCTGTAAATAAAAACAACTGAAAACAAAACCAGGAAAAATACAAAAAATCTCTGTAAAAATACAATACTACATTCACTTCTTTATTATAGCATTTAATGTGACATGGAGGTCTTTCTAGTTGTCTCAGTAATAGCAAAATAAAATCTGAGTAG
This sequence comes from Gavialis gangeticus, assembly GCF_001723915.1. Classification (NCBI taxonomy): domain Eukaryota; kingdom Metazoa; phylum Chordata; order Crocodylia; family Gavialidae; genus Gavialis; species Gavialis gangeticus. The sequence continues at coordinate 18,051,742 of NW_017729024.1, read as the reverse complement.
TGATATTGTACACAAAACACCCCCCAACACTCTCTCTCTCTCTCCATTTATTTGAGTAAATAAAATAACTTATTTTGTAATGTGGGAAGTTAGCCTTGGTACATATAATATTGGAGCTTGAAAAATTAATTCAGTTCAGTGAAAGTTTGTTAAAGCCTGCCAGATTTTGTCTTAAAATTAAAAATCAATCATTGCAAGCTCCTCTGGCTCTGCAGTATTTCATAATATATAATTTTACTGGAAAAAATACTTTTGTGACATACATTTTCATATTGTGAGTGTTTCCTGTTATTTGCTAGCTTTCCTCCTGTACTTTAAAATTTGTCTTCTCCTTTAGTGCATTTCTTATAGAAATGTAATACAATTGCAGCTTTACTTACAATAAGCTTCTGTGTTGTTTTATAATTTGGTAACTGCAAAATGTGAGTGACTGCAGTTGGAACAGTGAAATAACTGGTTTGTTTGGTTTTTAAAGGTATAGATTGCCCATTTCTAATTTAAAGTGAAACATTTTGCTGTTGAATAAAATAGTATGAACTAAGGTGCATCAATGCTAGGCAAATACACCAAATGAATGAATGGAACTGCAGTAGCATAAGTGGAAAAACATTAGTGTGTCTAATTTAGCTACTGGATGCAGTCTTCCTGAGTCTATACTAGCACTTAGTAGTTCTAATTTTCATTGGTCTATAATTCTCTTTTATAATTCTCACAGCATCTCTTTAGTATAGAGGGTGGGAAATTTCAGAAGACTTTCCAGGAGTCCAGTGAAATTGTAGGAAGAGTGATTTTGCTCATAATTTTATGGGAAATGCAACAGTGTTTTGGTGCATCTAGAATTCTAGGGTACTCAGACATTTTGGAAAGTATGATCATTTCTTTGCCTTTTAAGAATGTAGGGTTAGAACATGCTCTTCACTCAGCCAGAAGATTCATAAATTCTTAGTTTCTCTTTTTAAAAAAAAAACAAGAAGAAAAAACATTACAACAGATTGGTGTGTTGGGCCATGATTAGTCTCCTCCAACTCTGGAAAGATTGTAAATCCTGTAACAAAGGCTTATCTATGAGACTAGATTATCAACCTTCTGCTCATCCTTTTCAACCTTTTATATCTGAGATGCTTAATTTGCACGTGCAAGAAATCTCTTCGATCTGTAAGTGCATTTTTCAATATTTGAAAACTTATCTTGAGGAGCTATCCTATTACCTTTTTGTAATAAAACAAACCCTTTTTTTAGAGGATTTTTTTTCTATCCCTATTTTTTCTGGTTCTTCTAGGTTTGCTGTGTTTGAAATAATTAATCCCAGACCTTTTTTCCTCCTTAATTTAAACAAATAATCTTTACAGTTGTTAAGCTTCCTGTTAAAGGAACATATATATGCACTCTCTCTCATTAGCTAAGCTCATGAAAAGTAAATGTTACTATTTACTCTGTATAGATTAACATCACAATTGCACATATAGGTGATAAATTGTTTTCTGCAGCATGGCAGGGAACTTTATCATTCTCAGTGCTACTTTGCTTCTGGTAAACTCATTATTCCATAGTAAAGACTCGTAACTTAATTCTTTATCACAGTGACAATACAGACTTAGAGTAGGCTCTCCATAGGGCCTCTGTTTAGGTGTATTGCACTTATTCCCACTATAATTGTTTTATACTGTTGGTTTACAGCAAGTATGCTGCTGATTTATTCACTGACAAGTTTTATGGGGCCTGTCTTTGTCAGTATTTAACCATTACAGTTCAACACAATGGCAACAATAATTTTATAATGCCATAGTGTAATCCCTTCATACTATGAGAGGGATTTTTTTCGAAGTTGGTCAGTGAGACCCTTTTGAGCATGTTGGTGGGGAAATGGAGATGGTTGGCAGAGGTGTGGGTGTATCACTGATGCTGAGGGCATTGGCAACATGTAGGGGGTGCACGTGCACCCCCTGAGTTTGGCGGTGCATCCCCTGTGAAAAGACACTCCCCCCTCGTTGGCAACACCACTAGCAGCATCTGCGGGTGGTCTATGATCACTTCTGGCTACCAACAATGCTGCCAGCGGTATCTGTGGGTGGTTGCCAACTGCTGGTCAGCGCTTACAACCCCCCCACCCCCCGCACCAACAGTGCCACGGCCGCCTGTGGGCACTCCCTGCTTGCCACTGCCATGTTCTCTCCACTATCAGCGCTGCTGCCACTGGTGGCAGCTCGCTGTAGCCCTCCAGGCTCCAGGGGCATGCTGGTTTATAACAGCACCTTCTTAATGAGAAATTAAACAAAAACTATATATTGAATATGGTTTCCATTTCACTTTATTGGTGACTCATGAATATTACAAATAATAGAAAATATAAGTTGTCTTTCTTTTCTTTTAACATATAATCTGTTACAAATTGTTCACTTCTTAAACCCACAAATCTTTTCTTACCTTTTCTTATCCTCAAAAACATGAACCGTAAATAGTTTAAAACCATTTTATTATATAAGGCATTAGTAGCTTCAACTTAAGAAGAGCATCCAGACTTGAGACCATTGCTCCTTGTTGTGTCTCCTGCCATCACTGAGAACAGTCTAGCTCCATCCACTTTGGAACCACCCTTTAGGTAATTAAAGGCTGCTATGAAATCCCCCCCTCAGCCTTTTCTTCTGCAGACTGAATAAGCCCAGTTTTCTCAGCCGCTCGTCATAAATCATGTGTTCCAGCCCTCTAACCATTTTTATTGATCTCCACTGGGGGCTGGGGAGATGGGGGAGGGGGCAGGTCTACATCCTATCTGGCCCTTAACCTTTCCGAGCCACCTTTGCAGTGGAGGGGGATCACCCCATGCCTGCTGCCTTCCCAACTGGCTGCTGGCTTCTCTTTCTGTGGATGGGGCCCCATGCCAAGTCTTTCCTCACCTTGGCTGCTGCATCCCTCTTCAATATGGGTGTTTCCACTGCCTCCCAGCAGTACCTGTGATTTAGTTGTGTTATGGTGGGGTTCCAGACATCCATCTTTGCAGGGGTTTGCTCCACCAGTCTGCATTGTCCCCATAGTGTCACTCTCCAGGGGCTTCCTTTCAGCCCCCTTCTCCCTTTTCTCCCCTGGCTTCTCCCCTAGCTCCTCCCCTAGCTCCTCCCCTAGGAGCCAGTGTGCCTAGCCTGACCCCCACATGTTTCTCAGCCAGGGCTTGGGCAGGGGTTCATTGGGAGCACCTATGTTCCCGGCTCCCTGTATCATTCTGCTTTCCCCATTGCAGCACAGTTGTCGGTGAGTCTTTTCCCATTTAGTAACAGGCACCGCCTCAGGTGTCCTGTTACAGAAAACAGTTATTTCCTCTCTTTATGGCAACCCATCAAATATTTGAAAATGGCTATCATGACTCCTCCCCCCTTCTTCCAAACTCTGTTCCCTCGCCAGTCCTTTTCTTGTACTTTTTTGTACTTTTCTTGTACAGTGTTCATTGCAACAAGTCTGTAATCCTTCTTGCTTGATTCTCCAGGTACTTCAGATCCTTTTTAAATTGCAGAGCCCAGAACTGCATGTGGGGTCCAGCTGGAGCCTAATCAATGCTGCGCACAATGATATAACTGTTAACTTTGTCCCAAACTGAAATTACAGGTTTCCCTTGCTTTATGCTGTACATATGTTCCTGGAAAACCACACATAACTCAAATTTGCATAAAGGGAACCCATTTTACAATGTAACAAATAGGGATATGTTAAAGAAACTTGACTGTACTGTGACCCCCAGACCTATTTCTACTACTTTTACAAAACAATTTTGATACTCACCAATAGCAGACAGTACACAAGCACAGGGTATTATCATAACGGGAATGGCAACTACAGAAACGCATGTCACAGACAATGAGCAAGGAGCACAGATCCACACAAGAGACTATATTTTGGTGCCCATCACTCCCACAATGCACTACACAAAGTAACTGACTGCAGCCTTCCACCACACTGATCTCATAAGAGTGAATTTACCTTGCATATAATGAATTTTTGGTACAAAAAGGGTCATCACATAAGAGTGAATTCACACATCCAAAACCCACATAAAGTGAGAGAAACCTTTATCAGAAAAGCTAATGCATCATTTTCTTTGCTTGTCTTGAGTCTATGATCCCCCAAGATCCCAAGATCTTTCTTAGCAACAGTACTACATAGCCAGTCATCTCCCTTTCTGTATTTGTGCATTTGTTTCTTCTTCACAAAATGTAACACCTCTCACTTTGTTCAATTTCATTCTGTTATCTAGGGCCCAGTTCTCTAAACTACAAGATCCTTTGATTGCCCTTTGCAAACCTGACCACTGGGCTCTGTAAAATCTGGGAAACTGATCCAGTTTTTTCCCTCTATAGTACATCTATTATATGTTACTTAATTAGATTTGAAACTTTGGGAAATATCTGAAGCTACAGACTCATATTCAGAAGTTTGTTCTTTTTTATTGTTTCATTGTTAAATTTGTTATTTATACAAAAATATACTTTCCAGCGATCACCCATTCTTCTTTCACCTCACTCTGTTGGCCAGACTTTGACTCTCCTTTCTGCCCAGGAAGTTTCTTCTGCATCCCATATTCTTGTCTGGCCTTGCATAATTACAAATGTTTGCTACTATCTGATATTTCCTTTAGGCTGAGCTGGATGTCTCATGGAGGATTGTGTGAATGGATAAGTCCAGCTAATTGGAGGAAAAGGGATGATTTCTGGGTTCTTTCTGCAACCTTATCCCATTCTATTTGATACAGAGACACCAAAAACAAAATGTTTGAATAATACTCTGAACCAGGACTAAGCATATAACTCTGGTTTTACAATTTTAATTTAATTGAATCCATGATAACTGTAAGAGGAGTCACTACTTGAAGTGGCTCCTACTCATGTAACTGATAGTTTGGGCTCTGGAGCTTGTGTATTTACAGCATTACAGCCAATATTTATAGTAGGGTTATTTTTTTTCTCGCTTATCCACCTGATCTCACCTGCCATGACTTGGTGTGACAAAGGAGAAAGGAGGAGGGAGGCCTAGCTCTCCTACTTGGCTACTATCCTTTCTTCTAGCTAGGATTTTTCTTGAGTCTCCTACCGCAGCTCTTTTCTAGTTGACTGAATAAATTGGATACTACTGGCTGGGTACAGTCAGGTCATTCCTTACTTAGCACAAATGTGTCTCAGAGGGCTGCAAGACTCCAAGCGTCTGCTTGCACAAGCACTCTTGCCTGCAGTACCCTTGCTCACAGTTCTGATTACAGGCTCAGAGTTGTGATGGTCAGCTGTTTCTGGATCATGTTGGTCGCCTCTTTCAATTCCTTTTCTTGGGGTAAGTATGGAGACTTCTCCTAGTCTCAGAGGGCTCCTTGCTTTCATCCCTTTACCCCTCCTGAAGTGCTGTTTCCTACTCCTTTTTTAGCTTAAGGGTTTTCTTCATGGAGTTCCCTCTGCATCTGTCTGTCTGTTATTCTCTCACTTTATCTATCTTATCCTTCTCTTCTGGTTGTTGTGGGGCACAATTTTTGAGTATTCCCTGTCCTGCGTCCAGAGAACCAAAACTGCCAGAAACTAATAAACTGGGTCATTTCTGTTCTCTGTGCGTCCTGTTCCTTCACTCCTGTTGAGTTATTTGGTAAGTACTCCTGCTTGGGGCACCTGCCCCAGCTCTTATTATTCTCTTTGGCGATTCTTCTTACTTTTTTCCCCTGGGCTGGTAGCGTGATCTTCACAGCCACAACAACATTTAATGCAAATGTTTCCCAATTAAAGCTCAATGAAAGAACTGGTCAGCAGATTGGCAGTGGCCGAAATGGACTAGTTAAAGCCATTATCATTTGTACACATAGAAAAAAAAACCTTTTTACAAAAAGAAGCCTATCCTCCAAAAACCCCATTACTTTTCTACTGAATCAAAATTTACTGTTGATATCATAGTTGTTTGTACAAAGAGAATTTTTATAAAATCCCATCTGAGATAGCATCCTAAGAGTGCTCGATGAGTGATCAGCAGTGCTTTTAGTTTGTAAGCCAAAATGACCCATTTCAAGTCAGAAGCAGACAGACACGAGGAACAAGCCATTATTACTGCTTTACCCCCTGGCAGAAAAGGGAAAGCACTCTCTGCCCCTTTTTCCCATGGCAGGCTGACATGGGGAAAGAACCTGATGCTGCCACTTTTACCCACCGTGGTGACCATTGCCAAAGACCCTTAGCACTGAAGAACTGCATCCATGGCTCAGAGTTGTTGATCACGGTGCTGTTATGTGTACAAACGCATAATGAAAAGATGGCTTCTCCAATTAAAGCAATCAATACTGGAACATATTACTATGACACAGAAAATAGGCCAGTGCAAAGTGGCTGGTATTCTTTCTGGATTTAGCCGATTTGGGGGACAGTGATTCGATTTGGGGATTTGAATCACTGTCCTGAATCAATTTTGGATGAACCTGATTCAGAGATTCATCTGCTTCGGAATCAGCCGAATCTCTGAATCACACAGGCCCCATCCCCCACCCGCTCTCCCAGCCCTGCCTGGCTCCAGCACCCAGCTCTCTGGAAAGAGGGAAAAAAAAAAAAAAAAAAGCCCCCACTCACCAGCTGCTGCCAGGTGGGGTGGGGAGGGGGTGAGTCCCACTGCCCTTTGCCATGAGCCCCCAGAAGCTCCGAGGCTGCTGCAGCAGCCGGTAAGTCAGGTTTTTTGTTAAGGGGCCAGGAGCTGGGGCAGGTAGGGCAGCCATGGGGGAGGAAGAGGATTTGGGGGGCAGGAGGCTTGTGGCAGAGCCCCCCATGTAGTGGGGGGAAGAGTGTCCACCTGGCAGCAGTTGGTGAGTGGGGGCTTTTTTTTTTAAACATCCAGGAGCTGGGCCTAGGTGGGGCAGCCATGGGGGGGAGGGCTCTGGGAGAGCAGGCAGGGGTCAGGGACACTCAGGGGGGATGGGGGAATAGGCAGGGGATGGGGCCTGGCTGGGGTCCCCCCCATGGTCACCTCCTGCCTTCTCCAGCCCCCCCTCCCTCCTTATTAGCATGGAGTCTGTGTCTAGTTCCCTGCTGCAGCCAGCGGGGACTACCCAAATTCCCAAAGGTCTCCAAACAGATTCAGAGAGCTTCAAATCAGTTTGGACCTTTTAACTGGTTCCCTGATTCAATTCATATTCAGAGATTCAGCCGCCGAATTGTGCTAAATCTCCTCCAAATCGAATCAGCACCTGGAGCTTCACAGCCCTAATAGAAAACATGCTTGTTAAAAACCCTAAATAACTGAATTATTTTTTTCCTAAGTTATTTTAAAACAAATAAAAGCTTATAGCAGACATATTTTATTATTAAACAATATAGAGAAGCATGCATATTCATAGAACAGCTATAATGTTCTATAAATTTTAGTGTTAAATCAATAGAACCCTATTTAATTTTAATAGCACGCTATTGGTTCCACACTGATTACATTTTAAAGGACTTTTACATAAGGATATATTAATGTTGCAGTTAAACATGAACTATACCTTCTTCAGATTTGCCCTCCACAAATCAAGTATTTGAGATTCATGTCTTCATAATGCATTTGTGACATGGTTGATATGTGTCCATAATTCTGTATTAATTCTAAAGTACATGAACTATATATTCATTTTTTGCCTTATTAATAACTTTTGAGGATAAATTTATATATAATAGGAGTATGTATTGTCTCTGAGGTATTACTGTAACTTAATCTGAAGATTTTAAGTGGTATGAAAATAAATTGAGGCATCTTACTTCTTGCTCTATTTGTTATCACTTTTGAATGAAGGTTGGCAGCTCTTAAACAGTTAATGTTTTAATCACTCATTTTTTTTGCTGGATGTTGTGTGTAGGGACACATCTAGGATTTGCCAAATGGCAGTGAGGGAGTAGCAACCTGCATTGCAGGGTTGGGTACCCCTGCCCCCAGCCTTTGCTCTGCCCCTCCACTACTAGCAGACCATGTTGTGGGAACCTCTGGGGAATTTTTTTTAGTCCACAAAGCAGCTGAGAATCCCCACCATGCTCAAAAGCACATTCCCTTTCCTCTCCTTCCCCCATTTAATTCTGCTGCTTTTCTTGCAATCCAGGCCACATGGGGGCTTGGCCTAGCTGAGCTAGCAATAACAGCAGCTGTAATGAGGGAGGCATGGGTTCTCCCAATCTGCCCCATCTCCCTGGGAGCAGGCACAGGGAGGGTAAACCCACCACACCCACCACTGCTGTCCCAGCTGAGCACGGCCCCCTGCACAGTAATTTATTTTTGCACAGTATAGCTGGAGCAGGCAGAAATTCTGAAGCTTCTCCTGATGCTGGGACAGCAGGGAAAATCACAGGTAGGGGATAGGGGATGGAGAGGACAGGGGATGTGCCTCTGAGCACAGTGAAGGGAGCAAGGACTGTCACCTGCTTTGGGGACTTTAAAACATCCCCAGAGGCACTCGCAGGGTGCATCTATATGAGACGTTTTCTGCAAAGTTGATTAATTAACTGCTTAGTAAACATCTCAGTGTCTACACATGTGCCCCTATCAGGGCATATGAAACTACACGTGTTGCTGTATTTTCACGGAAACACTCCACACTAGTGCAGTGTTTGTAAATACTTGTAAATACAAGTACTACACTGCTGCAGAGTTTTTTCATGCACAGCAACGCACATATAGATGCTGCCCTGGCTAGCTGAAGCACGAGGGCACTTCAGTGCGGGAGCTGCCTACCAGCTAGCTGTGTACTGAAGCACCCTCATCCCCCAGGCCTCAGCACAATAAGCCCAGTTGGAGTAGCCCTGGGCTGGCAGGCTGACCCCCAGGGTCCCTTGCTAGCTGGAGCTGCTCAGACTAGGCTCCACATGCTTTGCATGAATAAACTCCAGAGCTAATTACTCCAGATTTATCTACTTTCAGACCCATGTTCAAATGGTGTTCCCAGGAGCAAAATAACTCTGGAGCAATAAGCTCCAGTGTTTATTCATGTGCACTAATTGTACATGTAAACACCCACAAAGTTGTCCACTACACCCTATCTGGGCCCCAGGCTGTGAGATGTATTTTGCTATTTACCCATCTCTAACAATATGAAACTAAGATGTTACCCTCCCATTATGACAAAAATAGAGTTTAAATATGAATAAATGGCACAAGAATAAGGTATATAAACAACATCTGTGTTATCTTGTTTATTTTGTTAGCAGGAAAAGTATCAGTTTCTCCTGGAAAACTCAGATATGCCTGCTTTTTGCCTGTTTTAAAAAAGCAGGATTTCTTTTTCCGTAAGAAATGTTGGATTCGTAACACATCACTGCCAGTGACCTGGCAGCATTACAGGGAACAAGTTAGCAGTATATATTCATGCACCTAGACTGATAGAGTAGTTTAATGGATGGAGTACTTTATTCAGTAGCTAAAGGAATGACTTAAGCCAATATTAAGATTAATTTTTTCCTTCTCTGAAAAGTCATTACTACTTCTGTGAGATCTCATTCCAGAAGGAAGAAGAGGATCAGAGAATGAATCAGGGGATTATAACTGTGGAATAGGAGAAGGTGCAGGTTAGAGCTTTCCCACACATTTTTCTTGAAAACTGAAGGATTACCACAGTCTCAAAGGAGGCTACCAGCCATCTTACATATTGTTTATAATGTTGGCTCTGCACCATTTTAAGTAATTTCTTTTTGTAAATCTAACACAGCAGCTTAATTATGAGGTCATATTTTTTCTCCTCTGTCACATTAATGTACATGTAGATTAATGTATATATGTCCCTTGTTTATTGAAGTAAGGACAGAATCATCTGAAATGATGCAGAGTCTGTCACTGTCAGTGAAACATTCTGCGTGGGCAGTAGGTTACAATTAAGAAGTGTCTCATAAGTTGGCATGGCCTTGCATTGAAGGGTTTGTGTTGACAGGCTGTCACACTTGCCAGCTGTATTCCATTTTACATGAATAATTTGTTTATGGAATCATCAACAATATGTCTCTTTCACACTTATCTCTATTATTCATGAACACAATTATTATCTCTCTTCTAGATATAGAAAGGATTTAAGGTTTCTTAAATAAGATTAAGTGAAGGGAGGACTGGAATGGGACAGCATAGACTACTTCTGAAATTTATGTGGCATCATAGGTAGGCAAAAGTTCAAATTTCAAATGCACTAAAAGGCTCCACTGAGATTACACTGGAACTTTGTAAGTTGTAGCTTTGTAGCTTCTTTTGGCAACAAGACAAATAATTCAGTCAGTATCTCATGTATCAGCATCCCTGAACTTCAAAATGGCAGCAGGGGCACTTTCACTAAAGCTTGTCGAAGCACAGGGATGCTGATACACGAGACATGGAGGGTGGTGGGAGCATGCTAATTAGCATGCTCCAGCAGGCTCAAGTTAATCAAGTCTGCTCTAACATGCTGTGATTACAGCACATCACAGCAGCCTCTCCACCTATGATCAGGTACAGGCACCCACTTTGATCAGGTATTTAGGTCTAAATTCTATATTCAGATGGACTAAAGCCCTATGAATTTGCATGTCCTATGGAGATAAATGAGGAGACAAACATCCCCACATGAACTAGCCCTGTAAACAACCATATTATTTAAAGAAACATAAGTCACTGCTTTTTGGCACTGTTGCTTATTTAGTGTTTCATTCTGCTTTGAATCTCCACCTGCGCCATTCTCCCTCCGGATTGCAAGGGTACAGTCCATAAGTCTATGCATATGATACTATTGCTTTGTCTGAAAACACTCCTTGGTAAAGTGACCGTTGTGCTCATCTAGTCTGACAATTGGTATAATGAAAATAATGACAGTGGTTACAGGTAGTATTCATGACTGTTTGAACTAGTAAATATGTTTTAGAAAAAGAATCTAGTCTTGATTTTAAAATTCCTTGGATTGGAGAATCTACCACACTTTTGAGAAATTAATTACCATTCCCATTTAAATGTGTGCCTTATTTTTAGTTTACATTTACTGGCTTCAATTTCCAACTATGGAATATTGTTGTGGTTTCACTTGGTAGACTAAAGATTCTAATCTGTTCCTTGTGTGTGTGTGTGTGTGTGTGTGTGTGTGTGTGTGTACACATGCGCGCACACACACACACATACATACCATGATTAAGTCACCCCTTAACAATCTCCTTTGTTAAGTTAAATAGATTTGGTACCTTGAACCTTTCACTATAAGATGTCCTTTCTACATCTTTTCTTTTGGCACTCATAATAGTGAAATGGTCCGTACACTTTAATCTCTTTCATCCAGTTCCTTTGTTCTCTAGAAAAGTCGAAGTTTTCACTTGTTTTGTGATCAGGTGGCTAACATCAAGCTGTAATAACTCTTTCCTCAAGATAAGCAAAAGAATTTACTTAAATAATGTGCCTACAGCAGATTAGTCTAAAAACCATGATGTTCTACACCAGAAAATTTTTTAATTTGCTTACACAGAAGCAGAAACATCTCATTAGGCAAACTTACTGTGACTGACAATGCCCTTCATATACAATGTGCTGTCTATTGAACTGGAAGCTGTGTAGCTGCATTTATGTGGCTCTGTGGGTTGTCATTTAACAGTGTTAAGTAGTCTGCCTGTGACACAGTGCAGAAGCACTTCTCTGCTTCAGGTTCAGGAGGTGCTGAACATGGTAAATTGGTAGTTTTAGATATGGCCAAAGGATATCAATGATGAGCTTTATCCTTTTTAACACGGTGCTTTTTAACAGACTTTAGAACATCTTGTATTGAACGGTACTAATTCCAGCTCTGAAACAATATTATTGACATATTTACATAAACTGAACTAATATACAGAGTGTGACACTTCCAGAGCAATACTTCCTGGGTGCATCTACATATGTGCTTTACAGTAGAGCTTACCATCTGCACATGCATATTAAGGTGCAATAAATTAATTAACTCCAATGTAGGATAGTACCATATGAGATGAGTACTACCCTACAGCAGAGTAGCTATGTGCTCTAAAACATAGATATAGACAGTGACTGGGGCTGGCTGGGGAACAGCGGAGCTGCAGTACATGGGCTGCCTGCTGGTTAGCCCCATAGTGTAGCACCTTTGTGCTCCAGTAAGCCCCTCCACAGCATGTGGAGCTGGACAGAGAAGCCCCAGGCTGGCAGGCTGACCTGCTGGGCCTCCTGCCAGCTGGGGCTGCTCCACCCTCACTCAACATGCTACAGTCCTAGGTGCACATGTAAATGCTGGGCCTGGAAGCAGTAAATTCCAGTGCAAACTGTGCTGGAGTTCATTGCTATGTGCTAATTGCACATGTAGATGAAAGCCCTATTGATCATACTTTCATGATTTCTTTCTTTTTATTCTCTAAATAGATTTCCTTTGTCTATTTTGCCTTCTTTTATGAACCAATGAATATTTAAAGCAGGGGTTTTCACCCTTTTTCAATAAGAGTACCCCTTATGACTCAAAGTTGCAGTTTCTGTACCCCCTTATATTTTTTTCTTGTTTTTAGGGGGTGGGGCTCAGACTGAGGTCCCCGCAGTGTGCGAGGGAGTAGGGCTGGAGCAAGCACTGTACAGCTGGAGGGGTGTGGGGTGGAGGTGTGAGTGACCTGGGGAGTGCAGGGGGGGGAGGGGGTGTGACTGCTGCACGCACCTCAGGAGGGCATGGGGAACTTTTGCCCTTGGATTTGTGCACAGGGTGGGGTGAGGCAGGCTGGGCTGGGCTGTCCCAGTGGTGGGGGAGGGAGTTGGGCTGGGGCAGGGTCAAAAGCTGGCCAGCCAAGGTGGGTTATGGGACTGAGCCAGCCAGGGAGGTGGGGGGCAGCTCCCACTGCTACATGCACCCCTGGGAGGACAAGAGGGGCATATGCCTCAGGAGCTGTGCGGGTTGGGGCAGGCTGTGGCCAGGGTAGCACTGCGCTCTTCCTAGTGGGGGCTAGGATGAGCTGTGCTCAGAATGAGGGTGAGCAGCAATGGCACTGGGAAGGGGGTTTGAGTGGCTATGGCAAATTCTGGAGTGGCTTCAGCCCCTGCCCCATAGCTCCACTCCCATAGGCCCCCATGGTGAGGGAGGGAGTGGGGCAGGGGCAGGCACTGCACAGCTAGGCAGAGCCTGTGACTGAGCCATGTGCACCCTATGAGGGCAAGTGGGGGGAGCGTGCCCCTGGATCTCTGCATGGGGCAGGCTTGGGTCAGGGCAGCACAGGGCTCTTTCTGGTGGGGGGTTGGGCTGGGCTGCATTTGGGGCAGGTGGCAGCACCGGTGCTGGTAGGGGGACTATGAAAGGGGCTGCAGCCACTCCAGAATTCACCAGAGCCCCTCCAACCACCCACGCTGAGCACAGCACAGCCCAGCTCTCCCCCACTGGGAACAGCCTGTGCAGCCCCAGCCCCAGCCCTGGCCCTGGCTCCAGCCCCAGCCCCAGCCTATACCACATGAAGATCTAGGGTTGCACACCTGCCATGCCCTCCTGGGGTGCACATAATGGTGGCACTGCAGGCGGGGCAAATGGGGAGAACTTGCATGCGGCGGCCACCACTGCCACTGGGTCTTGCCTGAGGGCAGCAGTCCAGTGGCCTATCAGGAGAGTGAGCTGGGGTGGAGGGTGGGGAGGTGCTTCGATGTGGCATGTGGAGCTGGTGGTACCCGGTGTGCCCCTCCCTCTCTCCCTCCTCTGGGTAAGAGGCAAACATTCCAGGGGAGATGCTGCGACCATGCTCCAGGGCGCACTCTGGCTATAACAAAATCTGCTGTAATAGGTCTGTTTCATTGTTTTAAGTTGGATATTTTGTTTAATTTATTTTTGTGAAGGGTCAAGAAAAGTCAAAATTTCCCATTATAAACTAATAGATAATTAACGCAATAAGTTTAGTTGGTAGCTTAAAGCAATCAATTTTCAGCATTACAATACCAGATCATTTTTATAAGACACAATGTTTGAACATTAATGTGAAAGGAGGAATAAAATATTGTCTTACTAATACTGTTGCTCTTTTGGCAGGTTCTTCCATGTATACCTGTAACCACTATGGTTCCAGTATTTGATTTGTTGCTTAATAGAACTTGTACATGAAGAAAATTCACCATAGTGAAAATATATATGCATAAATTGAATTGTTCTAGAAGGGTAAATGAGTATTAGATTTTTTACAGGATGAGTGATGGATGGGTTGTACTCAAACTGGTGAGATGTGAGCAGTGGGGTACCCCAGGGCTCAGTCCTTGGGCCTGCACTGTTTAACATCTTCATCAACGACTTGGATGAGGGGGTGGAAAGCACACTGTCCAAGTTTGCTGATGACACTAAGATGTGGGGCGAGGTGGGCCGA
>NW_017729024.1:18031607-18032451 GCF_001723915.1 Gavialis gangeticus | reverse complement strand
CACTGTCCAAGTTTGCTGATGACACTAAGATGTGGGGCGAGGTGGGCACACTTGAACAGAGAGAGGCTGCAAATAGATTTAGACAGACTACAAAAGTGGGCAGATGAGAATAGGATGGGGTTCAATGTAGAGAAATGCAGGGTGCTTCACCTTGGGAAAAGGAATCCACAGCCTACATACAGGCTGGAGTGTTCCCCTCTTGAAAGCACAGAGGTGGAACAGGATCTTGGAGTCATTATTAACTCCAAGATGAACATGAGCTGGCAATGCCAGATCACAGCCAGCAAGGCCAGCCATACCTTGTCATGCATCCAAAGATGCACCTCAAGCCAGTCCAGAGAGGTGATACTCCCCCTCTATGCGACTTTTGTCAGGCTGCAGTTGGAGTATTGCATCCAGTACTGGGTGCTGCACTTCAAAAGGGATGTGGCCAACCTGGACAGAATTCAGAGGAGGGCCACTCGCTTGGTGAGAGGGCAGGACAGGCCCTATGAGGAAAGACTGAGGGACCTGAACCTGTTCAGCCTTAGCAAGAGGGGCTGAGGGGGGACCTGGTGGCTGCCTACAGACTCATCAGGGGAGATCAACAGTAAATAGGTAGAGCCCTTTTCTCCCCAGCACCACCTGGGGTGATGAGTAACAATGGTAATAAGCTGATGGAGAATACTTTTAGGTTAGAGATCAGAAGGCTATTTTTTACAATTAGGGTGGCCAAAATCTGGAACCAACTTCCCAGGGAAGTGGTCTTCGCCCCTACCTTGGGCAAACTCGAGAGAAGGTTGAATGATCACCTGTCTGGGTGAACCCAGCATTCATTCCCAGCTTGTGAACCCAGCATTCATTC
>NW_017729024.1:18030673-18031222 GCF_001723915.1 Gavialis gangeticus | reverse complement strand
CTGTGGCAGGGGGTCAGGCTAGATGATCTGTTCAGGTCCCTCCTGACCCTAGCTACTATAAAACTATGAGTAAACCCAGGTGGTAATGGTTCCAATCCCACATGTGCCCCATTCATCTGTCCTCCATAATTAGTGTTGTACAAGCCAGACATATCAGTCTACAGTAAGACATTAAAGAGAGTTCCCTGAAGGGAGTAAAACATATGTGAGTTATAAATGATGATCTCAAACAAGGGGCTGTGGGACTATGAGCTGAGGATGGAAGCCCATGGAAACTATCACCCAAACATTACACATTTTTTGTAGTATTTCTGACAGAAAGAAAGGAAATGTATGAGGCATCACATAGGTCCAAGATCATTTTGTTGGACCTCAAAATCAAGGGGAATGAAAGTTGGACTTGATACATGTAGGAACATCTTGATATGTTCTAAGAGATTTAATAAGTAATCATACCATGAACTGGGGTTCTCAGAGCTTCTAGGCTCATGCTGTAATGAAGTGTTTCTCCTTGCTGGGTTTCCCTCCCCAGAGAAAGGGTCCCAAGTG
>NW_017729024.1:18029338-18030662 GCF_001723915.1 Gavialis gangeticus | reverse complement strand
GGCTTAGAGTTAGGATACGTCTAGGGAGGTGGATCATCTGTGTTTCATTATGTATGAAGGTTGGAACTGTTCCATTCTGTAGAAACAGAAGGGATTAAGAGAACTGAACCCCAGAATCCCTTTCAGCATGGTGAATATGTCATTCATTTGAGCGATAAGAGATATAGGCTTAAACTCCATGGCCGCATCCAGACATGCAAGCTCATGTGGTTTGTGGTGCCATGACCGCACACAGGGAACATTAAAACATACCTCATGCTGCAAATTTGCGGCACAGAGGCAAAAATTGCATGCTGGGATTTTCCAGTAGCAAAAAAAAAAAAAATGCTCTGGGGAAACAAGGCTGCTCAGAGCACGCAAAAATAGTGTGCACTGGAATATATTGGGGTCTGGTCCTCCAGTGAGACTCTCTGGCTGCTGGCCAGCACATTTCTACTGCTCCATGTGTGCCCCTGCTGCTCCAGCACTCGAGGAGTTGGGCAAGGGGAGTTCGCCCAAAGTGGAACAATGTGTCTTGCAAAAAACTGCACATGCAAGGGTGTGAGCTGAAGCACAAAGTAGTAGCACAAGTTGTGCCACTACTGTTTGTGCCACTGCAAGCACATGCCCCCTGCACATGTGTTATAGTGCCAAAATGGGGGGGCAGGGGAATGAGGGAAAGAAAAAGAAAATATTCATAGAAGGATATAAAAGTAGGGCTGGAAGGGATCTTGAGAGTACTTTAATATAACCTCCTGCTGATGACATCATTGCTATCCAAGCTATCCTATACAAATCCATTGTCTAACCCCTTAGCAAAACTATCAACCCTGACACAACACACGACATAACATCTGAATCTGCTGCAGGTAAAGCAGGGAACCAGTGTCCAACATCCTGCTGCAAAAAGGGTTGTTAAAATATGCTTGAGAGACCCCATGAAGAGGGTCATGCCCTCCACTGCAGAAGAAGGCAAAATCCTTAGGCCACATCCACACAAATGTGGACGTTTGTTTCCCTGGGGACAACTAGCAGTGGGACACCTTGTTCCTCTGCTGGTTGTCCCAGGGGAACACCTGTGCCACTCACCCTCTGGCACATGGCAAGATACCCTGGGTGGGGTAGGGAAGTCTGGGGCTAGCACTGGGCTGGCCCCAGTAACCTTACCTGGGGTTCTGGGGGTCTCCTGGGGCTGCAGCAGTGGGGATCCTGATGCTCAGTGCCTTGCGAGCAGCCAGAGTGTGGATCCAGCTGGCCAGGCTCTGCTTTGGTGCAACATGCAATGTCCCTGTGTGCACTGCCCTGCTTTTTTGTGCAAGTTTTTTTGACCCCACAATGTCCTGAA
>NW_017729024.1:18003299-18029269 GCF_001723915.1 Gavialis gangeticus | reverse complement strand
ATGCTCAGTGCCTTGCGAGCAGCCAGAGTGTGGATCCAGCTGGCCAGGCTCTGCTTTGGTGCAACATGCAATGTCCCTGTGTGCACTGCCCTGCTTTTTTGTGCAAGTTTTTTTGACCCCACAATGTCCTGAAGTAAAAAAAAAAAACAATCCTTCACTGCTACCTTGCAGCACACCTGAATGTGTGGTATGTGATGCCACAGATGTCTCTGTGGAGCCATATACTGCATGGCTGTGCTCGTTTGGATGCAGCCTGACAGTCCATATTAATCTGATCGTGGGATAAATTTCCTTCCTGACCACAAATACAATTGGCCTGATCCTGAGCAGAAGGGTAATATTCTCTATCCTGGACCCTCTGGATTTAAGATGAAACAGAAGCACTGTCACATCTCATGCAAAATCCTTGCCTTGGCTCCAGCCAACACTCAATGCCTCTGAAGAAGATTTTCTTTAACGCTTTCACCTTCTACCCCTCCAAAAAAACCCAACCCTGAGACATGGAACAGTGGGGGGGGGGCATCTTTCTTGCCCCATATAGCAACTAACAAAGACCAGGAGCATGGAAAATACCCATAGCTCAACATAGGAATAGCTACACCTAGGCATAGCTATTCCGGACCAATGCTTGTTCAAACTCTTTTTCAAAACCTCCAATGATGGAGATTCAACAGCTTCCTTAGACAGTCTATTCTACTGCCTCACTCTTTTAACAGTGAAGATTTTTATCCTAATATCCAATCTAAACTTTGCTTCAACTTCAAGCCATTGGTCAGCATCCTACTCTGCAGCATGAGAGAAAAGGTGTTTTCCCTCTTCTTTACAACAGCCCTTCAAGTATTTGAAGATTGCTTTCATACCCCTCTTAAGTACCTTTTCCACAAGCTGAACATGCCTAGCTCCCTCAAGCTCTCCTTGGATGACTTGCCTTTCAGGACCTTTATAATTTTTGTTACCTGCCTCTGGACCCTGCCTAATATCTCCATGTCCTTTAAAAAAATGTGGAGCCCAAAACTGCACATCATAGTCTAGATGATGTCTAACCAGTGCTGAGTGGAGAGGGACTATCATCTTCTCTGCCTTGCACCTAATGCTTCTGTTGATGCATCCCGCCTTTTGGGTGGCTGCATGACACTAGCAGACTCATATTAAGTCTGTGATCTACCAGGATTTCTAGATTCTTTTTCATAGTGCTACTATCTAGCCATGTGTCACCTATTTTGTATTTGTATTTTTGGTTATTTTTCCAAGGTGTAGCATCTTGCATTCATCAGCACTGAACTTCATTCTGTTAGGTCCAGCCCAGCTTCCCAATCTGTCAGGATCCTAAAGAATTGTGCTCTTATCCTCCAGTGTTACTACTTACACATCTCTGATCAAGAGAGATTTTTATACTTCCCATTTAAGATGTTGGCACAATGTGGTTTAAAAAAAATGAAATACTGCAAGGTAAGCATGTTTTCTCTAGCAACAGTGAAATAAAAAGAAAAAAATAGAAAAGGTACATTGGCTCACAGCTGCATTAAGTATACTCTGTTTTCAGAAAATCTGTGATTTCATGAAGTAAATGGTCCAAATCAGACTAAAGATATATTTTAAAATATGTGGAGATTTTAAGCTACTAAAAAACATTTACCTTCAGAAAAAAAGCATTGCTGATCTGTAATATTGTAGTGTACATGATGCTGGTCTGTGGTATCATTAATTAGGAGTTATTTCTAAAATACCATTCTATTTTGGCATGTATTTTGCAAGGTGGAGTACCTGATTTGGTCTTATAACTCCCTTCAACTCCTCTACCAGCTGGAAGCACTTGATCCTGACAGACATGAGTTCTGCTTATCTTCCTCATTTACTCCTTTCAATAACACTTTTCTGTATCTTTTGGGGATTTGTCTTGGGATGACAGCTTCCAATGTAAGGACATGAGGGGTTTGTGATTTACAAGTTTGGTAAATTCTGCTCCCTTCCTTGCCCCACAAAATGTTCTACACTTTTTGAAGGGGGTAACCTTGTGGCTCCCACCCAAGATGGAGCAAGTCTAGATGCAGGTAGTCCTCAGACTTATGACACAATTTGTTCCTGAAAACTGTGTCTTAAATTGAAACATTGTAACTCAGAACAAATTTTCTCATAAGAAACAATGTTATAAATGGAGGATTGGTTCCTGAACCTATTTTCACCAAAAATACGCCAAGATTTTGTACTTGATCAATTATAGATGAGTAATATAGCTCCATAAATATATTTATATTGTAAATAGCAATCATATTGATTTGGAAGGACTTCTGTGAGGTGACTTTGCTGGACTTTCTGAAGGGCTCTTTGTTGGACTTTTTGAAGGGTTCTTGGCTGGAGTATTCTCAGGAGTCTTGGCTGCAGGTTTTTTTTGAGTCTTGTCTGCTTTCTTAAACAAAGTATCCAAGGAAGTTTGGGCAGATGTTCTCCAGGGAGATGAGTGATGCAGCAAACTTGTTTGGTGGCATGGCGTTGCATCGGATCAAGCATTGTAAGTCGAAACTGGTGTTGTAAAGTTGAAACGATGTAAATTTATAGATGTTGTAAGTGCGAAATATTGTAACTCAAAACATTGTAAGTCAAGGACTGTTTGTACTCATTATAAAGTAGCAAGTCAGGTTATGGTCCTAGATTTTCTATTAGCTCTAAATTCTTAGGAGAGAAAAATTAAATTTAAAAAGTAGGAATAGAATATGTTTGTTCTAAATCAGTGACAATCACTGACTAGTAACTGCTTTTGTAGTGAATGACAACTGAGTTCATATCAACAGAACATGAACCTATTAGGCTGGCATATTTCCTTAGGAGGCATGTGCTTGGATCCTGACACAAACAGCTAACGGTAGATTTATCTTTGCATCTGCATATTCCAATTGAAATATCTTCACTATTTTAATGAAAGACTATTTCAGATGTTATTAATGACACACCTCATCAAGGTCTCAACATGATAATATGGAGAGACTTCCATGAAGATTTTCTCTAATCATATTTGCCTACTCACACCTTCTTAGAATCTAACAGTTTCTGATTATTTAGGGTACAGACAGAAGTGCAGCTCCCCACTGTAACTGAGAACACTTTGCAGGAACCACTCTGAATTGCAATGATCCTCTGGAACAAATAGAAGTTCATTATTGGTTCCAGGGGAGAGGAGAATCTAGCTGCTGGCTGCAGCCTTCAGCCAGTTTCCCAGAGCAACAACCCCTCCGCCCTGCGAGGTTGCAAAACTTTCAGAATGGGAGGGGGGAAGGGAACAGAGGCATCTCATTCTAGGGGTTCACCAGCCACTGTTGGTGGGTGGGGTAAGTGAATAGGAGCCCCACCACCACCACTGGGAGGGCTCCAATGCATCTACCCCACCTTCTAGCAGGGGCTGAAAAAACCCACAAACGGAACTCCTTCCACTCCCTTCCCCACATCCCATTCTAAAAATGGCTCCAGGCTGGCAGGCAGCACAGACAGAAGTTACAGAAAATGCTTTGTTTTGAAATGTCTTCACCTGCCCCTTATGCAACAAGGGTTCAGATTTTTAGCCAATTGGTCATTTTTGAAGCTGTCTGAAGCTGTGCACTTGTGTTTGGTCACAGTTTTAAGCCACTTTCTGGGGCCAGATCAGGCAAAAATTGTCACTTCTTTCTATAATATTAAACAACCCCCCTCCCCCAGCCCTTTAAGCATCTGTAAGGTTTTTTTTAATAGAAAAATTTAATTTTTTGTGTCAGAAAATCAACATCTTTTCTGTCAAAAATCAATAAGGTTTTGCTTTTAAGTTCAAGGTTCATGTTCTCTTTCTGTGGATGTTCAAGCACTTAGACTGGAATTTTCAAAAAATGTAGGAAACTTAAACAAGTGGAGGAACTTTTGATTTTTCAAGACTTTATGTTCCAAAGTCACATATACTTTTGAAAAATCTACCTTTAAGTATTCTTTTAGCATAAATAAAAATGGCTTCTTTTGTACTTGGAGGAAACTATCTACCCAGGTAATTTTCCAGCTTTTTATCATTTGTAAAAATTTAATTCAATTCTTCCTCATATGGACAAGTAATGGAAAAATAATCCAAGATGGTCTTCTGATCCTTTGTCCTGACTTTTCCTAGGGATCTTTTCACTCTGCATGTGGACTTGCTCTGGGAATGCTATCTCTTCTTCACTTGATCTTCCAGTGACCTTTCTCTAGATGAGATTGTACATGCAGCTGATGAAAGAGAGCATTCAAGGTCAGGACATTTGAAGAGTTCCATAATGTCATGTTTTTTCTACATTAAAATTAGCATATTTTAATGCATTGCTAACTTGCATTGAAAACCAGTACTCTGCTTGCTTGACAATATTTAAATAGAGGTGCAATATCCAATCAAGTTCACTCCCAAGCTGTGTACAACATTCAGGAAGTCTGATAGGTGGATCCAGGTTTGCAGTAGTGCAGTCTGGGATAGTAGATGAGGAACTGCCAGAAGCAAAATAATTTGGAATGCATCCATACAGCCCTTAAAGCCAGAAAGCTTAGTGTAAAGTGAAATTACTTCTGCTTCTAAGTTACTTACTGGGACAGGAAACACCCAATAATTTGCTTTTTCAAACAATAAACAAAAATGTGTGTGTGGAAGCAAAACAATTTCAGATTAATTTCTAAACTTTGCAGATATAATTTCCTTGTGAAGACCATGCCAAAGCATGAAAAGAAACAAATAAATGGTTGGCCTGCATTTACACAGGCAGTTAGAGGATTAACCTGCTAAAAAGTCATTATACAGGCTATTTATTTGGTGTTTACATTTTGCTCATCAACATTTGCAGGTAGAAAAAACAGTTAGGTCTCTTTCATGTTTATCAGGGAGGTTATTTGAGCTTGCAGTGAGAACTAATATGTTTTTTAATGCATCCACTGCAGGAGATCCTGTTTTTGCTTTTATAAAGCTTTCTACTTGGAAACAGAATTAATAGCTGGCTGGCAGAGGTTTGCATACCATGTTATCACCTGTAGCTGTTTTGATTAGGAATAATTAGAGTTATAAAAAGTAAATTCACAGTGACCAGAACAATAATAATAAAATGTGTTAATTATATTAAGGCCATTCCTGACACCTTTAGAAATGTAGAGGGTCATACATTCATTCCAAGTCCTCTTTGTACTATCAGAGTGTCATATTGGCTTGTTAGTATGTGGAGTTGTTAGATCTACTGAAATCCTGAGATGACCCAAATCCCCTGTGCAGCTACTTTTACCAGCTTTTCCAACTTTTATCAATTCCCTGGGTACTTCCTAGTCCCTGCCCAACAGTAACAAGACAGAGATCTATAGGAAGAAGATCTAAAAATAAATAAAATCTATGTTTTATGGACATACGAATAGCCAAAAATGAAAAGTTGTGTCAGAATTTCACTTTCTATGTAAGCACACACATAGATTCTAGCTGATCTGCCATAGTTCTTTCTCATAACTTAGAGTCCACTTTGTTCTCTCCCATACCTTATGCAGAATCTTATGATGTCTAGGATAGTGAGTACCAAACATGTTATCAATCTGCCAACCTACAAAAACACATTTTAATTAGGAGGATCCTAGAAAAAAGTAGACTCATTGAATCATAGAAAATTAGGGTTGGAAGGGACCTCAGGAGGTCATCTATTCCTGCCACCTGCTTAAAGCAGGACCATCCCCAATTATATCATCCTATCCAAGGCTTTGCCTAGCCGGGTCGTATGAAGTTGCATTCCTTAATAATCATATCCTTTCTAATATTAAATACAGCACATTAAGCTGAGCAATGGCAATTGGTCAAAATCTGAATTGTTCCTGGGAAAGTGTCAATTTCTCTGGATTGAAACATGTATAGTTTAAAATATATATATGAGCCAGTGTACGTTCATGTATGTACATACACAGTTTATTATATTATCAAATTGTCCCATTTCAACATTTTCTAAACTAATTTTCATTTTTAAGATTTAAATGATTTTACATTTTGAAATTTTGGTTAATATATGCAAAAAATAAAGATGTTAAAATCAAGAATTCAAGCAAATGCCTGAAATGAAACCTTTTAACTGACCTAATACTGACTTATAAAATGGTGTTTCAATGAAGGAAAAAAAAAAAAAGATTTATGTGAATTTGGGCTGGGAGAAAGTTTAAAACTCTCAGGTAATAACTAATACAATCTTTACAGTGTGTTTACACTGAGATTCTTCAAGACCAGTGTCCCAGGTTTTTCTTCCCATTTTTTTCTGGATTCATTTTCTCATTATCTTTTTTACTCTTTCACTGTATGATATGGAGGTAAAATATCGATTAAGTGAAAGACAGTTTCAGCTTTTATCAGTCCAACTCATTAGATTATATGAATCTGAAGCCCAAGGCTGCTTGTAGACGTGGAGAAAAAAATGTGTTTTACTTTAAACTTGACGCACTCCCATGATAAGCGCAGTGCATGCCCAGAAAAGGCAGTGTGTTAGTTCAAGCCAGCTCAGCTATCAGGTAAAAGCACCAAAAAAGTCCCACTAAAGCACCTGATCTATTCAGGTGCTGCAGAGCTGGGTCAAACTAACATGCCGCTGCTTCTGATAAAGCATTTTTCCTCATGTCTGCAAGCAGCCTTAGTATGCATTGTATTTGAATGTACATTGAAAGTGAACTTATTTTGTCTTTATTGAGAAAGTCTTCCATTTATTGGCGAGGCTGTCAGGTTTAACTGTTCAGAACAGTACAGTACTAGCCCTAAATAACTTGGCATATCCACATAGAACAGTGCAAGGAGGTTCAGTAGCTGCATTCACACATGCTATTAATGTGCCTGAATGAACTCTGGCACAGTTTACACCAGAGTTTATTGCTCCTGGGCAAAACTTTTACATGTGCACCCAGGACCACAGCACATTGATCCAGAGAGGTGCAGTCCCCACTGGCAGGGAGCCCAGGGGGTCAGCCTGCCAGCTTGGAGTTTCTCTGTCCAGCTCAACATGCTGCAGAGAAGTTGGCTGGAGCATGAGGGTGCTAAAATGTGGGGCCAGACTACAGCACTCTTATGCCCCAGCTGGCCCCAGTCACCATCTACACATGTGTTGTGGCATACTAAATAACTCTGCTGTAGGATAGTACTTGTGTTGGGCAGTACTATCCTACAGCAGAGTTAATTAGTTTACTGCAGTCTAATACTGCTGCATTTGTAGATGGTGACACTTTACTGCAGAGCTAATTAGCGAACAGTGAAGTGCATGTGCAGATGTGCCCAGTGATGCTTGAATCTTAAAAGTGAACTTGAATCTTAGAAGCAGTATAGCTATGTAGAATGCCCATGCCTGCTGATTTAAAAGGAAGATAATAGTTTTAAATAATTAATCCAAAATCTGTACTTCTATTGCCATCTTGGAATGAAGAATTAACACATTTCAGAAGCAAGCAAAAGAACTATTTTTGTTATAACTTCATATGTCTGAAAAAATCCTACAGGCATCAGAGGCTGCTGCCACATTGCAGTTTGAGGGAAGCTTTGAAAAAAATTAGATTTAGGCAAAGAACAAGCACAAATAAAGGAACTTCTTTTGTTTCTGGGACAGCTCACAAACATGTTTTTTGTGATCCTAAAACAAAAGCATACAAAAAGAGTTAGAAGCTGTATTTTATAATACTTAATTGGAGTACAGGGTAGTACAATGTGGAACAACTAGGGGGCATGGCTTGACTCACTGAAAACTAGGGGTGTGTGAAGTGGGCTGTATTCAGTTCAGATTTGAATTTGTCTTGATTTGGGAAACAGTGATTCGATTCACTGATTTGGATATTGTCCTGATTCAATTCAGCCAAATCTGAAATGCAATTCTGATTCAGAGAATCAGCAATTCCACCATAGACACAGCTTTATATGCTTTTTCTACATACGTCGAGGTACCAGGCATGGCTTGTGAATGCTGAGATGGTGGAGCAGATGGAACATCCCACAGGAGCACAGCCCCTGCCCCCCCCCCCATGTGCTCTGTGGTGGACCTGGAAGTTGACCAGAAGTACTTCTGTTCCACTTCCGGGTCCAACACTGAGAGGGCAGGGACCCCCCTGGTACCCCCTCCAGCTCAGTGATCAGCCACAGGGGGAACCCGGGTGCACCCCCAGACCCAGAAGGGACCAGTTGCTGGGCCAGGGGGTGGTATACCTCTTGCACTCCACAGTGGACCTGGAAGTGAACTGGAAGTGCTTCTGGTCCACCTCCAAGTCTGCTGCCAAGTGTGCTGAGGACCTCCTCCCCTCTCCCCATGCTCCCATGGGATGCTCCATCTGCCCCACCATCTCAGCATTCATGAGCTGCCTGGTACCTTGAGGTATGTAGAAAAAACATAAAGCTGTGTCTATGTCCGAATCATCAAATTTCTGTTAATCAAATTGGAAGCTTTTGATTTGATTCAGAGAGATTAATAGGTCTCCTGATTTGATTCAGATTCAGAGATTCAGCCACTAAATCAGGCTGAATCTCCTCCAATTCGAATCAACGACCAAAGCTTCACACAGCCCTACTGGCAACCCAAGTGCATATCATCTCTGTATATTGTTGAAATACGCTGTATATTGCCAGGGAAGTGGCTCTGTATCTCTAGGGAGTTTGCTGTGGATCTTACTGTCTTCTGCCTTGTGGGCAAACTATGTGTAAAACCTAGCATTCTGTGCAAATGTAGATGCAGCATGTAAGACAAACATGATACAGGCACTTTTATGGAGATATCATGTATATGTTTGTATTCCTTGTGACACTACATGCATTAAAATGCTCACCATAGAGGAAGTAAACTTCTCTATGTTAGTTTCAGTTCTGCCATCAACAACTCTTGAGTACTGGTGACCCCATATGCTCCTCTGTGCTCTTGAGTACAGCCTATGGTTTTAGGTATTGCAAAAATAGCTCCTGACTCCTATGAATGATGATTTTTCGTCACCATCCCTGAATCATGTTTTTTCTCCTCTGAGAACTGTCCTAAAAATGAAATACACTGATTTATCCAAAGTTGCTATTTGTCTTGGAGCCAGTCTGTTGACTAAAAGAGATCTCAAATTTTGATTAGTACAGCTGAATTATTATAATTTCTTTTCCTTTCTACTTGCAGGTTGACATAGATGAACCATGTCTGCAAAAGGTGCTAACCTTGTGTCTTTCATGCATTCAGTTCCTTATTTTCAAAGGCTGTATTTACATTAGCTTTTGTGATCCTGCATCTAATCCATGCCATGAGTTATTTTGTTTTCTTATAGATGCTGAGAGTTTATTTAGACAATCTTTGTTATCATTGCAAGGTTTTACCATCTTTGATTTTTTTAATGGGGAGGAGGTGGTAGAAGGGTCATGGTAAATGTAAAGGAAGTAAATGTTCCTTGAAGAAAATTGACTTTACTTAGCATTAGACTCTAAGATTATCAGATAAGGAAATCAATAATGTGAACTATGTAAGTATGTACTATATTGGAACACTTTAGATCTTTCAAAAAGGTTTTAAAATGCCTACTTCAGTATTTGGCAGGAGAACTAAATTTGCTACTTCACTAGTATGTGGAAGTCTTTTCCTTTGCTGTGTAATCAATTTCATGATAAATTAGTGGAGTAGGTTTGGAATATGGGTAAATATTTTACGTTAATAATAGTGCCACAACTATAGAGAAGGAACCATATTTTACAGCTTTCACCAGCATCCCTGCAGAAGGTTAATGTCATTACTACTGTAAACACTGTCATTTACAAGATGGCATGCTGATTTCCACTTTCTCCTCTTTACACACCAATTTGAACCATGTTGGTGGAAAACTGCAAGAATGTGTCAACCAAATATTAACAGCCTATTGGTATAAAAATAATGAGTCATCCGCACTTAACCTGAAGGACAGGTATAAGAATTATCAATATGATTGTTTTTGTAGTCCTAGTTATGAACTATGTATAACAAGCATTTTAACTCTTTGGGGACTCTAATTTTATACCAATAGCAAATGCATAGCTAAAAATATTTGTTGAAAAGATATTTTCATCATTGGCCCTTAACCGCAGTTTTCCTCCATCATCGGCAGGCTTTTTCTAAACATCCACCAAATTATAATCTTTCATGAGACACATTTAATGAAGAAAGGCTTCTAAATCTATATTCTTTTTACTGGTAAGCTCTAAAATAGCAGCCATTAAATTATCTTCTTTCACACTACTTAAGAGACATTTCTGCACCTCTCTATGACAATCTGTAAAGCATATCCAAAGAGTCTAAATCTCAAATAGTCTATCCAATGATTTGGGAAAACTGCCTATGTACAGTTTATGAATTGTGGTTGATGTTTAAGAATTGTCGAACTATAAAATGAAGGCACGGTAGATTTTATTTATTTACAGAATGCCAGTGGATGTAGAGGCAACCTGGTCCTTCTGAAACCAGGTGCAATGTTGGATTATAAGAAGTTAATGGCCTCTTTTTCAGCTGAAAATATTTTGTGATGGTAGGCTGGCTGAGGCTAGAAACTCCTATTTAGGTACTTGGTATGTGGGAAGTAGAAAATTCACAAATATAAAACAAAAAGTCAGTTGTTCAAAATAGCCTTTAAAACCACAGATCAGTATGAATGAGAATAGATACTTAAATACTAGGGCTGTGCGAAGCTTCAGGAAGTGATTCGATTCAGAGGAGATTCAGCCCGATTCAGTGACTGAATCTGATTCGAATCAGGGGACCAATTTAAAGGTCTGAATCGATTCAAAGTTCTCCGAATCTTCAATACTAGGGGTGGAGGAGGGGGAAGGGGACCTTGGGGGGATCCCTGCCAGTCCCCCCAACCCCTGCTTGCTCCCCCTAGCCTCCCCATGGCTGCCCCTGCCTGCCCCAGCTCAGTACTTCAAAAAAAAACTCCAGATCACTGGGTGCTGCTGGGTTGGGGGGGGGCGATCCCTGCTGCCTCTCACTACTCCATGCTGCATGGGGGACTCTGCATGAGCCGTCCAAGTCCCCCTGCTCCCCCAGCCACCACATGGGTGCCCAGCCTGGGCCAGCTCTGGCCCTTTAAGGAAAAAAAAGCTGAGAAAAGCCAAGAAAAGCCCCAGGACTCCTTGCTCCTGATGTGGCCTTGGGGCTTCGGGGGTTCATGCATTGCTCGCCACGTGGTGCGGGGCAGTGAGGATTGCCCCCGCCAGCAGGAGTGGTGAGTCCAGGGGTTCTCTTTTTTTTTTTTTCTCCGTAAAGGGCCAGAGCTGGCTTAGGGGTGGGGGCACCTGTGGGAGGGCTAGGGGAGTGAGGAGGGGGTTGGGGGGGCTCATGCAGAACCCCCATGCAGTGTGGGGCAGTGGGAGGCAGTGGGGATTGCCCCCCCACTCAGCAGCACCTGCTGAGTCGGGGCTTTCTTTTTTAACAAGTGTTGGGAGCTGGGGCAGGCAGGGCAACCATTGCCAGGCTGGGAGAGGGGCAGGGGATGGGCCTGCCTGATTCGGAGATTTGGCAGCAGCCAAATCTCCAAATCAGATTCAGCTGAATTGAATTGGGACAGTGATTTGAATCACTAAATTGAATCATTATCCCCCAAATTGGCTGAATCTGAATCTGAAGTGAATACTAGCCACTTTGCACAGGCCTATTAAATACAGAGGAAGACAGGGACATGTTTTGGTACAGTGTCATCCTGTTAACTGAGGGACCAGCTGAAGTTACAAGTGATTGATCTGAGAGAGAGAGAGAGAACTCATCATGCAAAGAAAAAGACGAAGTCCTGGAGAGAGATTCGGACATCCAAAAGGATTCTGCTGTCAGCCCAAGAATATCCCAGAAAACTCAGAATACTGAATCAGGGTAATATATAGAGTGATTATCATTCTCTCTAGATTTGTATATTTCTTTTCCTCTCTAAATACAGATGCATTGTATTCTGAAACTGCATAAAGAGAGTAAAGCCAATAGCCATATTATACACGAACCTCACTGTGTGCCTAGAACCTTCACAACTGAAAAAGAAGATTTTTTTTTTTTGGTCACAAAGAGCACCATTTTAGCATATAACTTTTTTGACTTTCTCTAGTGTCAGAGCTGCATTGCTCTGGCTTCTGTATCCATGTTATCTCACAGGCACACCTGGTTTTAGGTAACTTTTTTTTCTCTTTTGCCTTATCCTAGGCCTTTACAGTTTATTATTTGTAATCTTTATGTATTAATCTCTGTATGTAGATATGAGAAAGTTAATTACCATATCAGATGTTAAGATTGATTTTAAATCATCATTTCAATAGAGTAGCTTTTGATCAGGTAAGCCATCAGGAGTGAAGTATAATGATTTATATACTCCAAATATTGGCTATTGTCTCTAGAAATTGTAAAATGTTTCTGTCTAAAATCTCCATGTTGTCAGTATCTCAATTCAAATCATAATGTTCTATTTCATTAAAACAGTATGTTAGACAGTTTAAAAGATTGAAGGCTGACAGACATAGAAAAACCCCCCCAAAACAAGCAAATGTGCTTTACTGGAAAAACAGTGCATTAATTTGACCTGGCTCCACAGTGTCTGTATAGATTGGATGCTTCAGCATTGCTTTTATCTAGTAGCTGACTCAATCAGCTATTAGATAAAAGCACCAAATAAGCCACACTGAAGTGCCCAATCTATACAGATGTTGAGTGAGCCAGGTCCAACTAACACACTGTCTCTTCTGGGCCTGTGCTGGGCTCGGCATGGGAGCATGCCGAGTTTAAAGTAAGGCTGGGGTTTTTTGGTTTTTTCCCATGCCTGCAAGCAGCCAAAGTGACTTCTTTCTTGTTTACTTGTCAGCTGTTTCTGGCTGGATTTATTAAATTAAATCAAATTCAATCTGGCTTTGAGGCAACAGAATTTATATTTTTATATATTTTGTTTCCCAAGAAAACCAAAAAGTGTGCTGGTTAAAGTTTCAGTTTAGTGATTTAAGCATAAAATATTCTGCAGGTAAAAAAATTCTGATCATTTCTATTTATCAGTGGTTTTCAAGATCATCACCTTAAATTGTCACTTGCAAAAATTTTCTTATGTTTTTTGCCTATACCAAACATGTTGGCTCCATCCAGAGATGAAGTATCCATGTTTATTTAGTCTTATCCCTGAAGCTGAAAAAAATGGACTTCTAGCAATTATCTCCAGACTCAAATTTCCACAGATTGGAACCTTATTGTGGAACCTTCACCCTAATGAATTGTCCAGCCATTATTATTTATTAGCATTACTTATTATTAACACTAAACATCCTGATATCTTCTACATTCCATTATTATCCCCAGAATAGCTTTCTGTTAGAAACAAATGTGGAATCTCTGTATTTTTTTTTCTTCTTTTTTCCTTTGATATTTCAAAGGTGTTACTAGATTTATCTCTTTCTGGTTACTAATAGTTGAAATCTTAATTTTTGTTCATACTGCTCAATTTGGCTGAATATGTCAGATTTAGTTGTCTTAGTGGTGGTTGGTTTTCACTCACTCACTGGTGTACTTTTGTCTAGTTATCTCAGTAAGGTAGTGGCTCCTTCAAGAGTTATCTTTACTGAATAATATGAATAAATGACTACAAAAATGAAGCCATCTAGCATGCCACATGATCACAGAAGTACACTAAATGGCTTTAAACACCTTTTGTAAGCCAAAGACATACTTGTCATTGTGCTTCTTCCTCACACATTTAGATTCTTCAAAGCATCTTTGTCTTAAAAACAGAAGCATTAGACATCACTGCTTAAAACACCTAGGCAATTAGGTGAAAGTAAAACACCCAGTCAATTAAGGGAGTTTAAAACATGTGAGAAATACACAATCTGGGCCCTAGAAATAAAGAAATTGCTGAATATTTATTTGAGCCTTGGAATGAAAATGTCTGCTTCTTTGTAGAGATACAATCTACCAAATAAAAATGTGATCAGTTGATATTTGTAAATCTCATGAGCTGATGAGTCTTTTACTATCTGCAACTGATGAGTAATCAGAACATTGAAAAAATGTCCAGTACAATGCCCTCAGCTACATCATCATACTGGAACGTTACCATATAGTGTTGAGATGATTCCATTCTGAAAAAAGAATGAACCTGGAAGTTCTCATGCTACAAAAGTAAACTGGAAAGTATAGGATTTGAATAAAAATGCAACAATATTCTGAAGAGAACAAACACAAACTTTTACTCCAGACAGAAGTATAAGACATTAGTTGCTAACTTTAAACCAGTCTCTACCTGTGAAACTGCTTAACTCAGCATTCTGAAGGTTAAAATCTGCCAAACTCTATTGGACTCTAGCGGAAATGGGCAGAGGCCATTTTAAGAAGCATTTTGCATTTTTTCCATAAAAAACTTCTCATCTGACCTAAGGAAAATAATGGAGACTTTCACTAAGTCATTGATTCTACATGACAAAACCTTAATTTAAAAGATGTTGATCTAATTGCATTTAGGATTATTAGTTAGTCTTTCACAGTGATATATTCTGCCAAGCATTTTGTTCTACTTCCAGTGTGCAAGGAAAACCACAAGTTCGTAACCTTCAAACTGTAATGGGAATGGATGAAACTATGTTCTCCATTCCCATAACGATGATTGTCATAAAATATTTATGTGGTGCCATTTTCTGTTCCCCTTACAATATTTGTCAAAAGTGTGGAGCAGTAGAATTGTAATGCTTCATACATCCTGTCAATTATATAGGAAGTGTACTATACAGCTTTGACCTTTTCAGTGTTCTATGATTTGATAGGATGTTCACTGCAGTACTCTCCACTACTTGAAGCCTGCTAACCTGTGGGGAAGCAGTAGAATGACTAGCTACTTAAAGTACAGAATATTGAAAAGGTCAAAATAATGCAAAACATTGTCATACCTGAAATATACCAGGTGCTTTGTAGATGAGGTAGCTGAGTATTAAAGGTGAGCATGGGAACAGGAACAACACCAAACCATATTTAATCCAAATTTAAA
The DNA here is from genome assembly GCF_001723915.1 of Gavialis gangeticus. Taxonomy (NCBI): domain Eukaryota; kingdom Metazoa; phylum Chordata; order Crocodylia; family Gavialidae; genus Gavialis; species Gavialis gangeticus. The sequence continues at coordinate 18,014,317 of NW_017729024.1, read as the reverse complement.
CCAATCAGATTACCTGTAAAACTCTTATTCTTTCAATAGTTGAAGAGCACCCTGTTCCTGGTTTGTAAAACTCATGTGTACATTTCAGAGGTGACTAAATGTATATCTAGGGTGGTATCTGGTCCACATTTAAGCCAATGTCAGAATTCCAATTGATTTCAATAGTGCCAAATTTTACTTTCCGGTTGCTGGGCTCAGACATTTCCTGCCAGCTGCTATAATTTATGCTTCAGAGACAGATTTACAAACCAAGAAATGTCAGCCTGAATGGATTAAAAGGTAAACTATCCCAGTTTTGTGGCTACTCAAGAAGACTTGTGTTATGGGAGATTATTAATTTATTTAGAGAGAAGTTGTATCTTGGGCTACATCTTGCTTATAGCCTAACTGAAGTCCAACAGAGTTTGGCAAATTATGACCTTCAGAACGCTGAGTTAAGCGCTGAGATAGGGGCCAGTTTATAGCTAACAATTAATGTAAGACACAGAGCTGTAAGACTGCTCTTCGTTCGATGAATGAAGACCCTACCTGTCCTGACATCTTTGAACAGGGAATATACCATAGAGACTTGCACTTTAGACAAGAGATCTGCCCCATGGGCTTTTTCCCAAATGGTTTCTATGTATTCTTGGCTGGCTGACATGCACTTCAGAATTTTCCCTATTTTAGTAAGATTTTATATTTTTTTTGTACGTTCAGTAAAGCTAGATTTTGTAAGAGAAGTATGAACCTATTAAAATGTTTTATCAGTCTTTCGAATGTCTTACTTTCATATTGAATATTATATTTCAATTTTAATTTCATTTAAGTAAAACGCATGCCTATTTTTTTTTTTTGAATAGGGATAGAATCACCCATATGCTTAAAGTTACATGCATATCTAAGTGCTCTTCCAGATCAAGGCCTTGTTTATTTATATGTGTAATCTACCCAGCTAGGTTCGTGTTATTTTCTGAAATATACAGCTAAATTATAGTCCCTTAGCTCCAACAGTACTTAAAAAGGCTTATTTGAGAAAGCAATTGTAATGGAACGTGAGGCTCTATTAAAGTTGATTAAGGCTTATGAAGTTTGGCACAGGTGTTTTTATTTGCATTGTATGGTGAATCTTGGCAAACAGTTCTGAGAACAAACAAAGCTGAACCTGTTTTAAATCCTGACTGGATGCTGGAAAACTAGGAGAAAAAAAAAGACAGCCAGGATATGTGACTTCCTTTGTAAATCTTTTCAGTATGTTACCCAACATAAATACTGTTTCCTGCAAAGACATAATAAAAACTTATTTTGTTATCACCAGTTTTGAATTTAATATTTTAATTGCATCAACTGTAGCTGTATCTCACGTCAAATGTGTGCATTGCCAAATTCATTCATTTCAGTTATATATCTCAGGCATCCTTTAGTGGTATTCCAACAGCAACACTTACTACATGGCTTCCAGATTTTTCAGCTGTGGTACAGTTAAATTATTAAACATAACTGAGTCATAGTCTGAGAAAATCACCAACTGTAAAGACATATTATGGATTAGTGGGTTAGAAATGGACGATAAAATGTTTTTGCTTTTTTGGTTCTTTTATTTATTTATTTATTTTTGTTTGGTTGGTTTTTTTTTAATTCTTGCTCTAGGATTTGGCAATAAAGAAACAATTTTTATTCTCAAAGTAAAAAGGAAATCCTACATTTTCCTATGAAATCTTTTTTGTTTTTTTATAAATGTTACTTTGGCTAAAAAACTCAATTTCTGGAAATATTTTAGCATTCCATACAGATATGATTTTGGAAACATTTATCCTAGATCTGGTCGCTTTGATGGAAAAGAATTTCTGAATTCCTGTGAGATTTTTCTTTCCTGGATGGGTATGAATGTATTCCTTTTAAAAATAGTTTATCTTACAATACCCATTTTTAAGTATGGCTGAAATCTATATTGAAATCTCAGCCTAGGAGAAATAAAATATTTTATTTTGGGGTATGGGAGGATTTGATTTTACTTTTTAAAACAATTTTATGGCACTATTGAGTTTTCTGGGCTTGACTAGAATGAGATGTAAGCTACCAGATTATCATCACAATATATTTACAGTCTTGTCAAATCCAGAAAATAGAGATGGACCTTTGGCTACAATGTTCTTATTTTTTTTTTGTGGATTATATGCTTTGCTTCCAGACATCTCTGACTATGGGGTGATGTTCAAGAAAGACAGACTGATGGAAAAAGGTGGGGTCCCTTTGGCAAAGACAGGAGAGAGTGTCTTCATGTACAGGTTTCCTCATTTAGTGGAGAGGGCTTTAAACTAGATTCACTGGGGGGGATAGCAACAAAAGCCCAGAGGGATCTGGATGAAAGCTTAGTATGGGAAAGTAATAATGTTATGTGTGAACAATGTTCTTAGGGAGAGGATAGGAGAGTCAGTCAGATACCTGAAATGTTTATATACTAGTGTGAGAAATATGGGGAACAAACAGGAAGAACTGAAGCTACTAGTGTACAAACACAGAGTTATGATGTAACTGGAATTATGAAGACATGATGGGATAGTTTATATGACTGGAGTATGTTCATGGATGGATATAGCTTGTTTAGGCAGGATAAGCAGGGGAAAAAGGGGGAAGGCATTGACATATATATATAAAAGGGATGCATGTGCTTGGAGGTGAGGTATGAAGTAGAAGTTGGGCCTGTTGAACGCCCCTGGGTAAAGGTCAAAGGGGAGAGAAAAAGTGGGGAATGTCATGGTGAGCATCTGCTAGAGGCCTTCAGACCAGGAGGAGGAGATAGCAAGGTTTTCTTTAAACAAGTGATGAAGCTTTCAAATTGCAGGACCTGGTTCTCAAGGAGGGCTTTCACTATCAAGATATCTGCTAAGAGAGAGACATTACAGTGCACAAGTTGTCCATCAAATTCCTAGAGTATGTTGGGGATAACTTTTTTACACAAATGGTGGAGAGACAACTAACAGGGGAGTTCTTATTGACTTACTGCTGATAAATAGGGAGGAATGGGTTGAGAATGTGAAGGTAGACGATAACTTGGATGACAATGACCATAACAAGATAGAGTTCAAGACCATAAAGGGAGGAAAGAAGGAGAGCAGCAGAATAAGATCACTGGACACTCCAGGAAAAAAGAGTTTAACAAACTCAAGCTGGAGGCAGCTCTCCACAGTGTGCTCCTTGCTGCTTGAGTGCTGCACTTCAGCTGCGGGCAGCATGGGCCAAATTATCAGCCTCATCAGGCAATAGCCAATACAGCAAATTTTCTTTATATCAGTACTGATCTGATATCAGACCAATTTATCATTTCACCTCTAGTAAAGAGGGCAACTAGGGGGTAAGCTCTTCTTGACCCATTGCTCACAAGCTGGAAGGAACTGGTTGAGAATGTGAAAGTGGAAAGTAACCTGAGTGGCAGTGACCATAAAATGACAGAGCTCAAGATCCTAAGGGATGGAAAGAAGGACAACAGGGGAATAAGGATTCTGGACTTCAGGAAAGTGGATACTTTAACAAGCTCAGGAACCTGGTGGGAAAGATGCCCTAGGAGGCAAGTCTGAGGGGAAAAGGAGTCTTGAAGAGCTGGTTATACTTTAAGGAAGCCATCTAAGGGCAGAGAAGAAAGCTGTCCTGATATATTGGAAGAATGTAAAGTATCTAGCTAGGAGACTACCCTAGCTAGACACCATTCTCTTCGGTGATTTGAAACTCAAAAAGGAATCCTATAAGATGTGGATATTTGGTCTCAGTGCTAGACAAGAGGACTGCACGGGAATGCTTGGAGAAAATTAGGGCAGCCAAGGCCTGATATGAGATGTAGGTGGCAAGGGATATAAAAAGCAATAAAAAGGGATTCTACAAGTATGTGAAAAGAAAGAGGAAGACCAGAGAAAAGTAAGAGGAAGACCACATTCCCTTATGGGATGTGAAAGACAGTATAGTTAGGAAAGGCTGAAGTATTTAATGCCTTTTTTACTTCAGTTTTCACAAATAAGGGCAGCTACCAGATAAGTGCTGTTGTCAGCAAAGATAGGGAAGAAGACAAGCAGTCTAGAGGAGTAGAAGAACAAGTTAGGTTTTAGTTAGAAGAGCTGGTTGGGACATCTTACTCAACATCCGGTTGGGAGAAGGTATCAGATGTAATCCTCCAGGGATCTGTCCTGTGTCCAGGATTGTTTTATATCTTTATTAATGATTTGTATAAGGGAACACATGCTTAACAAGTTTGTGGATGGCAACCAGTTGGGTAGGACTGTGGACACTCTAAAGGGTTGGGACAGAATCCAGAATGACCTGAATGGGCTAGAGAAATAGTCTACAGACAATTAAATGAGATTCAACAAGGACAGTGGAAATTCTGCAAACAATTGGATACATAAATACAGACTGGAAAATTGCTGGCTAAGCTTCAGTACTTCAGAGAAAGACCAGGGGTTCCTGTCCATAACTTTGAATATGAGCCAACAGTGTGCTCTTATTGCAACAGAAGCCAACCTCATACTGGGTTGTATTAACAAAAATGTCACTTGCAAAATTAAGGGAAGTGATTCTTCTGCTCTATTCAGCATTGGTGAGGACTCACCAGAAGTTCTGTGGTCTTCAGGAAAGAAGTGGCCATTATAGAAAGGGTCCAGCCCAGAACAACAAACATGACTAGAGGCCTGAGAGGCAAGACTAATGAGGAAAGGCTGAACTAGAGTCATTTATCTGGAAAAGACCAGACTGAGGGGAAGGATTTGACAAAAGTCTTTAATACCTGATTATAGACAGGATGAAGATGGACTTCTTTCTGTGGCTGTAGGGACAGAAGTAGAAAGCAATGGCCTCAAGCTTCAGCGGGGTACATTTAGGTTGGAGATTAGGAGAAACTTTTTGACTATGAGGGTGGTCAAGCATTGTAACAAGCTACCTAGAGAAATTGTGGAATCTCTATCAAATGTTCATTAGACAGGCCCTTGGCTGGGATGTTTTAGTCAGGGATGATTCTGCCTTGTGCTGGGGGCTGGACTCAATGACCCTGTGAGGTTCCTTCTAGCCCTACTTTTCTACAAATCTATGGTCTTTCCTTAAAAAAAAAAAAAAAAACCTGAGAAATTTGCATAAAGTTGAATTGACTAATGTGATCATTCAAGCTTTAGGCCACTGTAACAGAGATCCTAGGGTTACTGTTACTTTAAGGGTGAAAGAGAAGTAGGGAGAGACTCAGGAGTGGAAGTCTGCTCATTATGAGCTGCCAGAGAGCAGGTCCCCAGAGATTTACCTGCTACTCATACCTACTCGTACAACAGGCTAGAGTCCTGCATCAGAGACCAGATACTACTGTAGCACTGACTGACAGTAGTAAGGTACCCTAGAGTTAAGTCAGCAAGCCTAATCAGGGAACACATGCAGCCAGCTCAGGGGAGTCATTTGACTGGGAAGGGTTAGGACTTGGGAGATAGATAAACCCAGGGCATGAGCCAGAGAGGGCAGTCTGGCCTCCTAGGCTGCCAAGAAATGAACTCTGCACTGAGAGGACTATGGCTGAGTGACTTACTGAGATCTGCCTGCAGTGAAGACTTCAAGTAAGAGACTGGAGGCTTGACGGAGAGATAGTTTGTTACACCTAGAAGGCTGGGTGTTTGTGTTATAGCCAGTGTGCGTATGTTTTCATTATAGTTAAAAAAACAAACAAACAAACTGATGAACCAGTTGGACTGATAGAGGAGGTTAGGAGGTCCCATAGTGCCAGAGAGGCATGTTAGGCTGGAGCTTGTGAGAACAAGGCAGAAGATGCAATGTAGCTTGAAAGGGTGACAATCGGGTCCAGCTGGAGAGGAAGACAGTGAGACAGAGAGGTGAGGGCCAAGGGCCCAGTGCCTGAGAGAGGCAGAGTTAGGGTTGGAGACCTGTAGCCCAGGCAGGGTGAGAGCAGAGCCCAGTGTTACTTTAAATTGCCAATTGCTCAAATCAAGAGTAAGACCTTATAAAGGGGGATAAGGCAAAATGCCGTGTTTATTGATTATATGAAGTAGATACATAAGCTTGGACACACCAGTCATGCAAACAGACATACACAAGCATACATACAAACAGACATACAGACAAAACCACTCCAGTAAGATAGTATAGTTGCCAGCAGAAGTTACTCAATGTCAGCACTGGATGGCCAATCCAGAATCATTGAGGGTGATACGAATGGGAGTATACAGATGCATCTGTGCTCCAGGAGGTTGTGAAGAGTGGATTCCCCATCTTGGTTTGTCTGCATCTTACTTTTACAGGGATTTCAAGTCTTTGTTCAGCATTGGGGTTTTTCCATGCTCAGTTTTTAATTAGACATTGTTTCTTCTTGTTATCTCAACTTGAGGTCATTCCAGTAAAGTTGGTATCCCTGTTGGTATCTCAGAGTTGGTATTTCAGACTTGGAATTTCAATCTTGATCTCTGCTTTGAAGCATTGCGTAGTTCAAATATATGCAAGGAGGATATGCAAAATTCCTTCTTACTATCACCTTTGCACCTGATCGCAGATGAGTTCTTCAGCCACCCATTAATTAGCTTAATTAGTTTACTGTCTGGTAACTCATACATTGGCACCTTGTTGCTTACACAGTCAGTTAAATCTTCTTCTGTTTTCATGCAAATAGTTACCATTCTTTCACTATTCACTCTCTCACATAGACACAGGGAACAAACACAAAATGGAGTTTTAGTTGTTCATAAAATCATAGAGGTTTATCAATTCAATACTATTATCATTTAAGCATGATAACTAATATGCAAAAATTCATACTACACCAGCAGGGTTGAGACCAGAGCCCTAGAGTGGCAAGATCACGGCTGGTGTCCCAAGAGCTGAGGAGAATGAGAAAAAGGCTAGAACCCCAAAGCCAGAGCTGACACAGGCTAGGCTGAGGGAGACCAGTCAGAGGAAAGGGGCAGAGGCTGAGAAGGCCTAAGACCCAACAAGGGTGTAGAGGCCTAAGGTGGCCTACTATTGGACTGGGGCTGAGAGTCCACAGAAATGACTGACTGATAACACCTGTGAGGCATAGGTACAACTCTAGGGGAGGTCAGAGGCCATGAATAGATATTAAGGTGGTCAGAGTGCTGGAAGATGAGAACAGGCAAGGAGCATAAGAATTAGTACTTGAGAGCAGAATAGAGGCAGGTGAGGTTTGCCAGGAACTGGTAGGCTTGAAGAAAACAAGGGTTCACTCTAAGATACTCAGGCAGCCTCCCTTTTTCCTAAATAAAATATTAGCAGCAAGTGTGGCAGGAGAGAGCAAGAGGAAGAGTACCATGAGACCCAGAACTGGCCAGGATTCCTAAGGCCACTAGAGGGTATCATGGCCGCCGCCCCTGGGACTCGGTCTTACTACAGCCACATATAGGTGTTACATTTCTACCATGGGTGACTGGTGCTACCTTAGTCGGGGGCGGCACATGCCCCCCCCAAGCAACCAGTCAGCGGCCAGAGGGGGTGTCCTCCTGAGGCCAATTTCGCTTACCAGGGTGGGGATCCCCCCACGGCCGATTGTATGTCAGCCAATCGTGAGGTGGCTGATCACTGCAGATGCTTCCGGAAATGACCACAGTGCTCCCGCTCCTTGGCCGGTGCTCGCAGAGGGGGCACCAGTGCTCCTGGTCAGGTGGCGTACTGGCGCTTTCACCTCTGTGCACCCCCTATGCATCACCATTGATTTCTACTGAGAGAATCACCTCTCACCTGGTACAGGCTGCCAGTGTACTGGCATTCCTTTGGTTTCTCACATAAGAAACATGCCCCATCCATGAAAAAGATCTTCTTCTTTGATACCTGGAAGACCTTTCCTGTGTGATAATTTGTCTTGTTAGAATGAATGCCTCGTCGGTGACTGGGAGAGTTGAACAGCAGCTTAACTTGTGCCTTCCTCAGACTGGGGGGGCTCCAGGGAATAGAGGAGAGGGGGCATCTGCAGGATAGTATGCCTGTATGCTTTCTCTGTCTGGAAATTTTCTACCGGAACAAATTTCTTGAAAATAAATATCAGTCTGTGGCCTTAGATTATCTCTTGGCTGTCTGGATAGTTTACCAGAATGGAACTAGACAATGAAATTCTTCCATACCAACTATTCCACATCATTGCTGAGATTTAATACTTATCTTGAACTATTTATTTCAGTATTTTAAACGATTACTTGTTGCCACACATAACAAAATGCAAGTATTATTACTTTAATTACCGTGGACACTGGGTCTATGTAATTAGCACATTTGCAAAATGCTAAATTTCAAGTACATCTTGTTTTCATAGCCACAGCATGCTACATACTGCAACAGTATGGCTGCTGTTCATTTTTTTAATATTGTATCTCATGTTAGGTTCTTTAGTACTATCCTTTGAAAATGTTGTGATTACCACTAGAGAATATATTCTCATTTTATGAATCAGAAGGACCTATAGGGATGGCATGAACACCTTTAAAATTTCAGATCTTTACGTAGTAAATGAACATCATCTGGGGTGAAATGTTAAAGTTTTGAGAGATGGAAAAAGGTCTCGCAATTAGAGGGTGCTGATACGGCATTGGTATTAAGTAACTCTTGGTTCCTATTCCATTTATTTTTCCTAAGAGACCCACCAACATACTGAGATGCATATTTGGCCAGATCTGTTGCTCATGTCCCTGAAAACCCTAAAATATCTACTTTTGTAATGTTCCATCAATCATAATATCAAAACTAAATCATAAAAAGTGGCAAGGAAAAGGAGGACCCACCCACCAGAAACAGCTTCATTGGGGTGGAATAGGTTTGTACTCAGGTGCTTAAGTCCACTTAGGTATCTAATAAATGGAATAGGCTCTGCCCCATAGATTTTGCATTTGTGTTCAGATTTTTTTTTCAAAGTTAGAATGTTTTATTTGCAAATATGCTAGATGATTTGTTTCTGCAGATACAACATATTAAAATATTCATAGTATCATGGAAAAGAGAAGGTATACATCAGTCCACTTACGGTTGTTTTTATTTCATCCCATTGCAGATGTTTTCTAATGCAGAAATATGGAAATGTATTTGACCAGATTTTGATCCCTCCCACAGACATTTTTCCTATTCTCTCTTCTGCAACTCGGTTCATGGAATAATTACAGTGTTAATGAATCTATTTTAAAAGTGTAAGTTCTGGTGCTTGACTGAATAGTAAGTGCAGCAGTCATTCACACAACCCTTACAGAGGGCTTTCCCAACTGAGTTCTTAATGTAGTCTGTGGATCGAAGATACAAATTTGAAGCACAAAAACTAAGAAGGAGAGGACTTTATACTTGTTCAAAAGAAACTATATTAACCCATAGGCTGCAGTGGAATGCTACTGACATCCCTCAATTATAATCATTTGGCTGTTAAAATGAAAAGTTCTGGCAGCTAAAGAATGCAAAGCAGATTGCATTAAATAGGCCATGTGGGAGTCTGCTGCTGTGACATAAACCTGAACCTGTCATCCAGTTCTGTCTCTAGCTGCACTTACTAGATTGATTTTCCATGTGTTGTGAAGAACTAGCGAAGTTTGTGATTTAGGAATTTTATCATAAAAAATCATGATACTCATTAATGTTCAAACATGTTTAAAGACAAAGTGTTGTCACATCTGTGGCTTTAAATCCCAATTGTTCAACAGTACCAATCAATAATGGAGGTATAGAGATGGGTGTGAGCTGTATACTGAGGAAATGACACTTTCATTAACCCTCCTAATAGATCCTGTTATTATTAGACAGAGGGAGTAATAGAACACATTTCTGTGGCATCCTCAAGAGAAATGTCTGGATTAGAAGAATAATTGTAATGTCAATGTAATTGCCTGATATTAGTATGTAGGATCTCAAGAAGAAATATCTCTGTTCGGCTACTTTCATAAAATGGCAGAAAAAAATCAGGAAGGCAGGGTAGATATGCATCTTTATAGACTAACTAAATTATATATAGATCTCTCTCTCTCTCTCTCTCTCTCTCTCTCTCTCTCTCTCTCTCTCTCTCTATATATATATATATATAGAAAGTGAACTTGGGTTATCTAGATTTTATATATAAATATATATAATCTAGATAACCCAAGTTCACTTTCTCAGATGCTGTGAAATGATAGCATAAAGCAGAGTATAAAGTGGGGTTAATGATTAGAATACAATAGGTAGGAAATCAGGAGAGAGGGGGAGTACTGTGAGAGGCGTACAAGCAACGAACCCATAGGAACAAATGGGTCACAAAAGCTAATCCAGGTTATAAATATCCTTATTCCCTGTTTAGATCATGCCTAGCACAGTCTACTTTGTGGATGATTTCTTGTTTCACAATTTCCCATTTTAAAAACTTTTTCTGCTTCAGAACAGCAATCCTGAGGTCAGCAATACAGTGTGTAGGGGGGTAAATGGGTTTTGTCACAGGCTTTTCTGTCTTTCTACAGGGTTCAGTCTTGTAGAGATGTAGAGATCACACTGTCTGTCTGATATAGACTGCAGGTGGACATTCATAGATTCATAGCTTATAAGGCCAGAAGGTACCTCGGAAGATCATCAGGTTCAGCCCCCTGCATTGTAAGCAAGTGATGGCATATGTGATGCTGGTAGAACTGCAAGTGAATGAACCCAAAGAGTACATATATGTTGAACTCTTTGGTATTCGGTCCAGTGATGATGTGGTCTGTACTGACGTTGGAACACAGCAGGTATTTGGGTCCATTGCAAGGCCTAGAGAATGGAGTGTATTGGTCTGTTGTCTGATAGATGGTGTGTGATGTTGGAAAGCTGACTGTACCCCAGATAGGTTTGTCCCCAAATGCCGCCTTGAGATGGTCATCCTTTTTAGGAAAGGTTGGAGGTTATTAGACCTTGATCTTAGCTGGTCAGGTTGGGTGCTGTAGATGACAACCAGAGGAATTCTGTTGTTCTTGTCCTGGAATTGGTATTGTAGCAGGTCAGATCAAGGTCTAAGTCTGGTTTTGTTGTTTTGAGTGGCTACAGTTTGGAGATTTTATTGATTTTTTTTTTTTTTTTTT
>NW_017729024.1:18000462-18003175 GCF_001723915.1 Gavialis gangeticus | reverse complement strand
TTTTTTTTTTTTTTTTTTTGTACCTGTATTTTATTAATTACTTATACTTTTATTGCAGGAACCCCTGCTCCAAATTCTTAAGATGTTTATCCCAGTCTGTTGGATAAGAGCAGGTCCAGTTGTAATGTGGAGCTTGACTATAGATGATGGATTTAGTGATGTACTTTGGATGAAAGCTGATGGTGTGAAGTTAGCTGTACTGGTTGGTTTCCAATACAATGTCGTGGCCATGTGGTTCCTGCAAACCTTCACTGTCAGGTCTTGGAAATGAATCTGCTGTGTGGAGTGTTTCAGAGAGAGCTTGTTGGAGGGTGGAAATTGTTAATGTCTTGATGAAATTTCCTTAGAGATTCCTCCCCACGCGTCCATACTATGAAGATGTCATGGACCAGGGCCAGAATAGGGCTGGAGTCTTCTCCTCAGTTTTATTCACAATCTTACTGCAGCTATAGCTTTAACCCTCTCACAACCACTGCCAAATTTACAGCAGCTTTTTAGCCAACAGCTATTGCCAATTTGGCAGCAGCTGTGGGAGGGTTAAATACAGACTTCGTCCCTATGAGATGCTGTCTGGAGGCATGGGAGGGGGTCAAATCCCTGAACAGACATTACAGCATTTGAATGCTTCCATTCTGATGCAGAAATCAACTTCCCCTTTAAGACATGGACACTGATTTCGGAATGCTAATTTTGGAGAAACAGGTTGATATGATCTTCATGTAAATGTAGTATTCAAATAAAAGAACTGAGGAATACATACAGTCAAATCCCAATCCTACTAAAATGAGTGGCCAAACACGGAATTAATTAAAATTAGGTTAGAAATTGCTTTTCTACTCCTAGCAGGAACTCATAAGACACAGACAGGAGAATGTGAGAGAGGATACAGAACCTCACAAAGAAACATAGTTTTCATTGAAGTTTCCCATGAGTGTGTGTGTGGTATTTTACAATGACTCTTTAAAACAGAAAGTGTCTATATCCTGTATTTCTTTGCCTACCTTTTGAAAAACACTTATATATATCTCTCCTTCCCAAGGAGCCTCTTTTTAGCTGGCTTTTCCTTAGCAAGAAACTAATAAATTGAACAGGACCTCATTGCTTTCAAAACCAATATGATTTTGTAAAATTAGTTGTGCCTGAGATGCATATATTCTGCTTAGATAGACCAGCATTTATATGGTTCCTTTCATAATTCCCAAACATGTAATTCTATGAACAATTATCAACATTAGAAAGACCAAAAACCTTAAAGGGACAGTTCTGTGTGTAGAAAGATTGCTCAAGGGATATTACATACCAAGGAATGCTAGTGTCTTTGAGTCTGTGCTCCTGTTTGTTACTCTATAAGTTTAACTGTAGTTTAAATATAGTTGGCAACAAGTTCTCTGTCATCCCTTTCTTCTCTATCATGCTATAATAGTATAGAATTTTTACTGCCATTTCTTTCCCTTCTCTCTCTCATTTTTTCTTGTGTTTTGTGATGTTCTATGAACTGCTCTGTAGTTATAACTACCTACTGGTCTATACATGCAATGCCGGCCTACTACCTACACATGCAATTACAGCATCTGAATAAACTGTGAAGTGTATTGCTCTGGAGTTGATTGCTCCTGGGTGCACCATTTGAATGTGTGCCTAGGAGCAATTAACTCCAGAGCAATAAGCTCTGCAGTTTATTCAGGTGCAGCACATGGAACTGGAGTGGAGCAGCCCCTACTGTCAGCCTAGCTTGCCAGCCTAGGGCTGCTCCCCCTGGCTCAACACTGAAGCACCCTCATGCCCCAGCCAGTGCCTCCAGCATCTACAGGTGTGCTGTTGTGGAAGTTTTTACTCCTCAGCACATAGTACTTTTATTTACAAGTACTATCTTGCTGCAGAGTAAGTTAGTTTATTCCAGCCTAATAGGGATGCACATGTAGACACTGAGAAATTTACTGTGCAGCTAATTAGTCAACTGCACAGTAAGGGCATTTTTACACATGCATTTGCATTTACCACTTACACAACTGCACATGGTGCAGCATAGTTCACATCAGCTCCTGTGTGGAGCAGACTCGATTAATCAAGTCTGCTCCGAAGCAGTGGATCTCTAGTGCATTGTGGGATAAAAAGGTATGTATATAAATGCTCATTAAGTCTCATGCAGATGCATCCATTGTGGAATACATGTTTATTGCTTATTTTGCAAACAACATGAACATTTTTTCTTGTTTGCTAACTTTCTTTTAATTTACTTAGAGAATCGGGATTTCTAGCACAAGAAAATTCTAAAAAGTCTACCTGGATGGGATTCAGGAATTTAAATCATCCACTGTCCAAGCCCTCCAGTGAAGGGCTTGAACGCTCCAGAATAAAATCAAACCTGGTAATGGTGGCCAGAGAGAGAAAAAATCATAATAAAAAGGGATGAAAGGGACCAACCTTGAGCGGTCATCTAATCTGTCCACTTGCCTCAAGGCAGGATTTAACTTACCTAACCATACCTGACAGATATTGTCTAACTTGCTCTTAAAATCTCCAGTTAGAGATTCTTCAGTCTCCCTAGGTCAGCAGTTGGCAAGGCCTCAGAGCTGCAGCTGGATCAACCTGTCTTGAGTGAGGTGGGCCAGTGCTCCTGACTCAGCTCACTGTTCCCACCACTTCTCCCCACCACCTGGCTATGACATGAGCAAAGTTCCCCTGGTACCTGACTGTGATATGGTGCAAGCAA
>NW_017729024.1:17971120-17995462 GCF_001723915.1 Gavialis gangeticus | reverse complement strand
AACCTGTCTTGAGTGAGGTGGGCCAGTGCTCCTGACTCAGCTCACTGTTCCCACCACTTCTCCCCACCACCTGGCTATGACATGAGCAAAGTTCCCCTGGTACCTGACTGTGATATGGTGCAAGAAACTCCTTCACACCACCCAGCTGTGTTGTGTGTGCAATGCCACTATGGTGCTCAGATGCTTTGGAAGTTTTCTGGAGCTCTTAACCCCTGAACTGCCTGCACCTTAGTTTGAAACGCTCATTATTTGGCTTAAAGTTACACCACTCCAGGGCTGCATCCAGATGAGCACGGCCATGTGGTATATGGCACCACAGACATGAATGAAATGCCACATACTTTACATTCAAGTGTGCTCCACACTGCAAGGTAGCAGTGTGTGTGTGTGTGGGGGGGGAGGGGTTGACCCTGGGAGATTCCAGAGTCAAAAACACATCCAAAAAAAAGCAGATTGGCACACATGGGGACAGTTTGCACTGCCCAAAACTGGTGTCTGGCTGGCTGGAGCCATGCTCTTGCTGTCAGCCAGGCTCTGTGTGCAGGATTGCTGCTGCTGCAGCCTCAGGAGGCACCCCAGGGACAAGTAGCACAGGCTTTCCCCTGGGACAAGTAGCAGTGGCACAAGGTGTGCTGTTGCTTCCTGTCCCTGGGGAAATAAAAAACCATGCTCATGTGGACATGGCCCAGGGTAGTAAAGTTAGACCTTTTCCAGCATGGAGTATGTTCAGATCATATTCTCTAGCACACACTAACATCAGACTGCCCAATTGAGGTAACACAATCAGGAGACTGGTATGGTTGAGGGGATGGGAGCCTAAAAAATTAATTTGTTGGGCTCCCAGCCCTTTTACCTCGCTGAAACCTTGAACTGGCAAGGGTCTGGTGCAGTGAGAGGGGGACAGGGAAGAGAGCCCAACATATAGCTTTATCAGGCTCCCACCAGAATCTCCTCCCCACCACTTCCAACTTACCGGAGCCTTACCGGTTCAAGGACCTGGTATAGTGTTGGGGCTGGAAGTAGCTCCTGAGCTATGCCAGTGTCACTCCCAGTTCCTGCAGTGTACTGAAGCCTTGAATGGGCTTCTATGTGATTCCAAGGCTGGAACCAAAAATCAGTGATTTTTGGTTTCAACCCTGGGATCACACCAGAGACCATTCAAAACTGTGGTGCAATACTATAGTCTTAATTTACATCATTGGGGATGTATCCAAACATACAATTACAGCACATGAATAAACTTCAGAACTTGTTGCTTCATTGTTTATTGCTCCCAGGTGCACATTCAAACAGCACACTCAGGAGCAATAAACTCCAGAGCAATAAGCTCTGCAGTTTATTCATGTGCAGCACATTGAGCCAGGGCAGAGCAGCCCTGGCTGGCAAGAGTTCCCAGTGGTCAGTCTGCCAGCTTGGGGTTGCTCCCCCAAGATCAGCATCCTGCAGAGGGGATGGCTAGGTCACAAGGGTGCTTCAACATGGGGTTATCCAGAAGGCAACCCCCTTGCTGAAGCAGCTTCACACCCTAGCCTGTCCTTCCAGCATCTACACGTGCACTGTTGCAGAGCTTTTTTACTCCTCAGCAGGATAGTACTTGAACTTACAAGTATTATCCTGTTGTGGAGTAAGTTAGTTTACTGCAGCCTAATAGTGATGCACGTGTAGACACTGAGAGGTTTACTGTGCAGCTAATTAGTCAACTGTGCAGTCAACATCTCATGCAAATGGACCCGGGAAGCATTAATGTGCAACTGCTCAGAAAACTTTCTAAGTTGTGTTAATGATTACTACTGTCTAAATATAAAGTGCTCAGTGTAATGTGTAATAATACCCTCATATTGTTTTACATCTAGGAATACTGCAGTCATCTCTCCACTCCCCCTTCCTTCCCCCAACCCCTGAACTTATTGCCTTTATAGTAGGCATCTTTGGTTGTTTCTGTATTTTCCCAGTGGTTATACTTTCTAGTTTTCTGATCATTCTTGCTGCTTTTATCTGGACTCTTTAATTTATTTACATCTTCTTGAATTGCCATAGCCGGAGGCAAAATACTTCAGCTGAGGTCTTACTAATGTTCTGGTATCACTGGGGCAGATAATGATGTAGATGAAGAATTTCAGAGTGTTCTGAGGGAGTCTGACCTCTCCGATATCTTTAAAGAACAGATGGAACTTTAGAAAGGACAGAGCATCCCAAGTTAGTCTCATGAAGGCCTTATGCTGGCTTTCTTCTAACTCATTTACACCTAGTGCACACAGGGCTAGTCTGACACTAATGCCATTATTAAAGAGATATTGATTCCTTGGTGCCTTCATATAATATAAGACACAGCTCTCTAACAGAACTAGTTTGTGTGTTAGCAGAGGCTAACACTGAAGCATAAAATTGGAGAGAGAATGTATTGGGGGTGAAGAAGATAAAGGTGGGAGCCTGAGCTAGGGATGAATTTTGTTTTTTTTATTGTTTTGGTTTGTTTTTATTGGGGGGGTGAGGGGAAGGAAGATGGGATTAAATTAATTCACCCTTCCAGATGCCAGATGTCTGAATTGTTTATGTGTTAATATTTTACTGCAGCTTCTTCCTCTTAGAATTTCCTGACAGATTTTTCTTTTAACCCATCTGCTTTTGGATATATTTGCTACCATGTTATTGTTATGGGCTTTTACTTGTCCCTACGTCTACCCATTGTGTTTAACTTGCTGGCACTAAGCTTTCAAAACCCTACAGACAGTATGGGAGTATTGAATAGCTGTTGACTATCATATTATTTATTCCTTTGTTCTTGAGTCTGCAAATCATCTGTATGTTGAATACTTAGGGCTCCTCTAGATATGAACGTAAAGGCATGATGGGATCTGATGGACGATTCTTACAATTATGCTATCTGCCATGCCATACATGCACGGCAGGAGGCATGACTGTGGGATCGCACATCAGGTCTCATCACAACTTATTGAAGGCACAGGGGGAGCACCTGGAGTCTCCCCACCATGGCTGGGAACCCACATCAGCTGTGGACTCCCAGCCTCAGGGGAGAGTACATGGCCCTCAACTGGAAATTCTGATCAGCTGATGGGGCTCCCAACCACCTGGGCCCCTGGTCACATGTTCAATTTAATGGTGGGGCATGAAAGAACCACAAAGTTATTCTACATATTTTTTGGAATAATTTGTGGCTTATTCCTTATTTTATTACACCATTAATCAATTGAACATGTGGCCATATGACAACTGAAGATGTGATTAAGAGTCCTGTTACACATTACACCATGAGCTGCGTGGCAGGGCACTTTTGGGTGCCTGCTACTTTAAGGCTAGAAGCAGGCAGCTGGCAGGTATGGCCCAGCCCTAATTAGGCAGCCATTTTAGATTCAGGCTCACAGGGCTGAGGCAGCAGTTTGCAGCAAGCAGCCAAGGAGACAACATCTGGCTGAGCTGCTGCTCAGGAACATATTGGAGATAAGAGCAGGAGTTATGGGCATGGTAGGAGACTCCTGGTCCTGGGCATGACTTGAAACTACACTCTGTTGGGGATGGGTGGCCTGCTGGGGCTGTTCATGGCGGAACAATCCCCCAGAAATGCCAGGCCAGTTACCACCCTGGTGAAAGGTGGGAAGGGGCACCTTAAAACCCTAGCCCCACACCCTCGTGGGCTACCAAGACTTAGGGGCAGACAGGGGCCAGGCATGGCTGCAGCTACCTGAGCCCCACAGGGGTGTAAGACCCTGGAGGCCCCAGTGTGAGTTTACAGTTGTGTGGCCCCAGAGAGGGGGCAGTACTGTAACCCTAGGTGAATATTAGAATAATATAATCTAGATAAAACATTATGTTCTTGGCTTTCTTTATGGTAATGTAATAATAATGTCTATAAGGTCTCTGACATACATTAGACTCAAGACATGATCAACAAGTTAGGGCTTGTTATGCGTTCATTTTAGATGGCTCCTGGAGCTCTTAACCTTGGATTGTCCACACATTAACATCTGAAACTAGTTTTAAGCACTCTTTAGGTAAATTAAAGTTATGTCATTCCAGCCTAGATTTCTTTCTCATCCATGGTACTTAGCTCACGTTACAATATTGTGTAGCCACTCTAGGCTACACGTTAGTATAAGTGTTAACATTGGTGATGCATAAGGAGTGCACGCTGGTGCATGTGCACCCCCTGAGCATGTTGGTGTACCCTCTTGGGAATTTACTGTGCATCTGATATAAAAAGAATAAATGGGACAGAATATTTGAAACTTGCTTCCAAATATAAATGGTGTCTGGAGCTGGGAGTCTGGTACTCTTTATGGATTTTGGACTGCTTCTATAGGAGCAGAAACAGCTTGATTCAAAGAGCTTCTTTTCCCTTCATAGTCCCATTTTGGCAATTTATTGCCTTCTTTGAAAGATTCATATATAGACTTGGGTAGATTGATGCCTAAATGCACTTCAAGCCAGACTCTTTTTCACTTTGGACCTGAAGTATTGTAAGCATTTATGTTGACCTCATCAAGGTTTGGATAAGTCACTTAACCTGGTATCCTAGTGAAATTCATTAAAAGTGTTAAAACATACTAAATGCTGTTTTTAAGGGTTTTATCTAGCAAGTCTCTTCTATTCATTACTCTTGTATTGGCTTCCAGTACTTTATTGTACTGATTATAAATTCTTATTTATGACTTTCAAGACTATAAGACTGTATGCTCTTATGTTTCTGGCTAGATTATTCCTGGTTATTCCTTCTCAGATAATACCTTTTGACTAGAGATTGTACATTATTATTCCCTCCATTCACATGGCTATAGTTATCAAATATGACAAGTACAAAATTGGTAGATTTTTATCTTGCACAAAAAAAGACAAAAATCTAATATGTTTAAAATTACATTTTGGGGTGGAACTGGTAAAGAATGATGTGAAACCTGAGATAAAAGTAATGCTAGTGAGAGGTGTTGACAGCAGGGAGACAGGAGGAAGAGAGTTAAGAAACCTCAAATTGCTGAAATTGAAGCTCAGCTCCTGGTTTGAAGAATTATTGTATGTCACTTGACTCCCAAGATCTTTGTCAAGTGATTTAGTGACATTTTTCTCCTGTTCTGATTCATTATGGTCCTTTCAGTGATAGCATAACATTGCATTGTAGCATAAATATTAAAAAAATCCTTCTGAGGGGACACACACAAACTTTTGTTGATTATCTGTTAAATTTGAGGCCCTATTTGACTCGATGCACTGTCACTGAAGACTTTTAAGATCTGATATTAAAAAATGTATAATAGAGATAAGACAAATATTAATATAATATTAATATATGAATATTTATGAATAGTCAACATGAACATTTCATCTACACTTAAAGTCCAAAAATTCTGGACTTTTGATCTGTTTTTATTTTAATATTTATTTAAAATTCAGTATGGTTGTAGAGCAGGGGCGGGCAATTATTTTGGGTGGAGGACAACTTACCAAGTTTTGGGGAGCTGTTGAGGGCCGGATGGGTTGCCCCGACCCGGGTCACCATATTAGGACCAGAAGTCCTATATCCTAGCCCCTGACCTTTGCCATTGGAAGTCCTTCCCCTTGCCTTGGAAGTACTGGAAGGGTGCTGTGATCTGGAAACCATGAAAAAGATATATATATGTACACACACACACACACACACCCCATCTAATATAACCCATTTTAATTTTATTTAAAACTATTTTTCTACTGATTTCTGTGTTTACAAAAAGTGTATCTAGAGGTGGCTGCATAATAGCTTAAAATACAGTCCTACTGTGTGTTTTTTGTGGGCAGGAAGGGGGTATAAGTGGCTGGGTGTTTGTGGGGGGGGGTATGGTGGCTGAGTGTGTGCTGAGAGACAGAGCCGGGGTTATGCTGCCAGCTCCATGGCATGTAGCTCTAACATGCTGCATGTGAGCCTCACACGATGCAGCCAGGCAGACCCCATGCCCAGGCTCTGTGTTTCTACAACCCCACCCTGGGTCTCTGCCAGTCCCAGGGTACTTGCACAGGCTCTGTGTTTCTGACCGCCACCACCTTTCCCTGCATTCCCTCCTGTAGGCTTGCCCACTGCTCCCTGCAGTGCTCCCCATGGCCCCTGCCACCCACTTGGGCCCGCTGCCTGCTGCAGCCCCTCTGTGACTCTGCCACCTGCCATAACCCCACCATTCACCATGGCTCCACCATCTCCCAGGGCCCCCCATGGCTATACTGTACACCAGGACTCACTGCACTGCCACCACCCACTGGGGCTCTGCTGCCTCCAGGTCCTCCCTTGGCCCAGCTGCGGCTCTGCCGCCTGCTGAGGCCCGCCACCCACAATGGCTCTGCTGCCTGCTGGCTCCTGTTGGGGCCTGGCCACAGCTTTGCCACCCACTGGGGCCCACCTCCTGCTGCAGCTCTCCTTCCCACTGCTCACTGGGGCCCGGCTATGGCTCTGCCACCTGCCAGGGCCCACTGTCTGCTACTGCAACCCCACCAACTGCTGGGGCCCAAGACAGCTCTGCTGCCTGCTGGCGCCTGCCATGGCCCAACTACCCACCAGGAACCACTATGACTCTGCTGCCCACTGTGATTCCACTGCCTGCTGTACACCACATGGGACCTGACACTCCCTGCAGCTGTCATTTCCTGTGCTGCTCCCCATGGGCCTCCCTGCCACCCCGCTGCTCCATGCAGCCCCCACCACTCCTTGCAACCACCACTTCCAGCCACTCTCTCCATCCAATCTTACCTTATTTTCCACTCAGATGGAGGGAGGTGGAACAGCTCCAGGGGCATGAGGCCAGAAGCGGGTGGGAGGCTGGGTGGAGCCAGGCTAGACTTGTTGCTTAGCCACAGGCTCCCTCTGGGTCCTGCTGCCACTGGTCACCTGTCATCTTTGACAGGTGGCCATGGGCAGATATAAATTAATTTTCTAAAATTTTTAAAGGCCCTGTGGGCTAGATAGAAAGGGCTGGTTGGCTGGATCCAGCCCGCAGGCTGTATTTTGCCCATCCCTGTTGTAGACCATTAATATACAATATTAAATTAATATTTGAAATATATTAATTACAGACATTATATTATAAATATTGATAGTATATCAAATATATGAACACATATTTAATTTGCAGTAAAAGTCGAGTAAAATCAATTGAATTAAACTATCAATACATTCCCATCTCATCAAAATGTTTAGATATTTTCTTATAAAAGTTTGTGACAATCCACAAAACTATATTGATGTTGATTAAGCCACTTTCTTCAAAGGGAAACAACATTATAACATTTTGACAAGAACTTTATTTTCCCATATGTAAAGCACATGGTGAGCCTTGCAGCTTTAATCCAATGATTATAAAGTATACCAGTACTTCAATGCAGGGCTATTTAACTTGTGACCCATGAAGTAAATCTGGTCTCTGAGGAGCTAACCTGTGTCCCTTGGGCTTGCAGTATGGCTACTGCTTCCATCATTCCTACTGCTATTGCCAGTCTCCTGACTCCCTCTCCCTCCTTCTACTTCCTTTGCCTGCTCCTGCACCCAGTGGAATGGATGAAGCCCACAGCTGAAGGGGCTTGGGGGGACCCTGAAAACTTGAGTGCATGTGGCATAGTTGAAGGCACTGGCATAGTGTAGCAGATGCGGTGCCCACAGCAGCAGGGAGAGCAAGTGGCATGCACCAAACCACTCAGAAGTTGGACAGTCCTGCTTTAATGTTGTTATTAAGGTTAATTAATATATTATTTAATTTATGTTATTTAATGTATTACAACATGTAACTCACAATTCCCATATGATCTATGAATTTAACTAGCAGTAGGGCTGTGTGAAATGGCACCATTCCATTTTGCCTTGAGTTTTGCTGGTTCGACGGAACAGTGTTTCATCTCAAATGTCATTTCAAGTCGAAACAGCTTTTCCATTCAATTCTGTCAAAACAGAAAGGCTGTTTCGAGTTTCACTGGTGAAGGGGTGTCAGACCAGCGGGGCTGACTTCACATCCCCAATGCTAGATCGCTCTGGGGGTGGGAGGCAGCCTCCCGCCTCTGGCATGACCTAGTGTGGGGGTCAGGGAAGCAGCCCAGGTGGGCTGCCTCCCATCCTTGGTGTAATCTAGTGAGGTGGTTGGGGAAGCAGCCAGCTGGGCTGCCTCCCGCCCTGGTGCAATCTATCACAGGGGTCAGGAAAGCAGCCCAGCTGTGTTTCCTTCCACCCCTGGTGTGATCTAGCGTGGGGGTCAGGGAAGCAGCCCAGCTGAGCTGCCTTGCTGCCCCTGACCAGATCTTGCACTGGGGATAGGAGGTCAGCCCAGCTGGACTGACCTCCTATCCCCAGCATATGGTCAAAATGTTTTGACTTTTGATATGTTTCGACCAGCCTTGTTTTGTTTCAAGGCTATTTTGAGGGCTTTTGTTTTGTTTCAATTTTGCTGTTTTGACCTCGAAATTGGTCAAAACAGTGTTGAAATGAAACAGCCAGTGAAATTTTACACAGCACTAACTAGCAGATGTATGTTATATGTTTTCCTTTATGCCAGTCTTCAGATGATGTAAATGTTTTATATTTTCCAGAAACAAAAGCTCTTTCATTTAGTTCAGGGCTGTGTCCAGCTTTTAAGTCCCTGGAAAGTCCATGTGCTGGGAGCTGCACCAATAGGGGTCACATGCTACATGGGCTGCATCTGATGCCCGCAAGCTCCCTGCGAGTAGAACCATGTAACTTAGTGGTGTTTTTCCCTTTTATGTCCAGTCCACACAGAATATATATTCCCTCACTTATCTGTGAAATGCTCACGTAGCTGCTACACAGCAGTTCAAATTCTAGTATTGCAGCCCTCACTTAATCATGTTGCAGGCAACAGAAGGGCCATTGAGATGCCCAAAACTATACAGCAGTGGTAGTGTTATCAGCCTTGCTTTCCAGACTTGCTGTGATCATGACTTGAGACTGCCGTGTATATGAAAATTTGCATATTTTCTAATTATACAGTGATAGGAATGAAAACAAGCTGCCGACAAAGCAAAATATAAACATTGCAGTCCCACTTTTTCTTTTTATCTGTCTAATCAAAATACTTGTGTATCAACCAGTACTGTAATATTTTAGTTGTTCAACTGTTCTTTCATAAAGTAGAAGTCTGATGTAGGGGAGAATCTGGCCCCATTAATGTAAGAAGAAAAAAGAGTCTTACTGCTCAAATACTTGATTCTATCACAACCACAAACAAGAATGGCTAAGATTCAAGAAACTATGTAATGTTAAATGGTCTTCACAAAACAGGAAGCCACTTTAGTAGGACAAGGTAAAGTGAGATGGATCGAAAAAGGAGTAGTGGGTGTGGAAGCCTCACCCTTGGTTATGCCACCTCCTCCACTGCAGCATGTTTCTGCCTCTGAAGAACTAAAAAACTGAATTCAAGGCAGCCCATGTATTGCTGAGCTAACCCTTTTTTTGCTAATGTTAGCAGAGTGTTAAACCACAAGGAGAGGCAATGTAGTTAGGTTACTATTGGATAGTCAGATTTATTTATCAGAGATGTAGTTTCCCTGTCTCAAAAAACGTTAGTATTTCCAGACATGAAAACACTTGGCAACCTCTTGCAAAGCTGAACAATTTGATGAGCCAATCTGCTTCAGAGGAGCAGCAACAATATATAGCTTTTTACTTTTAGAAAATCAATAGGTGTTATTAGACGCTAGGTGAAATATTAGTAAAGAAGTGTTATTAGTTTCCTGCTTAAGGGAATAAACTTATCACCAGTGAGGGATTAAGAAGAAATTCCTAAACTAAACAGCTTTACGGAAGTCTGTACAGTTTTGTGCCTTCTTCTGAATCTTTCAGTGTTTGCCTTTAAGAAGATAAAGAAGTCATTGTTCCCTTTAAAATGTGCAGGATACTTTTAATAATTCTTATGCAGGCATATGATTAGAAGATCCTGACAGCTAAAGAAACCATTCCAGTATTATTGGAACACTGATAATAGTGTGGAAAATAGACTGATGAAAACTTTGAGCCACTAATTTAAGTAACAATATGAAATTGGTTAAAGCTTCCAGAGTCAGCACAAAAACTCAGACTTCATATCTGACTGAAGTGTAGTCCCATCTATCTGCCATTTAACTCTAATGTAAAATCAGAGATAAGTGGCTTGGAAATAAGGTTGACTGACAGTTATAAGTAATGAAGAAATGTATTTCCTCTCCTACCATAAGCCTCTGAAAGGAACAGAAGGGGTCATTTACAGACTTGACATGAAATTTGCTGACCAGCTTGGCTGCAATTAAAAAAGAGCTAAATTACTATATAAGTCTTGAAATAGAAAAGCAGAACCAAATTCTTAATCATGTTATTCATAGAATTTTCACATCTACAAAACAGGCAGCTAGCAGTAGCACATTTTCCCCTCATATTAACAAAAAAAATCACAATTATTTTGGTATTCATAAACTGCTTTAGAAAAAATTGTTTAGCTATTGATTAACATGCCAGAGGATGACTGATTCATTGTGTTGTCTGAAACGTAATTATTTCTAAAAGAGAATCTTGCCACACTGCTTAATATAGCTTCATTTTTCTCACCCCTGAATGTTTTGGTTTAGTAGAATAGATAATCATACCTAATGTTATTAATAAATCAGTGCCATCAAACAATGTATTTCAAAAACATGTTGGACAAAATGAACGATAAAAAGGGCAGAATGGGTTTTGCAATGAGAATTTATTATTTGCAGATCCAAAGAACATTTCATTTGTGAGTAAATATTTACCCTCATTTTCCCCTTTACTTTTCATAAAAATGGAAAGCTGAGCTTGATTTTTCACAAATGCAGTACATAAGGTTTTTCTGGAACTCCTTAAATTATAGCTTCATTTCTAAATGTTCTGTTCCTATGTAGGAATATTTAATAGATTCAGCTACAGTGTTTAATAACTTATTAGGGAGCCTGTTGTAAAAAGCATTATTAAAAAAAAGAAAAGAAACAAGCTTTAAGCAGGAATTATGTGACAAGTTATAATAAAGCACAAGATATTGTTGTATCACTGAAAAGATTTAGATTCAGATTCACTGTTAAATAACTTCATCAAGAATATGGAAAATGACATTATTAATATAATCTTTTTTCTAGCCATGCTATAACAAGCACTTGTATCATTCAAACTTAGTGTCCTCCATTTTGAAAGTTTCTTCTAGTTGGAGAGCGAGTTTTAATACTTAAAGATAAAAATACTTAAAGTAGCTTACAAGAACTAAATACCTAATTTCTAATAAGTGGAAATTGTATTGAGATACCTAAAACTTTTTTTTTTTTTAATCACCAACTTGAAGTATGATTTCTTGATTGCCTATTCTTAAAGAAAGAGGTTTAACTGTACCCAAACTAATGTCTCAGACTGGTAACATTTTTTTCCCCAGATACATTGATCTACTTCTTACACCAAGAGTGATATATTGGCCATTTTTTCCTTTACTAGTCATTGTTTTGCCATAGTGCCTTAAGTCAGATGGATCAGAGCCCAAATTGTTAGGGTCTGTGCACACACAGTGAAAAGTTGTTCCTGCTACAAATAGCTGGCTTTCTTTGTGCTGTGTGTGTGTAGTGAAACTATGCATACACACAGAACAGCCCCTTGAATTAGATTAAAATACAATAATTTTACTCCCATACAGACTATGTCTAATTTTGCGTCAAAGCAAATTATATTGAAGCAATGTTTGTGTACACCCCTTTCTACTCTAAAACCATCAGCCACCTTTCCACACTAATTCACACCCTCTCAAACCACCTAGTCTTTTTAGTTCTGCATTCATGGAAACCAAATATTAACTCCCTGTTCATATATTGGCATATGTTGCTGCTTTGCATTCAGATGTTCTGTTGTCAGGATCTTAGTAGCACACCTAAATATTTTACCTCCTCATGCCCCATTTATTGTGCTACTATGCAGATTCATGTAGAGGTAGTGGATCTTCACACCCCCTGACAAGAAGAGAAATATGCCTGGTTTATGTAATGCTTTTTAAAGTTTTAGATTGCTTTTTGATGTGTATTTGGGAGTGGACTACTATATACAAAATGCATGAATTAAGCGTAGGCATTCTGGTCTGATTCTGCTGAACTCAGTTTAGTTTTATGGAGGAGATGGGGTTTAATGCCACGTTTGCATTCTTCCAACATCAAGAACCATTTTGTAAGTTATTTCCAGGTGCCTATTAGGGCTGCACAAAGCTTTGGTCACTGATTCAATTTGGAGGACATTAGGCCCAATTTGGGGAGCTAGAGGAGGGGGTAGAGGACCATGGAGAGACCCCTGACAGAACCCCATTCCCTGCTTGCTCCTCCAGCCCCCCTCAGTGCCCCCTGACCCCTGCCCACTTTCCCAGCCCTGTCAATGGCTGCTCTGCACAGCCCCAGCATCCCAGGGCTTTAAAAGAAAAAGCCCTGCACTTACTGGCTGCTGCAGCAGCTGTCAGGACCGCTGGGGGCTTGTGGCAGAGCCCTCCATGCAATGCAGGGTAGTGGAGGGCAGCGGGGATCACCCCCCACTTGGCAGTAGCCAGTGAGGTTTTTTTTGTTTTTTGTTTTTAAGTGCTGGGATGCTGGGGCCAGGCAGAGCAGCCATTGATGAGGCAGGAAGAGCAGGCAGGGGATGGGGCTTGTTCAATTTGGAGATTTGGTCCATTCAATGGCGGCCGTATCTCCAAATCAGATTTGGCTGAATCGATTCAGGACAGTGATTCAAGTCACTGAATCAAACCACCGTCCTCCAAATTAGCCAAATCCGAAATGAATACTAGCCACTTGGCACAGGGCTAGTGCCTATTGCAACCCTAGGCTGCAGTCAGAAGTGTGGCTCCCTGCTGTGACTCAGAAGATGTTCTGCAAAGTGTTCTGAGTTACAATGTTACCCCAGACCAAACAGAAGTTCATTGTTGGATCCAGTGTGGAGGGAATCTAGCTGCTTGCTGGGAGCCTGCAGCCAGGTTCCCATAGCAATGGCCAGCAATCTCTGCCAGTGCTCACTGTTTTCAGATGGCAGGGAGGAAAGGGAGTGGAGGGAGCTCATTCTTGGGGCTCCCTAGCTGGTGCTGAAGGATAGCATGGGTGAACTGGAGCTCCCCCACCCCCAGACTGAACTTCCTCTGTTCCCTTTCCCCCCTCTCTTGCTGAAAACAGAGACAGGCTGGAAGCTCCACAGACACAAGTTACAAAAGATGCTACCTAACATCTTTATCTGATACCTCATGTAATGAGGGGTCAAATTTTCACCCAGTCAGCCATTTTTTAAGCTGTTTGCAGCCATGCACTTGTGTTTGGACACAGATATAAACTGCGTTTTGTGGCCAATTCAGGAGAAAATTATCACTTCTGTGCGCATCTCTAGTGACCGCTCTGGCCAAATTCCTTTTCCCTGGCCAGGGTCTTGCTTCTGCATTCACAGGAAGGGGCTGCTATATGAGTATTTGTATTCCCCATAAACTTTGGGATCCCTCAAGAATATATTTTTTTAAATTATCATTGTTTATTATCACAATCATAGCTGGCTCATCTCTGCCTCCTGGTTTTGTTGTATCCATGTACAGTTTCTATCTTATTTAAGAGACCAGAGGAGTCCTGCCAGATATGTATTCTTCACACAGTGCTGCTTCCTGACTTTTTATATGGCTTTAAGGGCATAGCTATCTATTTGGGAATGAGCGAAAAGGCAGCCTTTCCCTGTAATGCTCAGCCGTACTAGAATGGTTTCTGTCTCTCAAATTCCATTATGTATCCCTGGATCTGGATTTGGAGATTCAGCCACTGAATTGGGCTGAATCTCCACCAAATTGAATCAGGGACTGAAGCTTCACACAGCCTTAATACTCAGGTCTATTTGTATGGGGTCATGGTCCTATAAGACAAAGGAGTGATTGGTCCTATTATTCTCAGTCCCCTACACCATCACCCATCTCCAATAGGAAATGAGATCCTGTCCCAGCATGCTAGCTGATTCTTCACAGTACAGAAAAAAATGCTAGGATTAAGGTTTTCTTTTGCAACCTTATCATGTAACTTTACATTATCAAGTATCCTGTATGGTGAAAGAAGCAGAGCCTGTGTGGGGGAGGAGAGCTGGGAATATCATGTGATCATGTAATTAAATATGGTTTGTTACAGTCTAATTAAAGGTTGTATTAAAATTGTATGGGCAATCTGCCACTAGGCATAAACCACAGAATTTAGAGCTTTATCAACAAAATATGTCTGAGTGGGCATTCTTATTGCAATGGAGCCTCTCCTAGTGTGGGGTAGTTTGAGTATCATGAAAGCATCAGCCTCTAAATTATAATTCAACATTTTGGCTTGAAAGTATTTTGCATCTTTTATTTTGCATCAGCGTATAAAAGGGTTTTACACATTACTTCTATGAAAAACAACTTTCATTCTCAACAAAATTGTAATTGTGGATGTGTGATTTAGAACACTGCTCATCTTAAATATTCCTCTAACCTGCACACTTCCCAAACTGTTGGATTTGATTTGTTGGTCCAAAGTGTGAATAATTAGCAACTGCACTACAGTATCTGTTTGTTTCACTGCTAAATATAGAATAATAATGAAGCTATCTTTTTCCATTTCTTATATTGCCCGTAAAAAGCTGCATTATATCCTCACTGAGGGCCTTTTCTTGTGGTTAGGTAGGCATGTATGGATTTCTTGATAAGCTGCTGGGCATTTTTCCATGTATACTCTAAAATAGAGTACATTATTCTTAATGTTTCAGCTATTTCTCGTGTCCTGAGGCAAAGGGAAATATTTCTTCTCTGACCCATACAGAATCCCCAGCCAATAGACTTTTGGACATAGCTTTTGAAATATCTTCATTTCTAGGTCTAGATTTTAACTTCGATATAACTTTTCTTGTATATTAGTATATATATTAATTATTTCATTGATCATCCTGCATTCTGTAAGTGTTAGATAGGTCACAACTGAGAAGAAGATAAATTGACATTTTTTTTACTATTTTGGGGGGATTGTAAAATTTTATATGCACAGATCAAAAGTGGGCATGTCTACATGTGCCCCTATGGCACCACTGTTAATGGGAGTACTAAATGATGGCACAGTAACAGCCCATACTGCACCATGCCAGTGGTGCATGGTTATTTTTAGCTGCTACATCACCGTAGCAATTCACATACTGAGGGAACATGTTGCTACAGTGCCATAGCTGCAGCGTCACACTGTTTGCCTGCCAGTTCTACATTGTTGTAGTGCATTGCTACAGTGACGTAGTGTCATGTGTAGATGCACCCATAGTGTTATGTGTAAATGCATCTACATATATTAAAGAAAGCCTTATTCTAGAGATTCCTTTTGCTTTAGCTATTATTGTACAGTCATAAAATATCAGTGTATTCAGAGTCTTCAGAATGGATTTTGTTTTTAGCAAATCCACCTTATAGATATATGATAAATAGATCTATATGGAAAATGTTTTTTTCCATCCTGGAATAAAAATACTATTTCAAATATTTCATGTTATACCTTGGAACAAACTCAAGACTTTTCAAAGTGTGTACAGGTGTAGGAAGGAAGAGAGAGAGAAAATATATTTCTAGCCCAGTAGGTAGGAAATAAGTTTTTCATTACATGCTTAGTTTGTAAAACATGAACCATTCACAACAAGGAAAACTGGGAAAGTTCCCACCTCAAAAACAGCCAATACCCTGATGTTAAGGGTAAGAGAATGAGATTCAGGACCTTTGTTGGAATCAGACAAAACAGGAATATGGACCTTGCTTGGTTTCTTAAACACGAGTTAAGTCTAGTCACCACTGAGCTATTAGCTCCTTTGGGGGTTGGGGGGGAGGTTCTTTTGCTCTTTGATTAGACAAGGCATTCTCTCCTTGTTGTAACTCATGGATACATTCCTCTGAATAATTTAGGTTTAGATGAATCAACATTTTCAGTGAAAAAACATTCTGAAAATCCCTGACCAGCTGTAGTGATAAATCTGTCTGGTATAGCTTGTGAAATATTTTGAATTGCATTAAATTTTAGATAGCAATTACACTATGTCTTTCAGCAAAAAAGTATATTTGAAAACAACAGTATTAAAGGATATGCCTTCACAAAGACTATTCTTTACACACACAGTGTATGCCAGCAGTACTATCCCTAGAGTGATAAGTGAATATATAAATAGGAATGGGATACTTATGACTGGTATTCAAAGAACACGTGTTTTGATTTTACATACAAATGAGAGTTTTATCCCTCATGCATATGTCATGCTGCATTAGGAAATAACTGCATAGAAGGAACAAGATAGGCTTACACAGTTCATCTTAGGAATAGCAGCAACAATTAGCTGCACCAAATGAAGTACATAAAAGAGAGAGATAGGATCATTGTACTCACATTGTACACATGAGTGGACTGATAGTAGTGAAAATGCATTACATTAGATGTCTTGAAAAGAAGTGATTAACTAAGACTGATTAACTCCTAGTAGTTATTTCATGTTTCATTGATAAAGGCCAAACCCTTATTTATGCCAGCAGTCTTTACTTACAGGACCAGTTTCAAAGTTGAGTGTGTTGGGATTTCTTATTTTAGCAGCAATCACTTTCACAGATAATGGCTTGCTAAACTGGTTTGAAGGGATTTTAACAGTGTCATTTCATTCTTTTTAAAAAAAATTGTCCACTGTTTAGTGAAAGGGTAGTTCTTTATACTTGTTAAAAAACAGCATGGTCCATATGTAGGACCAAACTCAAATGCCTTGTCAGCAATGCCCCATGCTAAGCCTCATAACACCTCCAAAAAGAAGTCCACTTGCATCTATGCCCAATCTCAGACATGAGGCATTGTGATTGCCTTAGAGCATCCCTGAAATCATGGTCTAGTACTGCTGTTAGGCTTTGATTTTCCATTGTGTTTATTAGTGCATGTCTAAGTGTCTTATATTGCTTCACTTCTGATGTGGTGCATATACTTGAAGTGAATGGTCACAGAGTGTGTCTTGGATGTGTTCCTGCAGCTAGCATGGAGGCAGTGCAGATAGCCTACTAGCCTAATACTTAGCTTAATATCCGAGGCACTGCTATACCTACTCCTGTTCATTACATCCACAACATTAAGTGCATAGGGCATCCCTTCTGCTGTTCTTAAGCATGCTGGAGACGGATCAGAAAAGTAGTTGCAGGAGATGCCCTCATCACTGCCTCATATCCAAAGTTATTCTGTGAATCAGGAACAGATCACTAGGACATCTTCCCTGGGCAGCTCCTCCAGGAGTACGAGAAGAATGGGGTAGATTAGATATATTGTGCCCATAACAATGTCCTACCATACCACTGTCTGTACCCAGCCTTCTCCTTACAGGATTCTGTGCCACTCTGATACCACCACAAGTGAGTAGTGGGCATATTAGGAAGAAAGGAATAACATCTCAAAAGGCAGAAACAAGATATTTCTTGACCTATTTACTTTCTGCCATCTCTTTTCCTCATACATTTCTTTTCCTCCTTTACAGCTGTTACCTAATTTAGCTTTTCTCTGTTGAATTGAGACAAAGTGGCTACTTCATGGGATTTGGTTTATCAGTAATGTAATCAACCTAGGGATTTTTATCACTGGATCTGTTTGGGGGTTTTTTTGTTTTGTAGAATTTGTTTTGAGGCTTCCAATATAAGTTACATATCACAAATCCTGTATCATTTTACTAATGTAGTAACTGGGAAATTATCTAGTGACAATTTTAACTTTAAAACATCTATTTAGTGATGCCTAATGATGTTTCAAATTTTGTGGAAGAAATTCATTCTTTGGCAGCACTATTTATCATTACTTGATGAATGCTAATATTCCACATGAATTGCATTAATTGATAAATGCAATTATTTATTTGATTTTTTTATTCATTATTTATTAAATTCTAGTCTAAGTAACAGACATTTCTATCTTCTATTTTTAAGAAGCCTTATTTTTCAGAAAGTCATTACAATAATGAATTAATAATTTAATTTTAAATCACTTTAGCAATGTGTCTATAATCCTGTTTGCCCTAATCTCACACTATTATGTAAAACCTGGAATATTCCTAAACCTCTAATGTGCAATCACATAGGTAATGACCAGATGCCTAAATGGCATAGGGGCAGACCATTAATTTCAATATTTCAGAACAGACATATATTCAAATATAGAGGTTATTCATAGTAAATCAATACATTTTTAATTGAGAAAATTGAAGAGGTGGTTGAATGTCTGGTAAAAATCAGTAGTAAATTTAAGATAATTGTCAAAAATGCTTTATACTGCATATTTTATAAACCCTATGATTAAAGCTGAAAGATAGTATGCATTAAGGGTTTGTCTGCTGCAGTGTATTTGTTTTCCAGTAGAGTGCAATGGCATCCTTTAACTTGCTCAGCAAAAGAGTGAATGACTTTGATAGTGAATTGTGTATGGAACAATAGAATGAATTGGAGGGTCAGCTTCCAGGAAAAGATTTCAGAAAGGCATTTAGCAATACTAGTTAAAGAAGGAAAAAAAGATCAGAATTGGCAAGGCTGATTTGTGAATCAACATTGTAGGGATGGTGATTAAAGCTGTTGGATGGATGGGGCTGTCCAAGAACAAAAGTCTGCAGTTTTAATCAATGAATCCTATGTCCAATGTGTATTGACTGCTTGTGGCACTGAAGTTGCTAAATAAATTATCTCACTGCCTCTCACTGTTCTAATAACATAACACTAATTTTCTTTTTAGGAGAAGAAAAAAAGCCCTTATCAGAAAATGAATTTAGTTCAAGTAAAAAAATCTTAGTGTTCACAATGTGTCTCTAAGTTTTTCATGTTAGGTAGCTCAAGGATCAAACAAAAGAAATAAGAAGGAATGAAAATAAAGGAAAATACAGCATAAAAGTTGAAGTTTGGGTCCATTCCCATGAGCTCAATAAAATGTATACATTATAAAACAGTCAAGCAAAAAATGATTGAATCCTATTTCCCTATCATATGAAAAATACCTTTCATCATAGGGGTGGATCTATTTGAGCAGAAACCTGTACAGTTCAGGACCATATCTTTTTCAGTTATCAAGTTAGGAATGAAATAATAGAATTATTGATTGCAGCTGCATTTATACAAACAGATAACCAAGGACTAAGATCATCAAGGTCAAAGGTCAGTGTGGACGTTGATGGTCTATTAGGCATGCCAGTGGTGGTAGTTGGCAGTGCAAATTAGACACACAATGCCATGTGAATGCAACTACCATGCTTCTAGTTTGGGACTTTGTGTGTGCAAAGCAGAGTTGGGTCTTTGAATTTGGTGTTGCCTTGCGTGGTGAATTTGCAGTGTAGACGTGCCACAAGACAGCTACAGCTGTGTTAATGAATGTGGCAGTACTAAGAAGAATAATCCATGTGTTGAAAATAGGCCAGGT
Organism: Gavialis gangeticus; assembly: GCF_001723915.1. Lineage (NCBI taxonomy): Eukaryota > Metazoa > Chordata > Crocodylia > Gavialidae > Gavialis > Gavialis gangeticus. Next base: position 17,976,046 of record NW_017729024.1, on the reverse strand, counting down.
ACAGACATTACATAGACCTAAGAGATTGGAAATTATTAAAAACCCATAACCGTACAGAAGTTCAGTGCATGTAGACCATTTTAAAGATGGCAGAACCTGGTCCATGATAGACCTGGTTTAATGTGCACTCAAATCTAATTGATCAGGTTAGACTGGTCAGTCAAATTTCTGTACCAGATCCCCTGTTGATTCAAGTTCGGTTGCTGTCCCCCAGCATCCCAACCTCATTTGCACCCCTCTACAACCTTCCCCTTTACAGGAAGGCATGCTAACACTCAGCTCACACTGGGCTGCTCTGGCTGAGTGCCCAGCGGGCCCTGCCCCTAAGCTGTCCCAGAGCTGAGCCAGCATAGACCCTTTCCCTGGCTGTGACTTCTACCTCTGGCCATCTGTCAGCCATAGGCAGGCAGCAGGTGGGGAGGGGGGCAGGAAGGAGGCATCTATGTCCACTGCATGAGCCCCAGGACCTGAGCAGCTATGTCCCTGGGCCATGCCCTGCCCCCATCAAAGCACCCCATGATGTACATGATACTGAACCCAGGAGAACTGAGTGCTTGGGCATAGTCCCACAGAGCCTGACCCTGACTCCCAGATATCTAGCCAGGGACCCACATGCTCGGGCACAGCACCATGGAGCCTAGCTCCTGCACATCATATTTTAGATGCCAGAGACAGGTGCCCTGGCACCCAGACCCCATCATGAACTCCTCTCTTCCCTCCCTAGCAGGAGCCAGTGCAGGTGGCTCGCTTCTGATAAGTTGGGGTAGCAGGGGGCAGAATACTGGGACTGGGCCTGCATGGAGGCAACCCTGTAATCCCTGAAGCTTGGCCACTGCTGGTAAGTACCCAGGCCATGGACACCTGGGGTGCTACAAATCTTTTTTAGCCCTTAGCTACACGATCCCAAAACTATTAGGGTAGGGTGTGGGGAAGGAGGCATGGTTGCCCATACTTGTCAGCAGCCAATCAGGAGTGGTCTGAGTGCTTGGTTGCACTTGGCAGTCTCCAGCAGCCCAGGGAACCCATGGGACACTCTGGGAGGCATGCAGGAGCTCCCCCAACCTGCAGGCTTCAGCCAGTGCAAACAGGCTGTATGCCCTCTCCCCCCACCCCGCCATTCCCTCCTCCCCCATCACCTAAGGACAAACATGTATACTGTTCACTACTATTCTAACCTAGGCCACTTACAGACATTCAGAAAGCCCAAGGCAGAATCAATCTAAATTATACAGTTTTCTGTATCTAGCCATAGAGAAGAATGATTTTACCTTCTCTCCCCCTTTCCCAGGCCTAAGGACAATCCTTAAATATTTAAATTCACATTACCTTCCTTTTTGTACTAATACACCTAGATGTTTCTAAAATTACACAAAAAGGCTGTCAAAGTTATGGATTTTTTAATATCATGTTTGTGCTCCTTGAACTTTACCACTTTGATGGAATGGTCTTCTTTTTCTCCAGAATGTTTAAAATGACACCCTTATCTTGGTGAAAATTGCTTTGGAGACTTCAGTTGTAATATTGTCCTTACCAATATACCACTACTGTGTATAATATGTGCACACCACTTTGTTTTGGAGTGCTGTTCCTGAGTCCTGAGAAACTGATTTATTTGTTTTGAAAACCATGTATATATAAAAACATACTTTGCAACAGATGTAAGATAGAAGCTATTGTTCCTATTTTAAGTTAACACCTTTGGCAAAAAGGTGCATTGCTCCTGTTTGCTTTCCTGAAGCTGACAAGAAAGTTTATTTCATTTAACAGATACAGGGTCTAGGAAGCACTTCATTTAAGAAACACATTGTCGTGGTGTTTTGAAAACCAAAATGTCCTTAGAGTTTATAATTCATGACAAATTTGGGAGGGAAAACCCCACACCTCCTTTTTGGCCAGCTGTATATCAGTGGAAGTTGGATCAATCCCTAACCCAGAAATATAGATAGTAGAACCCCTTTCAAAATACTTCTTAAAACTTCCCTTTTGCCGTGATACCTACAGAAAGATTGACAATCGCTAGGCAACTGGCATGCTGAAACCACTGCCTATCATAATGATCAATACTATCTTGCTAAGCTTCCCTTTCTATGTGCATCAACTTTTTTACTCTTGTTCTATTTTCAGATTGTAGTGTTTTTGGATGGGGCACAAAGGGGACTTATTCCAGATTATGAACTCTTTTGAACTATAGTTATACAAATAATAAATACTGTAAATGATAGATATTAGACTCCTTTCCTCAAATTCTCCAATTAGTATCTAATCTGTTGATTAGAATTTATACTTGTACATACTAAACAGCTGTACACAACTGAATACAAACCTGTTGTTTCCTAAAATTAGGCCCTGATTCTCCAAAGTTTTGGGCATCAAGGACTGCTAAGCACCCTTGCATCATATTGGCTTCACTGGAAATTCAGACTCAGCACTGTGAACCATTGCTGCTCTTTCAGCAGGTGCAATGTGTGTCATTTTACAGGAAGATGTTGCTTAGTATTTCAAATAATCTGTACCTACCTGCCTCCTAGCTGCAGGGTTAATATTGTTTGCAGCTTCTGTCTTTGTTAGAAGGACAGATACACATGCCCTTTCCCCATAGTTGTCCTTGTTTGCTTCCCTCCCCCACCCCCAAAAAAGCTGACTTTGCAATTCCTCTTGCATGGCACTTGTTTAGTCTAGTGCTTGCTGCATTACAATAAATCTCCTTCTCTTAGAGACTGACATAGAGAACTAATTTAATAATGTTCCCGAGGCATAAGTGACAAGGTTAACTCTTGCATAACTGCTATTTTGTGTCTTTCATCTCAAGATGGAGGTGAGGCTCAAAGAATGGTAAAGGGAGAAACAACCAGTGGTACCTATATGGGAACACGAGTGCTGCAGAATCAAGGAGAATTTTTATGGAGGGCGGGGTTTATTGCCTTTGGCAGCTTCCTGGATTTTATGGAGAAATTTTCTAAAGTCCTATCCACGTTCACCTGCCATCCTTAAAATGCCCAATATAAATTCCAACTGGCTTAAAAAAAAAAACACCCACACAAATAAAAAGGTCTTATTTTCATGATCCACTCAACGCAGAGAGAAAAAGCAGATTTGTCACAGATGCAGAGACCACTACAGTCATTCCCTGGTTATTTTGCCAGTTTCTATGTGGCTATGTGCTTATAACACGACAGGGAAGTTATTTTAGCTAATATGGTTACTTAGAGTGACTTTTTTCTTTCTTTATAGTTTGTTACCGTTTCATTGCAGAAGAAAGACAAACTCAGATTTTTTTATGAAGTGCATTGGTAGCATTTCCAAAATTAGGTAGGAAAAAAGTACTTTTCGTTTTCTTGATTCCTTTCTGCCAGCACAACAAAAGGGCAATACAAACAAAAGTGCACTGATCAAACTAGGCAGACACGGTAAAGGATAAAAATATCCTTGGGGCAACATTGTGTCCCATATCTATCAAATAGCTTGGTGCTAAGACTTTTATGGAAGATGGCAGATGTCAGTTTGACTTTCCTCAGGATCAGATAGGCTTAGGACCACTTGACTAATATTTAAAAGGCCAGTAATGCTAATGCTAATGTTAAAATGCTAATGCTAAAAGCCTCTAATTTTTTTTTTTAAATGCAAGTGTGGCTGCTGTACAGAGTGTGAACTCAGTGCTGGCGTGTGAGAGAGGCATGCTCAGAACATATGTAATGAACCTAGAGACTAGACAGTGGGGTGTATTCAGAGGCTTAGGCATTGCTCCATGTTGGTTTTGGACTGCAGTGTAGATTATATATGAGCTAGGCACCTAGCCACTCAGGCTAATATCAGGTGCCTAGGCATCTTCAGGACCAAAATGTAAGCACCAAAATCATTTAAATGCCTAATGTATTTTGCAGCTGATAAAATGGGGCTTGTTTATTTCTTATTTGAACTTAGATGCTTATATTTCACCCAAGGCCCATCTTGGTAAAAGGTGACATTCAGGACTTGGCACATGAGGTCAGATGCACTAAAGGAGTTATTTGTCTAAGATGAAGTACCTCAGTACATAACTTTTAGACTCCAGAACATCTGGCATGCTAAAAGAACTGCTCTCCCCTCACAATACACATAGCCAATAGGGAAATATTAAGGATATTGAATCTTAAATCCTGCCCCATATGGATTCATGTGTCTCCATTCACTCAGGAACCCTGGGACCTCTTCTGAAGGTATGCACCTATACATTGTTTTCCCCCGGAAAAAACACAAATCTCCCTCTTTTCTTTTAAAATGCACTACCAAAGAAGAAGAAAAAAGGTATGGTATTGGTAGTTGGAATTATCATCCCTTTAAATAGAAGGTCAGTAGGTTGAGTATTCACCCAGGAAGTTGGAGACTCAGGGAAATTCACTCTTTAGATCAAGAGAATTCAAATATGCATCTAACTTCAAGAAGAGAGCTTTAACCTTCCAGTTCTTGGGGTAGGGAAGCAAGAGGGGGAGGCAAGTCTTCATACTTCTTATTGAGGCTGTGAAGAAAAGATTTCAAGATTTATTGCACCAAAGAGTCTGAGTGAGTATGAGTTGGTAACCTAGTGGTTAAGGTACTTAGCTGCAAAGGGCAGTTTCTATTTTTGATATTAATTTGACAGATGTAATACAGGAACAGATCTGGCATCAGGGACCAGAACGTCCATCTGTAGATTCTTTACAGCAGAACTTCCTTTAACAGAAAGGAAATAAGGTTTCATAGTTCTATGAAACTATGAATTTAGGGTCGGAAGGGACCTAGTAGATCTTCTAGTCCGACCCCCCGCCAGGGCGGGAGAACAACAAAAACCCCAAAACAAGAAATGGGACTCAAATGAGTCCAGCCAGGTAGGCATCCAGCCTCTTCTTAAAGACCCCCAGGGTAGGGGCCAGCACCACTTCCCTTGGAAGTTGGTTCCAGCTCCTAGCC
>NW_017729024.1:17963731-17970376 GCF_001723915.1 Gavialis gangeticus | reverse complement strand
CTCCTCTGGTGGGACTGTGCACCTCCTGAATCAAGTGGAGGTCCTGCATCTCAGCCAGAAACCTCCTGGAGCGGTCCGTCCCAGCTGACTGCTCCTCCCAGCAGATGTCTGGGTAATTAAAATCACCCATGACCACTACATCCCTTGATTTTAGTGCCTCTGCAAGCTGGCCTGAAAATTCCCTGTCCAGCTCCTCCTCTTGGTTGGGGGGTCTGTAGTAGACCCCCACCGTCAAATCCCTCTCCCCCTGCCCCCCCCGAATCTTGACCCAGAGCACTTCAGCTTGCCCTTCCTTCATTGCTTCCTAGCTAGTAGTATATGGCCTAATAGATCTGGAGGTGAGTGCTAGGTTTGAATTCCTTCAGGGAGAGGAGGTACTTGAATTTAGGATTTTCTTGTCCTAGTTGAGCCACCAGGCTCTTATACGGCACATCTTGAGAGTGGTAGCCACAACTGCATTTTGTGAGAGAACCTTGCAGGGGTTTGGGAACCTTGTAAGTGGTCTGAGAATCCCTACCAGATCCCCTTGGGAGTGGCATAGGAATGCCTAGGCTACTGGATCTTAGAATGGCTTAGGAGTGAGCTAAAAAACAATTATTCTCAGCCCTGGAAAGACTGGATCAGTTCTGCACATATACAGAAGTGCAACAGTTCTGTCTGGCTTCAAGCTAACATGGCTAACTACTTCACTCTTCATTAGGCACCTGCAAAACTCTAAAATAAAGCAAGGGGACACTTATGGTATCAAGGTGCCTCCAGAGATAGGCAACAGCTAAGCAGGGGTTTCAAGATCATAATTCTTCATTTAGATGCCTAAATTCTACATAAATTCTTTACTTGGTATGGTCCACAATGCCTTATTTCTTGTGTAGGACAGCATGCTAGGAGAAATACTAAGTGTGGTAGCACCCAAAGTTATTCTTCACATTTTGACTAAAGTCTCAAGAACTTCTGTGGTAAATGAGGTATAAAACATATTGTTAAAATATATTGCCCCAGATAGTGGCAGTAAGTGTTTTACTGTACTAAAAATGTACAAATGCTTTATACCTTTAAATCAAGTCAGGTAGGGTCTCTCCACCTTTCCTCACTGTCTGTAAATTCTTTTGTGAAGAAAAAAAGAAAAAATCACAATACTTGCCTTAATCTTAAATTTTGAGGAGCTGTCGTTAAAGGTTAGGAGACATCTTTCTAGTTTATTTCATGGCATGACCAGCAAAGCCATTACAGCACATAGTAACACTTTAAGTTAGGAGTCTCAAATAAAGCTTTAATCCTTTGAATTCTGACATTTTCCAGACAGCCAGCCAAATGGATGCTTAGGAGGATAGCTCCTGGGCCTACTCCTTTTCCCTTTGAAGTCTATTTGAAAGCTTCTATTGACTTTAGCAAGAGAAGCATCAAACACTATTGCTGCATTACCAGAAGGTTAATTTAAATGAAACAAAATAGTTATAGAATGCTGATAAAATTAGGAGTATTTCTAATTTTTTTTTTCTGTACAGCTCATTGCCATTTATATCAATGATACGGTGGCATCAATGTTCTGTATATTAAGCTTGTTTTACTTTGTAGTGTCCAAGGATAAATTTACTTTGAGAAGCAGATTATATAGCTGTTTACCTTTTGACTTTGACTGACCTTCAAGCTAAATTAAATATTTCTATTACTATAGCTCATCTTTTGAATAATTCAAAAATTTCTAACCACTTATTTCACTGAGTAATGTCCCCGCTTCTGATTGTTTTTAATTGCTTATTGATATTTTTGGACCTCCCTATTTTTTCATTCTATAAACATATTTATCATATTTTTGGAGGATTATAAAATTTATTTAATGTACCCTGAATATGGATATGCTTTTAGGAGTTTTAGCATTGTCTTGATGGGGTCACCATTTATAATAAGATATAGTCAAAACTAGTGCCTCCCTGGAACACAAATAAAAACATAAGAGAACACCCTATAGTTAAAATAAGATACTTGAGTATCTTTGAAAGAAAAAAATACTGTTTATGGACTGATAAAGAGAGCAATAAGACACAGGTTACTGTTATGAATCTACTAGAGTTTGAAGTTACAAAGTTATCTCCTGATGAAGATGGTCTATGGGCCCAGTCCTGCTTCCAAGTGACATCACTATTAAAACTTCCTTTGTTTTCAGTAGGAGCAGAATTGAGCCCTCTGTCCTGCTTTTAGACAGGTGTCCACATCAGAAACATGTGAGTGTCACAACTCCACTTAAGGTAAAGCCTTGTCAGTTGTGAGCAAAGGCTCAAAGCACATGGTTATAAATTGCTTGTTCACCTACTGAGGGAGTGTTCAGTACAGCAGAGGCAGGCAGTCATGGGGACCTTACAGTTGCCACCGTCTCTGCTAAAGAGGCTCTGGCTGTTTTTAACACAGACTTGCAGTCCCTATCACTTCTTTGTTAGAGATCCACAGAAGCTGAATCCCAGTGTGAGCAGCACCTAAAGGACTAACCACCTGAAGTGACATTCTGGTCTCCCTGAAGTCAATGGAACTAGGATTTCACAATTAGTGTGCTCCCCTTTTATCCTTTCACCTAGCACAATGTATAGATTTGGGGTTGTGCATTGGCAGTACCCCTCTCATATAGGCTAGGTAGGTAGAGACATTCATAGATTAAGGGTCGGAAGGGACCTAGTAGATCTTCTAGCCCGACCCCCCGCCAGGGCGGGAGAACAACAAAAAACCCCAAAAAGAGAAACGGGACTCAAATGAGTCCAGCCAGGTAGGCATCCAGCCTCTTCTTAAAGACCCCCAGGGTAGGGGCCAGCACCACTTCCCTTGGAAGTTGGTTCCAGCTCCTAGCCGCCCTAACTGTGAAGTAGTTTTTGCGGATGTCCAATCTATACCTCCTCTCCATCAACTTGTGCCCATTACTCCTTGTTATGCCAGCGGGCGCTAGGGGAAACAGCGTCTCCCCCAAACCCTTCTGGTCCCCCCTAGTGAGTTTATAGACGGTCACCAGGTCCCCCCTCAGCCTTCTCTTGTGGAGGCTGAATAGGTTCAGGTCCCGCAGTCTCTCACTGTAGGGTCTGCCCTGTTGTCCCCGGATCATGCGGGTGGCCCTCCTCTGGACCCTCTCCATGTTGTCCACATCCCTCTTGAAATGGGGCGCACAGAACTGGACACAATACTCCAGCTGTGGCCTGACCAGCGTCGCGTAGAGGGGGAGGATCACCTCCTTGGCTCTACTCGAGATGCACCTGTGGATGCACGACAAGGTCCGGTTAGCCCTGCCAACCATGACCTCGCATTGTCGGCCCATGTTCATCTTGGAGTCAATAATGACTCCAAGATCTCTTTCTGCCTCCGTGCTCTCGAGTAGGGAGTTCCCCATTGTGTAAGTGTGCTGCTGGTTCCTACTGCCCAAGTGCAGCACCCTGCACTTGTCCGTATTGAAACGCATCCTGTTCCTGTTAGCCCACCCCTGTAACCTATCCAGATCCCTCTGCAATCTCTCACTCCCTGCTAGCATGCTCACCTCCCCCCAAATTTTGGTGTCATCAGCGAATTTAAACAGGTTACTTTCCACCCCATCATCCAGATCGCTGATGAAGAAATTGAACAGCGCAGGCCCCAGGACCGAGCCCTGGGGGACTCCGCTACCCACCTCCCCCCAGGTCGAATATGACCCATCCACCACCACCCTCTGAGTGCGACCCCTCAGCCAATCTGCAATCCATCTGACTGTGTAGGCATCTATGCCACAGTCGCCTAGTTTTTTAACTAGGATGGGGTGAGAGACGGTGTCAAAGGCCTTGCTGAAGTCCAGAAAGACTACATCCACCGCGACACCTGCATCCATGGCCTTTGTGACCTGATCGTAGAAGGCAATCAGGTTGGTCTGACATGATCTCCCCCTAATGAATCCATGCTGATTGCCCAGAAAGTCTGAGGTGCAATTGATCTAAGTTATGTGGTTTTCTGTAATGGCATAGTTTAGCTTGGTAGGGAGCAGAACATACATTTGCCTTTTGGTTGGGGGAGGGGAGGGGCAAATCTTAGACTGGCTTCCACCATTTTTAAACAAATCTGTGCCAAACTTCTGTTTTGTTACAGGTATAGACTGTGGTAGAAGGCCATCTCTGTTTCTCCCCAAAAACTCTGCTCTGTGACAATTTGGGTTCTTCAGAGGATATACACCTTACCTAAAGAGAGAGGGTAAGGTGAGCTGGATACATTCCTGAGGGAGGGGGAAAACCTGCTCCCTCTGGCTACGTGACTGGCATCACATACTTGGGTGAAGGGCTTGGTCATCCTGGTGGGCTAGAGACTGCCAGTCTGCCCAGCAACCAGTTATGCATTTCAAATTGGTTGGCTGACAGCCAACAGGTGCTGGCCTCCATTGGATCAGGTAAATGACATCATAAGGGCTATAAGTTAAGGACTGCCCAGGAGGAGGAGGCAGCAGCCATAAGGAAAGCTCAGAGAGAGAGAGAGAGAGAGAGAGAGAGAGGGGAGCTGGACCATCTGAAACTTGCTCTAACTCATGATGAAGGAACTGCCTGCCTCCAGAGGGAATCTCCACCTACCTCTGGATGATACTCATGAGTAAGCTACCTGTGATCTAACTAGATATACAGCTTGCAGTAACTTAGATGCATGATCAAAGGCTACTTCAGCCACCCTGTTTTTCTCATATTGCTCTACTCTGTACCCTATTCCAACCCTATTCCTTGTAACCAACAAAGTTCTCCTTTGTACCTAGCATGGGAGACTTATTGGGAGTGGGTCTAGATTATGCCTTGGGGTCCCTTTGGTTTGGTTGACTAAGGGAGACCACTACTTGTGCTTTCAACTGAGGGAGGCACCCCAAGTTCTTGAAGTGAGTCAAGTTCCCTTGAGGGCTACTAGGCCTGTGTTTCCCAGGGGTGCAGAGCAAAAAAAAAGTCAAGCCGATCCCTGGGTGGTGGCAGCTCTACCCCCAGGCTAGAGAGAGTGTGCTCCAGGAAGGGGTTGGCCAGATGGGAGGCACCCCCAGGGAGGTACTTGGAGCCTGGAAGGTGGTCAGACACAGTGAGGTGGGTGGCTCAGCACAGGAGCACTCCCTACTGGCTCGCCACACAGGCCAGTTTCCAATCATTTACACCAGTAAAAGTGTAATGTGTGTACCTGGCCACAGTGACCATTAGACCTGAGCAGATACTGGGGAAGTTACAACATACTTCCCAGGACTAATGGGACAGGCAGCAGATGAACTCTAACTCTGAGTCATTGTTCCTTTCTAATACCACTCATAGAAAGGCTCATACTATGTGATACTAAGGAAGTATTCTAAATAAAGGTTAAGCCTGTTCCTAAATAATAATAAAGCTATTCCTTTTATCAAAGTGCTTTCCTCAAAGAATTTTAGATGACATTATTCCCATTTTACAGAAGTGGGGATAGAGGCAGAAAGGTGCAGAGTCAGCCACTAAAGGATAAAATAAAATAAGTAAGAAAAAAAAGAATGTAAAAAGAAATAGAAGTAGTAATTAAAGGTCTCATATTTTAATAAAATTGAGATTTGGGACTGGAGTGTCTGGGATTCTGGTCATACTTCCTGGATTATCTGGGAGATGGGAGTAGTAAGGGAAGGAACTTTTGGGGGAGCTACTGCCCCTGCCCCAGGAAGAAAGCCCCAGTTCATGGGGACCCAATCTAGCCCCCAACCTTGTTCCCCCACCCACCTAGACCTCACTCCTAGGCCCATCTGTGCCCTGTCACCTGGCTAGCTGGAATGTGCTCTGCAGGCTGTTTGTATGGGGCTGCACCCTTGGGAGTGGGAAGGTCACACTTCTAGGGATGAGAAGGGGATTTGGCTTGGTGCCACAGACAGTAGAGTTCAGGGCATGGAAAGTTTTTCCGCACAGAACAAGAGGGTGGAGAGAGGATACTGCATCTTGGGATGCTGGAGGACTGCAATTTGGGTGGCTCATCTGTAGAGAGTAGCTACATATTAATGGGGAATGAGGTGGGAGTGGAGTAATTTTAAGCTGCCTAAAGTGTGCTTAAAACTAATTTAATGTATTAATGCATGGACAATCCAGGGATAAAGAGCTCCAGGAGCTGCCCAAAATGACTGCATAAGAAGACCCCCAGCATATAAATAGCTTTGTTGCATCCGTTTTGATGGGACATGTATGCCATCCAAGTCAGGGCCATAATAAACCAGTAAGAATCATAGAATTGTAGACAAATAGGGCTGGAAGGGACCTCCGGAGGTCATCTAGTCCATCCCTTTGCCTAAGACAGCACCACCCCTATCTCAACCATTCTATACAATCCATACTCTAAACTCTAAATAGGGCTACTGTCAACCCCGACAACACAGACTTAACACCCTAACCTGCCACAGGTAGAGGGAGAACCACAGCAACCAGTGTCCTGCTTCTATGAAATGTTGTGAATATATGCTGAAGAGATCCCAGGTGGAGGGCCATTCCCCTGCTACAGAGCAAGACAACCCCTCTCCCACCCCACTGCCAGTCTGTATCAATCTGACCATGGGGTAAAATTTCTTCCTGATCCCAAATATACTAGTTGGTCTAACCCTGAGTGGAAAGGCAAGACCCTCTGCCCAGGAACCTCTGGTTTTGGTCCCAGCAGGAGCATTGGCACACCCCACTCAAAATC
>NW_017729024.1:17947696-17958731 GCF_001723915.1 Gavialis gangeticus | reverse complement strand
TATGCTGAGGAGATCCCAGGTGGAGGGCCATTCCCCTGCTACAGAGCAAGACAACCCCTCTCCCACCCCACTGCCAGTCTGTATCAATCTGACCATGGGGTAAAATTTCTTCCTGATCCCAAATATACTAGTTGGTCTAACCCTGAGTGGAAAGGCAAGACCCTCTGCCCAGGAACCTCTGGTTTTGGTCCCAGCAGGAGCATTGGCACACCCCGCTCAAAATCTATAGTCTTGACTATAAACACTCAATGTTGTTTGAGGAAGTTGTCTGTTTTTAGCCCAAAATACCAGTTTAGTGCTGAATCAACATGACCATACAAAGAAAAGAAATCCAGTTCCATGGTTTTAGAACCAACATCTTCCATAGACTTTAAAATAAGTAGTGTAAAAATTAAATTAATTCAAAGTAAATCCAATACAGGAGAAAACTGAGCTGTTGATACAGAGGTCACATAGTAAAAGGAACAGATGTATTAAGATTTGTTAAGAAAACTACAGGATTATATTGCAGTGACACAAAGGTAATAGTAACCTGAGCTACATGTCCAATTAGTTGTACAGAAGAAAATATTTCATTGGTATTTCAGGAGAATCTAGTTCTTACTTATTTTTGTCAAAAAAAGTTTAGAGATTTTGCTTCCATCATTTAATTATTTCTATGAAACAGGCATTTTTTTTTCACAATATTTGTTCTGTGGAACTTTGTAATAGAGTTTACACAAGTATTAAAATTTACTTTTATCATAGCTATTGGAAAAAATAAATATGACATTATATTTGAGAAATTGACTCTGAGCATCACCCAACCATTGGCCACTGAGCAGGCCATTGACAGAACTAAATTTTGTCTCTACCCCTAAAACCAATCTACTGTGTCACTTAAAACAAAGATTTTGTAATCTGTCTCGACTTCCCCTCTCAGTTTCTTCTTTGTCTTGCCTATTTATTCAGTCAGTATCTTGCAGCAAAGACCTTCTCTTTACTTGTATAGCATGCAGGACAATGGCTGTGTGGCATAAAGCACCATATGAAACCCATATCATGCAATTAACTATGTTAGTTCTTGTGCTGAACTCCAGACCACCATTGCAGCCTGTCATGCATCTGTTCCCAGTGTATACCAGATCTCTCAAATGAGAGAATGTTTCTACTATCTAGCAGCCCTGACCATGGTAAAATGTGTCCCAGAGCCAGGCTGAGAGTAGTATTCAGGCACATGTACAGGACCACTCAAAGTCATGTTTACTAGGGCTGTGCGAAGCTTCGGTCCCCGATTTGATTCAGTACAGATTCAGCAGCTGAATCTTCTAATAAAATAAGAGGACATTTAATCTCTCCAAATCAAATTGAAACCCTCTGAATTGATTTGGAGAGACCCAGTGAATCTGAAGATTTGATGCTGATTCAGAGAATCGCCAATTCTGACACAGGCACAGCTTTAAGTGTTTTTTCTACATACATGAAGGTACAAGGTGGCTTGTGAATGCTGCGATGAATGGAACGTCCCACAGGAGTGTGGGGGGCTCCCCAGCACACTCAGCAGCAAACCCAGAAGCGGACCAGTCCACTCCCAGGTTCACTGCTAAGCATGTGAAGGGTTCACCACCTTGCACTCCTGTGGGACGCTGCAATGCTGGGGAGCATGGAGCATTCACAAGCTGCACTGGTACCTCGAGGTATGTAGAAAGTACATTTAAAGCTGTGTCTATGTCAGAACTGGCAATTCTCCAAATCAACATCAAATCTCCAGATTTGGATTTGGCCAAATTGAATCAGGGGCAGTGATCCAAAGCAACAAATCAAATCACTGTCCCTGATTTGGGCTGAATTCAAATCTGAATCAAATAGAGCCCACTTTACACACCCCTAATGTTTACCATCTTATTTTCAGGTTTTGATGTAGGCTGAGCAGGAGTGAGTGGAGTATAGTTCTCAGTAGTTCTCCCAGACTCAGTGTGGAGGTAGCTTACAAAATCCTTAAGTACTGTACTAGTAATGCATACTTATGCATGTAAGCACATGCATCCAGCCTTAATATTATATTAATCTTTTGTTCTTTTTGCTTAATTCTGCAGTATTCAATTTCATGGTTATATCCAAAGATAGGAACGTTTAGCTCTGTCTTAAAGTTTAAAATAAAAATGCTTAGCACAAGACTCAAGGGCCCATTGTAAAGTTCACCAATAAAATATTAACACTATGTTGTCAGGTAATATTTTAGAAAATAAATGCATATTAGAATTTAGTTTCAAACTTCGTGTGTTTTGGGACCAAACCCTTAGCAAAATTTTATAACAGCATCTTGGTGCATATTATTGTTCACTAATCTTTTAAATAAAGTATTTTCTGAAATGTCCATAATAGTATGAGTATGAATCTATAGACAATAGAGTTCTGAATACACTGCAAATATAGACTATTACATATAGTATAAAGACAGCAGCAATTGGTGAGCATCTTCAACTCCTTACGTATGCAACAATTAATTGTAGACACTTTGAATCTTTCAGGACAAGGGTCCATTTTTTGTGACTATATCTGTGCTAGGGTTATTTGCAGGTATCAAATTGAGGCACAAATAACCTAAAAATTACCATTTTAAAGCATCTTAAGGGTGCACATGTGTAGACACACATCCTTAATGCATCTTAAATTGGGCGAAAGCACCTTATATTGGTACACCCAATGATGAGAATGTGAAAAAGTGAATGAAGAAAGAAGTAATTGTGTGTGATCCCTGGTAAATGGTGAATGAGAGAAAGATGACAGAAAAGTCACAACATGAAATCAAAGATAGATAAGTAAGAATGTACAACAACAGGAAGTGCAACAGGAGGCCAGCTTAGCTAGACAGTATTTAATAGCAGTCTTCAAATATCTGAAGGGTGATTATAAATGATGGGCATGGGCTTTTCTCTGTGCCTGTAGAGGACAGGACTAGAAGCAGTGGCCTCAAGAATCTTCAAGGGAAATTAAGACTGGACATTAGTGACCAGGCATCAGAACAGGCTACATAGGAGAAAAAAACAAAACAAAAAAACAACTGTAAAATCACCACCCCTGGAAATTTAAGAGCGGGTTGGACAGACATTTGTCTAGGATGGTTAAATCAGGGATTATCCTGCTTTGTGCAGGGGCTAGACTAAATGAACTTATAAGGTCCCTTCCAGCCCTTCTTTTCTATGATCAAGTATAAATTTCTTCTAAATTCTGTCTGGTAATTATAATGCAACCAGCATACTTTGAAATTTTGGATGGATTTATGGAGTGTGAATTTTGGGTGTCAAGAAGGATATTTAGATAACATTTTTCTGCCCCTAGCTGCCTCTCTAATATTAAGCAAAATAACATAGTAGCATTAAACTTTTGAAAGATAATTATATCCAGAGACTGGCAACATCTTTCAAACAGTTTAAGTAATTTGAGGCCTGTTTAAAAATATCTGCCTTTGCTATTTGAGTTCACAAGATAACCCTAACTTACCAACAAATTATATGACTTTAGCATGACTGTAACATCTCTCTCCACTATCCCAGCCATTAAATGGGATGAAAATAGTTACCCATTACATCAGAATATGTTTATGTATTTATTTATTTGTTTATTTAATTATGGATAGCTTTTTTTTTTTTTTATAACACCCAGACCCTTCTTGTAGAACTCTAGCCTGTCTCAAAAAACTTAAAACATTCATGTTTATCAAATAAATTGCAACCCTTCCAGCTAAGGTTTTGCATAATTGGAGGTGATGATTGTGCGCTGAACTGTTCAATTTATATTGCAGCAGAATTATTCCACAATACCCTTCTCTGCTTTGGTTTATGTCGCAGTTGTTTTATCCTATGAGATAGCTTGTATGGCCACAACATGCTCCTAATTCCTTAGTCTTTAAAACTCTGTAATCAGTAAGAATCATAGAAGTAGGGTCGGAAGGGACCTTATAGATCTTCATGTCTGCCCCCCTGCCAGGGCAGGAGAAAAAAAACTGGGCTCAAATGACCCCAGCTAGGTAGGCATCAAGCCTCTTCTTAAAGACCCCCAGGGTAGGGGCCAACACCACTTCTCTTGGAAGTTGGTTCCAGATTCTAGCTGCCCTAACTGTGAAGTAGTTGTTACGGATGTCTAATCTAAACCTCCTCTCCAACAACTTGTGGCCGTTATTCCTTGTTATGCCAGGGGGCGCTAGGGGAAACAAGGTCTCTCCCAAACCCTTCTGGTCCCCCCTAGTGAGTTTATAGACTGTCACCAGGTCCCCCCTCAGCCTTCTCTTGTGAAGGCTGAACAGGTTCAGGTCCCGCAGTCTCTCATTGTAGGGTCTGCCCTGTTGTCCCCGGATCATGCGGGTGGCCCTCCTCTGGACCCTTTCAATATTGTCCACATCCCTCCTGAAATGGGGCGCACAGAACTGGACACAGTACTCCAGCTGTGGCCTGACCAGTGTTGCATAGAGGGGGAGGATCACCTCCTTGGCCCTGCTAGAGATGCACCTGTGGATGCACGACAAGGTCCGGTTAGCCCTGCCAACCGTGACCTCGCATTGTCGGCCCATGTTCATCTTGGAGTCAATAATGACTCCAAGATCCCTTTCTGCCTCCGTGCTCTCAAGAAAGGAGTTTCCCATTCTATAAGTGTGCTGCTGGTTACTACTGCCCAAGTGCAGCACCCTGCACTTGTCAGTATTGAAACGCATCCTGTTTTTGTTAGCCCACTCCGCAACGTATCCAGATCTTGCTGCAGTCTTTCCCTCCCTACTAGCGTGCTCACCTCACCCCAAATTTTGGTATCATTGGCAAATTGAAACAGGGTGCTTTTCACCCCGTCGCCCAAATCGCTGATAAAAAGATTGAACAGAGTGGGCCCAAGGACCAAGCCCTGGGGGACTCCGCTGCCCACTTCTCCCCAATGGGAATATGACCCATCCACCACCACCCTCTGAGTGCGACCCTTCAGCCAAATCTGCAATCCATCTGACTGTGTAGAGTTAAACTGATTCTTAATTCATGGCTCAGGCCTTCATGAATATTATATTTCTCAGTCAATAATAGAAAGGGGTAAAACAGAGACCAGTCAGTAGGGCTATTACTATATAAACACAGGTAGTCCAGAGGAAAACAAAACAAAACTAAGAAAAGAAATTATTTCTGATAAGATCAGAAACTTTCTTTAAATAAAGCTTTCAAAAAAAAAAAAAAAAAACTATATAATCTCTTGTAACAAACACCAAATCATACTGGCATTCTTTAAAGTAACAAAAACTTATTAAAAGCTATATTCCTCAGACTTTTAAAGTGTCTTTTTTAATAAATAGCCAAAAGCACAGCCAGGTCTCCTGTGAAACCTAAGTGGTCTTTGAGTTACAGGAGAACAGCAAAGGGGGGTGTGAATCCATAAAACAGTGTGCTGTAGATTGGTAATTTACAACAGCAAAAATTATTTAAAATTTTAGTTTGTAGGGCAAACCAAGTTAAAGCCTCCTCAATGAAGTCTTCAATCCACATATGAGCTTGGAGTAAATTTGTAAAGACTCAGTAAAAAATAAATCTGCAAAAAACATGATGCATGTTGAAAATACTGTAGTAGTAGTTTATTAACAGCTTTGCTAAAATAATACACTAGAGTGAAAAATAACATTTTGATTAATATAATAACATTTTTACTAAACGAATACAATAAGACAATCCATTCTACCAGTTTACATAAAATTAAGACTGTACATAATATATGGTGGTGCAAAAAATAAACAAAATGAAGCAGTGGATGGAAAGTAAAACAGGGAAATTTTGATTTTGGCTCTAATTCTTTATGCAAGTCATGCAAATACACTGACAGAGTATAGGACAGGTTCTGGTCATTAGAAAAACCCAAATGATTTTTCTTTGGTCAGAGATGTAGTGTGGAAAAACACACTGCAAGTAGCATCTTTTCCCTTCCCCTCTCACCCCCTTGTCAATCAGGAACAGAGTAGAAAGGTAGACAGTGAGTGTTATGGAAGGTGTTCTAGAAGTTACAGTGTGCCTATACATGTGCTCTGACCTGTTCCAATTAGAAGGTGTTGGAGCAGACTCAATGTCAACTCTGCTCCATGTCCTAATTAGAATACTCTAGCACCACTGCAGTGTCATGTGTATGAGTCCCTCTGGGATTAAAAATGACTGCTGGGATGCTTTAACTAAAACTTATTGAATGAGCTTTAGTTAAAGCATCCTGCAGCCATTTTTAAGTGTGCAGGGGCTTGTACATATGACATTGTGGTGTTTTAATTAGAACAGCTCTCAGGGAACCATTCTAATTAAAAAGGTCCCACACACACACACACACACATGACTGTGTATAGGCAGCCATAGTTTTCTGGACTAGCACCAGAGTTTTCTGCTGCCAGGGGGAAGCTTTTGTTCCATTTTTGGCACCAAAGCTCATGTTCAGAGCCTATTGCCTGTGCTGGCAGCTTCCTGGAGTTCTGGCAGACTGCATTAAGGCAGCAAGCAGGCAGCAGCATGGTAAATTGCAGGGAGAAGCCCTGGGGCGAGGTGCCCTTCCCCTTAGGCAGTTTCCAGGGTGTATACCACTCTCGCCCACTCCATATTACTTTACGGTCTTCAGTAACCCAGTATTTAAAGTTTTCCATTAATGGAGAAATCCATTTTCTTATTTTTTCAAAAAAAGAACAAACAAGCTCACTGTGGCGAAGGGGGTTTCACTCAGGCTAGCAATCGCTGGCCTCCCACCTGCATCTGAGCATGCTGCCCACCAGTATTGCCCACCAGGTCTTGTTGCAAATTAATAAGTTGCTAAATTAGGTGGGAGGCTGCCCACTTCCTTTGCACCCCAATATTCGGGGGTGTCAGCAGCTCCATACCACCCCTACAATGCAGCCCAAGCCTTGCAGATGGCATCTCAAGCAGTTGGTTGGACCTTCGCTTTCACCCCATTAGCTGTGGCCCCCAACCATGGGGACCTTCAGCTTACACAAGCCCTGGCCCCATCTCAGGCCCAGTTGGGACCCTGAGCTCTCTTGCTCACTATCGGTATCCCTCACAGTGGGCCCCTGGCCCTTTGACCCTTAGGTCCTGGCCCCAGCATGGACTAGTCAAGTCCCTCAGTGGGGTCTTCCCCTCCTGCTTGCAGTTATGGAGTGAGGTTCCCCTTATCCCCAGCTCAGGTGATCCAAGGAGCATGCCTGGCCCTCCGGGGTCTCTCCCCTACTGGCTCAGGCACTTCCCTAAAGCTTACCTGGCCTCTACTCCTTCCTTTGAGCACACACCATGACAGGTGTTCCAGGGTCTCACAGGGTCTCTCACTCCCCCCCTCCCCAAGCAGAAGGTCATTGTGCTCAGCCTTAGATGTTGTTTCTGCCCACTAGAAGGTGAGGACTGGGGTTAAGGTACCCCTACTCACCTTTCACCAGGGTGATCACTGGCCTGGCATTTCCTGGGGCCTCCTGCATCACTGAGAGCCCCTTCAGGCCACCCACCCCCAGCAGGGTGCAGTTTTAGGTCATGCCCAGAACCAGGAGCCTCCTATCCATCCCCTACAGCTCCTCCCTTACCTCCAGGATGATACCAACAGCCTTGCAGCCAGGTGATGTTGTTACCTGGTCTTCCAGCAGCAAAATGCCCTGTTTATATGGGCAGCCCTGGATCCAATATGGCTGCCCTCATCAGGCACCTGCTGGCTGCTAGCTTCAGGCCCTTAAAGTGGCAGGCACCAACAGTGCCCTGCCACACTCACAAATGGTGATTTAAGTCATCTAGCTCATTCTTCCCGGAGCATAATCTGTCCATATATGGAGACCAGCACCACCTGCCCATTATAACTGTACATTTCATTAGAGTGAATCACAGTCTAGTAACAGCCTCTCAATTTCATACTACAGATAGGTGGGTTTTCAGGCCAAAGGAGTGCTTTATTAGTCTCAAGAAAGTCTCACTCCTTGCATACGTCTGTCAGAATATACTGTTTAACTCCAAATTTTATGACAGCATGATAAAAAGGTTCATTATTATGAATGCCCAAGAAAATTATATCTATTCTAAAGGCAAAGCATTATTTGATACATATGTTATCTTTTGCACTTTAGAATGGTATCTGATACCATGAAAGTATTGCATATAGTTCCTATTATAGGGGGCTTTGTTTGTTTGTTTGTCTCTCATTTTCCTGTTTCTACTTTAAACAGATTTGTCAAAATTAATTATAAAATTAATTCTACTTTTCTATGAAGCATACTAATAAAATATAGCAATTAAATTAAATAATTTGGCTTTTACAATGATAAATTGATGTATCATTACATCAAGCAGCTGCAATGTCATGTTTATAAATAAACATGAACATAAGATTTTTCCCCTGCATTTTTGGTATGTTTTAATCTGTAAACCATAAAGGCACCTTCAGGTGCCTCAGAAAAGACATTTTTTTCATAAAATATACTTGAATTGAATTGAATTCATTATATTATATCCAATTTATCAAATAAATTATTATGTCTGTTGATTTGCTTTGGAATATGATATGAAAAACTTTATTTCTTTAGTCTTTTTCACTAACTACCCTTTCTGTCTTGCATCATGACTAAGGTTTGTTATAATTTAAATTGTATTCCATTGTTTTTCTCCATTACATTGCAACAGCGAACTTGCTTGATGCTGAAGAATAGATTAGGATAGATGGTTCATAGCTGTAGTTTAAGATAGGTTTCCCTGCATTTGAATACTAATCTGAATTGAAATGAGTGTCTAAATTGGAAAACTATGCCTGCATTTCCCAAGTGACCTAGCTAAACAGCCACCCTCCATTGTACATGGAGCAGTGCAGATATACTTCATTTCTTCCTTGCCCCACAGCCTTTTCTTGTTGTGGATTCACAGAATCTTTGTTTCTAGCAGCTATTTCCCTGGTATAAAGTTGTGGTACCAATTTTACCCCAGACATGCACATGTAAAAATGGGTTTTGTCTAGGCATGGAGATGGCAAGTGTCTGAAAGCAGCAGGTGAAGGAACAGATGGAAATTTGACAAAATGAGGTAGGCATAACTATTGATGAAAAGGGCTGGGTTGATAATTAACGTATTAGGGGACAGTGAGCTCACTTCTGTCTCTGTAGAGATTGAATTTTTTGTAACAGGAGATACTCTAAGTTCTTCTAGCACCAGTAAGAGAAAAAAGACATACAGCATCAACAAAGAAGAACCTTGCTCCTACTTATTGTAAGGGCAAACTCAAGGTGAGGTTGCAGACCATTTTGTAGCTGTTAAATTTACTACTCTTGCCATCCTGTGATACAGATTATGGATAAACCAATACATGGGAACAACAGACACAGAGGAGAAGAATGTGGATAAATTCCAGCCCTGTGTCCTATGAACACTTCTCCTGAGAGAACGTTGTCATCTTTCCCTGCTCATAAAAAAATCCTGGAAGGCCAGCTGCTAATATTATATCAGGCATTTAAATTAGGTAAAGTGTACAATGAGGTCTAAACCAACAAACGTTTCAATATAACAACCTTAGAAAATTAAAATGAACTGACTCAGGATTGGACTGGAGAAAACTTTGTTCTCCAATCTGCAAATTGTAATAGAATCACTGGAAAGTACGGTTTGAAGGGACCTCACAAGATTATCCAGTTCAGCTGCATGCTCAAAGCAGTATCATCCCTGATTCCCCAGCCAAATGTCTGTCCAACCTGCTCCTGAAAATTCCCAAAGGTGAAGATTTTACACCTTCTCTAGGAAGCCTGTTCCAGTGCTTGATCGCCCTCGTAGGCCTTGTACAGACATTCAGGGAGACAAGTGTGTTGCCTGCAGGATGATGCTGCTCCAGCAAAGAGCAAGACATGCTCCCATCACAATTTCCACATGATGTTTCTGAGAAATGTAGGCTGACCCTGTGCAATCTGGGACAGCCAATTAGGGCTGCCCTATGCAGTACTGTCATTCATTGCCAGGCAGCTAAGGGAGTCTTTAGAGCATGCTGACGTGTGCACAGGACATCTCCCCATCCCCTTCCCCCTGCCCCACACACTGCCCCCACATACACGCTGGCTGCACAACGTCATCATCACTGCAAGCATTCCAGTATTCGGAGCCTCAGCATTCATATGCCTATACATGTGATTCTGGGTAAGTTGCTCTACCAGAAGAACAAATTTAGGAGAATCCTCAATTATTTGAATATGTGTACGCAACCATAATCAGAAATTTCCTCCTAATCTCTGACCTAAATTTTCTCCACTGAAGCTTGCTCCTGTTCACATTCCTGTACATCAATAGAAAGAAGCCATCCTCTCTGTAATCACCCTTCAGGTATTTGAAGATTGTTATCAAATTCCCCCTTAGTCTTCTCTTTTCCAGATTAAACAACCCAATTCTTTCAGCCTTTCCTTATAAATCTTGCCTCCCAGGCTCCTAATATCTTTGTAGCTGTGCTGGACTTTTTCCAAACTGTCCACATCCTTCTTGAAGTGTGGGGCCCCAAACTGGACACAGTATTCCAGGAAAAGCCTCTGCTGAATAGAGCAGAAGAATCATTTCCTTTGATTTGCAAGTGACACTCCTGTTGCATAACCCAGTATACCATTGGTAGGGACCTACCTAAATCATGACAAGATGAAAACATTTTTGCAAGCCACTCATAGAGGGCAGAGACTATTTCACCATCTTTTTGCAGCAAGCCCCACCAAACTATTGACTGGCCAAGGGGCTCTGGCAGCCCCACTCCTCACTGCTGATTGGCTGAGAGGCCAGTTGCTCATCTTCAGATTGCAGCATTGCATCTGGCTTCTGAAAAGATGGCTCTGATTCCCTTTTGCTTTCCTAACTGGTGTCTTCACCTAGCCTATGTCATTAGTTTCATAGTTTCATAGTTGGTAGGGTCAGAAGGGACCTGAGCAGATCATCAAGTTTGACCCCCTGCCATGGCCAGGAAAGAATGCTGGGGTCAAATGACCCCGGCAAGGTGTCTATCTAGCCTCCTTTTAAAGACCCCCAGGGTAGAAGTGAGTACCATTTCCCTTGGAAATTGGTTCCAGATCCAA
>NW_017729024.1:17942386-17942696 GCF_001723915.1 Gavialis gangeticus | reverse complement strand
ACTGTGAAGTAGTGCCTCCTGATGTCTAGCCTGAATCTACTCTCAGTCAACTTACGGCCGTTATTCCTTGTTACTCCCAGTAGTGCTTGGGGGAACAGGGACTCTCCCATTGCCTGATGGTCTCCCTTGGCCAGTTTATAGATGGCCACCAGATCTCCTCTCAGCCTTTTCTTGTGGAGGCTAAACAGGTTCATGTCTTGTAGCCTGTCCTTGTAGGGCTTGCCCTGCTGCCCCCTCATCATGCAAGTGGCCTTCCTCTGGACCCTCGTGATGTTGTTCACATCCCTCCTGAAGTGCAGCGCCCAGAACT
>NW_017729024.1:17940795-17941771 GCF_001723915.1 Gavialis gangeticus | reverse complement strand
TCGAAGGCCTTCCTAAAGTCCAGAAAGACTATATCCACTGCGATACCTGTGTCCAAGGATTTTGTGACGTGGTCATAGAAGGCCACCAACCTCTCAATAGCTCTCTCAAACCACATGCTCTATGGCTAAAGGGATTGCCATGCTTTCTTTCTATTCTGGAAGATATTTTTCCCCCAGGTAATTCTACACAAAATCACAAGAAACACCATTTTTCATGGTGATCATGGAAACTGCTGTTTTTTGCGGTTTCTGTGAAAATTGCAAAACAACAATTTCAGTAGGTCCCCTAGCCCTTGACCTATTTTTCACACTGTTGGGTCATATTCAGCTGCAACTCCTAGGTCTTTATCTGCAATACTGCAACCTAGTCAGTCATTCTCCTGTCTGTATATATGTATTCAATTATTCTGGACTTTGCATTTGTTCTTGTTGAATTTCATCTGACTAATTGCAAACCATATGTCTGATCTCCACTTCCTAGAGTATCTGTAACATTACCCAACTTGATGCCATCCACAAACTTAAGTGTTCACTCAGTCTTATCATCCAAATCATTAGTGAAGATATTAAACAATGCTGGATACACGCTAGACCCCTGGGGGACCCTACTTGGTATCTGCTCCCAGCTAGACATTGAGCCATTGATGACCACTCATTGAGCAAGATGATCCAACCAGTTATGTATCTGTCCTACAGTATTTTCATCTAGCCTGCATTTCCTTAGGTTCTTAATGAGAATGTTGTGAGAGACAGTGCTAAAGACAAGGTATATCATATCTACTGCTCTCCCTCATCCTGTCACCTTATCATAGAAGGAAATCAGGTTGGTCAGGCATGACTTGCTATTGGTGAAGCAATGCTGACTATTCCTAATCACTTCCTTCTCCTCTAGGTGCTTCACAATGAATTCCTTGAGGACCTGCTCCATGATCTTTTCAGGTATTGAGGTCAGGATGCCTGGTTTGTAGTTCCCCAG